>NW_017306564.1:655501-699354 GCF_000935625.1 Nanorana parkeri
CGCCCGCCCCACCCCTCCCTGCCATACCAGGCCACATGCCATCGGCACTGGGAGGGTGCTTTTCCAGGGTCACCCCTGGAAAAGCACCTTGTCCCCGAGCAGATGGGGACAAGGGCCTCTTCCCCACAGGACCTGGGGCGTTGGTTGTGGGGGTGCGGGCATTGGGGCTTTTTCACATCGGGGTACCCATTTAATAAAGGGGCACCCAGGTGCGGCCCCCCCTTGTGAATTATTATGGGGTACTATTCACTAAAGGGTTAAATTCAAATTGTAAAAAAGACGCCACACTTTTGAAAAAATTATTTAATTAAGAAAAAACCCCAAAAGATATGTTTTTTGACAACTCTATTATTTAAAAAAACAAAACAAATGGATCCACCAACATAATCCTCAAGTCAATCATGCCGTCTGGCATTGTCCACGACGACCACGACTTTGCGAAATAAAAAGAAAAAATTTCAAAAAACCCGATGCCCGCCAGCCCGTCTGCTCGTGACTTAACTCCTGTCGCAGAATGGCATTCTGACAGATGGCGGTAAAATATAAACAATTGGGCGAAGCTAGCATTCATCACTAGCTTCGTCCAACTGTTTACATTTCCATAGTAGTTACATCCCTAGCGATGACCCGCTGCCCGGCTTCCTGATAGTGGTTCCGGTATTGGCACCGATACTAGTATCGGTATCAGTGCATCCCTAGTTTGAACTCCTGCCTAGTTTTCATGGTTATCTAATCTCTTTAACAGAGCCCTAGACAGTAAACACATGACAGAAGTCCTGATCCTTCCTTACTTTATCAAAAACCAACATTTTTTTTTTTTTTAATGAATTGCACTGAATTTTAGTGACTTGACCCTAATATATAATGAGCTTAAATTTATGTATCATCAAAATGTTTATAAAGAGTTTACATATATACTTAATTAAAATGTCTATAATTCTTTAGGTTTCTTATGTTTACAAGCAGTATATTATTTAACTGGCAGCTAAATGTAATATGCCCTATTGGATGTAAGGTATACAAACAAAGGGTCAACCCGTTGAGGGACCTGGGTGGTTTTAAAATAATCATGCAGCAGCATTCTAGTAGAAAAAAGCAGATGGGAGCCAACCACAATGATAATAGGTAGAAAATTAGCGATATGTATCTGCTGATTTAACTGAACTATACTAGTACTGCATGTATCTCAAAGGTTAGTCGTGTCCAACATAAATAGTGATGTATATTTTAGATAAAATAAGCAAATTCCTGAGGGTGATCGAAAACTCTTGTATATGAGTAATTATAATCTTGCACAAATCATTCTTAATTTAAAAAAAAAAATATATGACTATAGTATTTCTTTGCAGTTCTGCAGAAGCAGCAGCATTAATTAAAATCAGTGTATGGTGAAGACTGAAAAGACCTGCTAAAAAAATAAAAATGTTCCCCTGCTAAACACATTAAGGCTACTTTACTAAACTGTTCACTCAACACAGTGAAAAAAAGTGAATGTACATTGAGCTTAGTAGATAAGCTGAAGCTGTATTCTCTTCAGCTCTCCATGCCTCCTCCCCAAGGGCGCTTAGCAGCCATTTTTTGGCCTGCTAATACGCCTTTTTCCTCCCCCCAAGGGTGCATATCTGCTATTTTGCTTGGACTCCTAATGCTCCCTAATCCCTCCTCCTCCTCCTCAAGGGTGCATTGTAACAATTTTTGGGGGGACTGCTAATGTGAGCTGTGCTACTCCACAGTGGCATGTACCCAGCTGCCATTATGTTTAAGAAGATTAAGCCAGCGCTATTATTTTACACAGAAGACCATTCCTGCCCTCCAACATTTGGAATGCCATAAGGCAAAGGAGGAATTTGAGAAAGAGGAGTAGTGTTGGGTTGTTGGCAGTAAGGACTAATTTTTGGGAGGCTTCAATAGTAATGTTTTACCTGCCTAATACAAGGGAAAAAGTCTGGAGTATTTTCTGCCACTATCCTGGGGAGAGCCCAAAATTACCTACTCTGAGGAGACAGTTCAAACTCCTTGCTGCATTCCCTGGTGGTGGTTGTAAGAATAGCTACCGGGGGAAAACCTAAGACCATAGGCTGGTGACCCTTTAACAATGGGGCTTTGGCTTTAACACTTGTTGATGACACAGCACCAAAGCATCATATATGTATCCTCCCCTATTGCCATAGCTGCCATTATATTTACAAAATTCCATTTATTGGAAAACAAGATTAGACAGGCCTATTTTTTTTGACAGATTTTGTTTTTTTAAATAAATTTTTTTAGATAATTTTACCTTTTTTTTTTCCCCTTGTAAGGCCCTCCCTGCCCTGGTGAAACAATCATGGGCAGTGATAACAATGCAAAGTTGGCACTGCCTTGTTTAACAACAAAAAGTCCTAGGCCTAAACCCCACCTTGTCCCTATGCAAAGATAAAAATGGGTATCTTGTAAGATTAAAAATTTTGCGGGCAGACCATTCTCCCCGCTTTGTCTGTGAATTCGGCTGCTGTACGGGCTATTGTGAATAACCCGTACAGCAGCCCTTTGGTTCAGCTGGACCTCAGCTTAATCCTTCAGCTCTTTTGTGAATAACCCCCCTTAGAATCTTAAAAATATCCCCCACATACCATACATCACTGTTATACTGTATCTGCAGGTGTCCTCCATTTACTCAGAACTAAATTCTTCCCCCTGAGATCTGGGTAATTGTTTGCACCCATCTGACCTGGTACTTTTAGGAAAGGATGGCTGCTTATGCTCTTCTTTCTTAATTACTTGTCCTCCCCCCATGATGACAATGGAGGAGTATTAGCACATTGATAAAGTCACTACTGTGCTTTTCAGTCCTGGAAGCATTGACACCAGTGTGCAAAGTAATAAAGCTGTACAGCCTCACACTGTTGCACCGCCCTTTCCCAGCCTAAATGAAGAAGACAAATGTGTGTATTTATACTACTTGTAAAATTAAAAGAATATCGCAAACAGAATCAGACATTTTCTAGCATAAAGCAGATTTAAGTCTGCTATTTCTCCCTGGTGCTGCCATTTAAAACATAGCACCTAGACTCCACGGATACTTAACTCTCTGCTGGATTAAAGTCAGCTGGCTTCTGTCTTTATGAAAAGATCTGTATAAACAGTGAGTGACTGTCTCTGCTTGAGAAGAAAATCAGTTCCTCAGCCTCACACAGGGTCACAATGTAAAGGTAGAGACAGTACTGGCGGGAACCCCACTCTAGAGTACAGGTTAAGAATTTGCTGCAGACCAGATGTAATTTTTGCAACCAACATTGCAAACAAACAGTCTTGGTTATTTTTCACCACAGAACCACATTATTATTGCTAATAATGCTCAAAACAACACGTATTTTCAAATATAATTTTCAAAAGTGTAAACTCTGAAAATGCCAAGCTAAACAGAAAAACAATTGTCACTCCTACTAGAACAGAACAATCATACACATATTTAAATTTATTATCAATTTATTATATACATTAATAACCTAGAAACAAACTGAACATAGAAAAATGGTTGATCTAATATTAAACTAAGACTGGTAATTAACAAAGTAATCGCAACTTAAAGAGGATTAAAATGACAAGATGAACATGTTAGGACTTCATCACACAGTAATACTTTTGAAATATTTTATTATGGGCATTTAAAACAGATAATTGAAGACAACTTTCTGCTTGTGTTCTGAAGCTCAGAAGTCATTTTTCTCAATGCAATCTTGTCTGTATTTAGTTTTGTCTGGGAAAAAAAAGTAACGTGTATACTGATCCTGTTGTTTTGTTCATGTACCAATGTTATGTCCTTATATGTACTAAAAAATATATAACTCAACATTCATCTTCCTTCCAGTTCCACGTGTGTATGCTTTTTTTGTGGCAAGATCACGTGCGTAGGCTCAGCTTTGCTTTCTAGAAATGAGAAAATGAAAGTGATATATTATTAAGTGTACTAACACTGAATAAATACCTATATTTTGTAACAATCTTTGTAGAAATAAAATATTTGCTTCACTGAATCTGCACTGGGATGTTTTACATTTCTATGATATTATTGTATATCCACTGGAAATCTGATAAAAAAGGGAAAGGGCATTTAGATCTAATGACAAGTGTAAGTGTCAAAATTAATATATAAAGACTTTTATCAAAAGCATTTATAACAATAATATTTTCATAAACACATTGCACTGGAGTGAGCTGCTCAACAGCCTTTGTTTTTCCCAATCCAGCTTTATGCCAAGGAAACCAAAGTTGTGCAGCATCCCTGCATCAAAGATCTTTTAATAAATTAATAAAACACCAATCACCTAGTCTTGGTCATCAATAAATTCTTTCCAGAAATTGGACTTCCATTGGGGTAATAGAACAGTCCGGCACCCATTTGTGGAAGGTTTTAAACATTTCATGTTTCAACAATAAACAGTGGTAAAATTGAAATAAAATAAATACAAA
Organism: Nanorana parkeri; assembly: GCF_000935625.1. Lineage (NCBI taxonomy): Eukaryota > Metazoa > Chordata > Amphibia > Anura > Dicroglossidae > Nanorana > Nanorana parkeri. The sequence continues at coordinate 659,954 of NW_017306564.1, forward strand.
GTGTAGGAATTTACCATTCAGACCAGTACAAGGTAAATCCATTCCTGATTGGTTGTTATGGAATCTGTCCTTAGTGCTTCATGCTTTGCTTCATGCATTGCTTTATTGGAAAAAAAATGTCCATCTCACAGCTGGGACTGGGTAATCTGCTTCCATAAAAAGCACACCAGGAAGGTACGAACAGCGCTCTCGGATAGGGCCTGGGAAGTATGTGTCCCTAACTAGCCTGCAGCCCTGGAAGACAGGAGTGCCTGTGCTAGTGAAAACCAAAAAAGACAGTGAGGGCGCAAAGCTAAGGAGGGTTATCTAGCTGGGCTGAAGCTAGATAACCCTCCTTAGCTTTGCGCCCTCACTTCTGTCTTTTTTAATATGCTTCCATCACACCTTTTGTCACTAATGTGTTTCACAATGTGAACTACTACCTAGCCTATATAATACAGCCCAGTGATGTATATGGTAAGAATAATATTTACCCCATTCGTACACAAATAAAACAAATGAACAAGTACAAAGACTCAGGGGAATTTATCAAAACTGGAGCAGACAAAGTCTGGAGCAGTTGCCAACTGCAGGGCAACCAATCCGCTTCTTTCTTCAGTTTGTTAAGATTTGAAAACAGAGAAGCAGACCTGGCTCTTCGAAACGCGTAGAGCCAGGTCTACGCTTTTTCAAGCCGGACGGCTTGAAAAAGAAGACCTGGCTCTTCGAAACGCGTAGCCGCAACAATGTTCACCTGCCCACACTTGCCTTCTCCCCGAGACTCAGCGCTCGTCGCCCCGGACGCCCCTGCTCGCACCCTCGAGCGCTGAAGTCACATCACTCCCACTGACTCTGCCGCCTGCAGCATCTATCTCCTGGCAACCGCCTATCACAGCCTTCTCTGCTTTCTGTGCCCACCCGCCTCCAGCCGTCCTCTCTCCCCCTGACACACCGCTCATTGTCTCGGGCTGGCTTGCTCGCGCCCTCGAGCGCTGGAGTCTCAACACTCCCATCAGTGATCCTTTGCTGGACACCTCGGGCTCCGTCCCAGTCTCTTCCCCCCCCAAACCCGATCCGCCCAGTACATATGCCCACACTGACCTGACACTTCCAGTCGCCAGACCCATCATTCCCAAGCAGCAACACAGTGCACACCAGCAGCACCTTACCCCCCTCAGTCCCAACATCATCCAATAGCCCATGCCCACCCGTGCCTGTCACCCCCTCCCATGCACTAATCGGACCCAGGCTCCCACCACCCCCCAAACCCTCAATTTCCCCTGACCTTCCCACAAGCACAACTGAATGTTCATAATCCCCCACCAGTGGAGGTTCCCCATCTATTCACCCCTCGTCAATGATATCGCATCAGCTACTACTTTTTGGTAAGTTTTTCAATTTTTGCATAAATCCAATTCCTTATGGTAGTAGCGCTTCTATCCCCATTTTTTGTTCTCCTTGACAAACGTCGGACACCCTGTTCCGCATTCCTAGAAGCTGCACACCTAGCGCGAAAAAACCCACACCCAATCAACCTTACCCTCGTGGTAGCGCTGTGTCAGGGGACTGCAATCCCAATTTTTCAGATTCATTAATGCCACCTCTGGTTGTAAGTCTGCAATAATGCACTGGTTATTAATTCAATTTAAAAAGAAGTCTTACCTTGTATTATGTTTCACAGTTCAGTCACCTAACTCCTCCAGAATATGTTTTTTTATCCCATGCTATCTGCAGTAGAAACTGAGATACAGACTTTTGACAATTTATTCCTCTTTATTCCTAACCGTGGTCTGCAAAGGGGATTGCCTCTTGATTGACAGTTTTTACCTCACTGTCTTCTTTGCAAATTCCCAACACAAAACAAGGCTTCCCTTCCAGTTCTAGTGCCTGTACTGATTCCTTTTGAGGGCGTGCCCCCTCCCTTTGTATTCTTGTGAAATCACTTCCGTCTGCAAAGTGAGATAAGAGCTGTCAATCAAGAGTCCATTTCCTTTGCAGATTGTGGTCTGCAATCAAGAGGAGTGAACTCTCAAAGTCTGTATCTCAGTTTCTACTTCACACAGAAGCATGGGATAAAAACAAAATATAGTGTGGGAGATAGGTGACTGAGCTATGAAAAATAATACGAGGTGAGACTTCTTCTTTAAACACTGATGGGGTAATTTATCAAAACTGGAGCAGACAGAATCTGGAGCAGTGGCTCATAGTAACTTCTTAGTTCTGTGTTCAGTTTATTCAATTAAGCTTTAAAAAAGAAAGATAGACACTGATTGGTTGCCATGGGCAACTGCACCAGATTTTGTCTGATTCAGAGTATTTCCTCCAGGTGCTGTGATACTGAGAGCTAACCAGAAAAGTTATGACAACTTTTTCCCTGGGTTTATCTGATCTTAAAGGAGAACTTTTATCTTCATATGAAGGCAGATAATACCATTTTAAAATGGGTCGTTTTGTTGGGACTAAATGTAAGCAATTAGTACTTTTACATACATTCTTTGCAATGAAAAAAATGCTAAACTGATCTTTATCACTACACTATACTCATTGACAGCTGACACAGAACAGTGTAGGGAATCAATTATGTGATTTTTTTTTTTTTAATGTAATATAACTATTTTGGATACTAATAGTACTTTCTGTATTCATCCAACCTGCAAGTAACACCCTACACATATTTGTATGCGACTATACTACATGTGATAGTGCTGGCATTGACTGGCAAGTTCACTTGTACAATGCTACCTCTTGCTACCTACCTGTACAATGTTACCTTTTTACACTCTTTTGTACCATAACATACATACAACACATACAAAGAAAGTAAAATAAGACCCTCAACAGTAATATCACAGATTGTTAATGTTAATTTTTAATGATGTTTAGCTCCTCTCTCTAAAGCTGTGATAAAGGTGCGCTCCGCCTCAATAAAACATTAGTATAATAAAACCATAACCAGTTCTCTTATATGACACACTTGACAGATCAATACATGTGCTTCATACAAATACTTACAATTCCAGATTCATGCTTTGGCTTTACAGTGATTGATGACTTTTCCTTTTTTTGCTTATATACCTGTTCAGCTTCCTTCAACCTGTATAGCACAAACATCACATTTTGTTGTAACTATTACAGATAAACTTAATAAAGTTCTTTATAACAGGGCTAGTGTCTATAGTATAGATGAGGTTCGATATTTTCACATTGCTTGCACAGCACAGAGGCAGAAATTTCCATGCAGATATGAAGTGGAAATGTAAGTTTCTGTTTTCATATATATCAACTGCATATGCCTTCTTCATGTACAGTTGGTGTACATTGCTGGCATATGTTTTAAAAAAAATACCTCTGGAAAGGTGGAAATGGGCTTTAATGTTTAGGGAAATTAACAAAACCAGTATCGGACAGTCAGAACTTTAATAGGCATATCTCCCACAGCTGATCCCAAAAGAAACAGTTCAATAATTGGGCATAATAAATTATTTAGTAATTGATATTCAGGATACATATTGAAAACTTGAAGCATGTTCAAAACCTCAATAATGATGCACACAAAGTGAATGGAGAATATTCCTAAGTATGTGCATACAACACCTAGGGTTCACACACGTAGTGTTTGTTATATATGCATATTTCAGACTTTTGTAATAGTTTACAAGTTATATTTACATTCATGTGTGTTTATATACATCTACAGTATATGTATTTATAAAATTAAAAAGCAATAGGAGCTTTTAGAAGCAGTGACAGAACTCAGTTATTCTCTAAAATGCAGATACAATCACAAAGAACTTGGCCATTCGTAAAGTAATCTGCAAATAATCCCACACGAAACAACTGGCTTTTATTTCTTGTGCATTGTCTGCAGTTAAAAGCTTCTAAATGCAGTTCAAAAATATTCATGTTCTTTAGATGGTGCTGCCATAGACAAACCTACCGTATATGAATTTAGCTGAAACCGTTTGTATATCACCTACCTTTCTTGTAAAATTAGCTTATTTTCTTTCTTCCATAAATCTTTAAAGTCTGTGCTAAATTCGTGCCAGATGCTGAAGAACGCATTTGGCGACACCTCTTTTTCCCCAAGTTTTGGCTTCACAAAAAAATAGACTACAGTTTCCAAAAACCTGTATAACAAAGAGAGATAAACAGGTTATTTCATCAAGGTCTAGATTGTATCATGTAGATTTACCTGAGATGGATGCTCACAAATTATTCATAAGAATGCATTCCATTTACCACCACACCTTCTGCAATTTTTTTTACTTTGGGACAATATCTGCTAGGTTCCTCCTTGGTGACTTGTAGCCCTCTCTGCATCCTCTGTATCCTTCCTGTCCTGTTTGTTCTGCAGCCAAAGTCGAAGCTAGACATTCTGTCACCGGGGAAAAAAGACAAGTTCTCCATGCAAACGGTGACGGGGCCCCTCCTGATCCACCGCAACACATAATATACACACACAGCAAATATCACATAAGGCCTCATTTACACTGGGCGTACACATCCATGCGGCGCACATGCCTGTAAACAGCAAATCCGGGGAGGGACAGGTGCTGCGTGTGATTGCGCGCACCAGCCTGTTCTTCCCTATGGGAGGACGTGGCTGTACGGTGTCATATGGACACCCGGACTGCACATCCGTGCGAGTACGCATGTCTGCACTTGGACGCAGGCAGGATCCATCAGACACGGAAGACACCGTACAGCTATGTTCTCCCATAGAGGAGAACAGGCTGCTGTGTGCAATCACATGCAGCACCTCTCCCTTCCAGGATCGGCTGTTTACAGGTGTGCACGTCGCATGGACATGTGCACCCAGTGTGAATGAGGCCTAATGCACACACAACACACACACACAACACATAAACACACAGCACGCACAATACACACACAGTACGCACAATACACATACAGTACACAGACAGTACACACAATACACACACACAGTATGCACAATACAGTACACACAATACACACACAGCATTGCTATTCAGCCCGTTCATAGTTCACTATAAGCTGCCAGGGAAGGAAGAGAGGAGGAGGCTGAGACATGAAGAAGAATCCCTCCCAACGCTGCTCCTGGCCAGAATATATAGTGCTGACAGCTTGCCTCCTGTCGTCCTCCTGTTGTATACTCTCATTCCTGGCTGAGTCTCTATCCGACCTCCTAGGCTCCCCTTCCACGGTGCCCTGGCAGTGCCTGCAGGAGGGAGGGAGAGGGGTACCGTCCACCCCAGGTCAGTAAAAAGTAATATTATAATTGTTCCCCCCCCACTAAATTGACTATTGGCCCTGTCAGCGGCGCCCCTGCTGATGTGGGGCCCGGGGGAACACGCCCACCCTGCCCCCTCCTAGCTTCAGCCCTGTCTGCAGCAATACAGAAGGCATTGGAATTGATTTATTAAAGGAGTTCAGACTATTTACTTTAATCATTCATTCATGTGAAATAAAAAATCGTGTTTCTACTATTTTAGTAAATCAACCCCATTGCATAATAATCTAAAAAAGCATTGCAGCAACACAGGGCTATCTGTGGTTGCCCAGGCTATCTGGACCCACTGCTTGCTTCATAAATAATTCTACACGCTCAAAGCTCACAGTATTAGCAATCATGCAGTGAGGTTTCCCCATTATCCTTTAACCTTTTCCCCTTTTAATTCTCATCATTCTCATTCAGTCTACATAGCAGTTTTACCCAAAGCTTACATCACTACTACCATTGCTTGCTCTTGTAATTATATTTACACACCAGCACATTTGCAGTACTTTTTAACACTATTTCTATTACCAAATATTTTGTATCTCTATTACCAATCAACTGGCAGCATTAGCTATCAATAAGTTATGACATCTCCTGGCTTCTCAAAGCTAGCTGTCATTTTTTTTTAGCTTAAACTAGAACTAGATGCTCACAAAAAATACTTAGGGGTCTATTGATAAACAATTCCTGGAGCCACTCACCCTCTCTGGGAACATTCATTTTGTGCCAATAGAGGCAAAATAAATTGTTCTTAGTATATTGGTTGAATGTAAATTAATACTGCATTATGGCCACCAGATAGAGCTGAGGAGCATCGAAAATAAATGATTTCCTATGCTCCTCAGCTCAGTCTAGTGGCCATAATGTGGATTTACATTATATTACATTCAACCTGAAACAGTTTTGCAGGGTGAATGGCTCTGCAAATAGTTTATAAATAGACTCCATATGTTTATGTAAGTAAAACAGTTTTCCCCTTTCTCTGTTCATGTTTTCTCTTCCTCCACTGTGCACATCCCTGAAGACTCTTTTTTTAATTTCCTGTGGACATTTGTACACACCAGCAGTTGCTGAGCATCATGCTTTTTACTGTGGTGACTAAAGCAGAATGTGCTAGCATGCTGGCATAGTGTCTTGAAGAATCACTGCTTTACTGACCATACTTGTAGCAATTTTGAGTTAATTTCAACCGCTAACAAGTTACCAGGAATTGCAAATATCAAATCTGATTGCCAGGAACTAAGCGATCTATTATCCTTGAGTTACATCAACTGCCCAATTTTTAAGTCAAAACTGAGTTTGTATTAACCAAATGTGTCTTTTGGTGTGCAAGTGACATATATTGGTATATACTTTGCCATTTAATGAACTTTTTTTTACTAATGCATGGCACATTAGGAGAATAGATTGCAATATACAGTACTGTGCAATTTTCCTTCGACATCTGAAGAGGTCCAGCAATGCTATCAGCACTGAACTGGCGGAAACCAGTGGGACCCAAGTCTGGCCAGAAGTGGTCTTCATGGAAGAATTGAGGCCAAAAAGCAATATCTCTGATGTGGAAACAAGGCTAAGTGACTCAGCTTTGCAGGAAACCACAGGAGCTGGGGTGCAGAAAAATGGTAACACGTACTCTGGACCAATGAGTCAAAATGATAATTATTTGGTAGTAGGAGGAGGCAATTTGTTCGCCCAAAGGCTGGAAAGTAGTACAATAATGAGTGTCTGCAGGCAACAGTGAAGCCTGATGAAGGTTCTTTGAAAGTCTGGTGCTGCATTTCTGCAAATGGAGTTTGAGATTTGGTCAGGATCAATGGTGTTCTCAATGCTGAGAAATACAAGCAGATATTTATCCATCATGCTATACCATATACCGTATTTTGCGGTCTATAAGACGCTCCAGACGATAGGGCGCAGGGCTTCTGTGACAGAAATTCTGTCACAGAAGCTGCAGTTAGTGACCGCTGAGACATGTGGCGCTGTCTCAGTAATCGCACAGAGCAGACGAAGAACGACGTTCTTCGTCTGCTCAAGGGGCTCTATGGTGAGCACCTATGGGGGACCGTGACGGGTCACGGTCCCCCAGAGGAGCGGGGGACCCCGAAAACCATGGCGGGGGGCGGACACGATCGCCGCCGCTCGATTTAATACAAGGGATTTAACTAGATCCCTTGTATTAAAGGAGCAGCGGCTCCCACTGTACATTCAGCTGTGCTGAGCAGGGCTGAATGTACAAAAAGAAACTACTCGCCCGGCACCCGAAACTGCATGTCCCGGGCGTCGGGCGATAGGTATTAGCTCCATACGACGCAGGCACATTTTCCCCCTACTTTTGGGGGGGGGAAAAGTGCGTCTTATGGAGCGAAAAATACGGTATTTGTCATAAATGAAACCCACCAATACTTTGAGAAGCACTGTCAATTAGAACCAACATTTCTGATTAATAGTTGAAATGACAGCTTTAGCAAAGATCTATTAAAAAATAAATTGAAGAAAAAGGTTGACTGAATTAAAAAGGAACCGAAATGGGGTGAAAATTATTGCAAAAAGCAATCTGATCTTTCCACTGCATGCGATTAAAGTAATTTTGATTCTATTTTCTAGCAGATGAAAACAACATTAAATGTCTTTGATAGATTTGCGATTTTGACAAAAAAATTGAATTACAAATGTGATTGCTCGATAAAAAAAGCAATGTGAATGGCCAGCTTTTCTCTTCTGAAAAGGCCTAACCCCAGAAGCAATGTAAGCCTCCACTCCTAGCCAAACACCCACCAGGCATGTGTGGTGCATGTGGAGCACCATGTTTACAGGTGTTTTGTAAAATGTGATAAAGCCTTAAAAACATACCTTGAAAACTAATACGTTTACAGGTATAGAGACGGCAGGCTGCTCTGCTGCCTTTCAGATATGTAATGATGAAGCTAACAAAAGTTCACTTGCAGTTCCTGTGTTGAGCCTCCAGTTATTCTTTCACCAAAATAGAACTTGTGGGAGAGTGAAAGTAGAATTTGTGAAGCAGGATATAAGATTTTTGGGCATGAATGACCTGAAGTTGTTCTGGGGGTTAAACAGCTAGCTAGCAGTTAACATAAGCTACGAGTAAGTGGGCTTTGTCTTTCTCTTGAAGGATGAAGGGATGTCCCAAGGCCACATGGTTGCTGGCACAGAGGTAGGAAGCTAGGTATGCCACCTATTTGCGGATACCAGAAGGGATCGGCCCCAAAGTACCATCATAGGAGCAGAAAGTAATTGTTGTCACCTTTTACATGCTACTGTGGTGCACAATCAGTAGTGTTTATGCTGTCATCCACTATATAGTGTGTTTACTAGATATTTCCATGTCCACGCTGGTTTACTTTTATAATATCTAGGCTCTGAAAGCAACATAAATATTGTAATGAGCCATAACACACTTCCATACATATCCACAAAAGCAATTGAGGTTTTTAAAGGTATATCTGAGAAACCCTCTGAGAAACCTTATGTTGAATATATAAAAGAAAAGAGTTTATTAAATAACATTATTAAAATGAACATTTCATCAAATCAATACATGTTGAATAAACATCTTTATGCTCCACATGATTATAAGTCCATGCCATGGTATACTTAGTTTTGTAAAATTGACTTCAATTTGGTATCTTCCTTGATTTAATTCATCTTTGATTAAAGTCCACTTGAAGTTCGATGCGTTTCACTTTCACACTTCCTAAGGAACCACAGGTAAGCCTCTTGAAATATCGAGCAGACATAGGCCCTCCCACCAGGGGGGCCTCAAATACAGAGCCTCTTATGGATATCCGCTGGCAACTTATATGGTTGACTTGTAACCCTATTATTTGACTATATTGTGCTGAATGGAATGTATCTGTTGTAAATCCCATTAGCCAGCCACACAAGGATGTTAATTTTCAATGAGTAGGAATTCCAGAATTTTTTCGATATGCGGCAATGATGTCTTAAATTCATGAACTATGTTCCCTTCCTATGGATGACAGGCAGGGTTCTTCCTCCCTCCTATCGTTCTGGGTGCCCCCCCTCTCACATTCCCCTCATTCATCAAGATAAACAATAAATCAAGGAATATACGAAATTGAAATCTATTTTACAGAATAAAGTATACCAGGGAATGGATTTATAATCATGTGGAACATAATATTTATTCAATGTGTATTGATTATATGAGCTGTTTATTTAAAAAATGTTACTTGATTAACTCTGTTCTTTTATATAAGGAGTATCTTAGTGATACCTAAAAAAACCTCTCAACTGCTTTTGTGGATAGTGTTCATTTTTCATTAGGTTGTGGCACCTCAGTTTTATCTATATATGTCACACTTCCCTGTGTGATGATCCGGCGCCGGGTTTTACCTCCTTGGCTTCCTGCCAATCCACTCTGAACCTCTCCATTAAAAGTCCAGCTCACTTGTTCTGTGCCGTTCGAGCAACGTGTCTTTACACCCAGTCGGACTCCCTGTTTATCTCTTGCCTCTGTAATCCCTGCGGTTGCCCACCACCTACCTTGTTTCCTGTGAGTCTGGATTCCCTCTTCCTCACAGCGAGATCCTGTACGTCCTGCATTGGATTGATCATCAGCTTCTTCAAGTGAGTCCTGGCACCTGTGCCTACTTGTGTGGCTGTGTATATGCTTTAACGCTGTCTGCTGATGCATCCAGCACCTCGGTGCTGCAACTAACCTTTATGTCTGTGTGGGCATGCTAGAGGGCCGCAACCTGGAAGGTGTCCAGCAGCCAATCATCCTCACAATTAGAGGCTCTGTCGAACACCTGGCCCTTCTTAGAACTTGCGCCTCTAGTGCGTCCCTGTTAACGCACAGACACCTACTTCCTGTGTTTTCACCCCAGACACCATTTTTTGCACGCTACCTTTTGTCATTTTGTGTGGACCGGTCGCAGACCGTGACAATATATCCAACAATATTATTATGACACTTCCATACATACATATCAGGTTTCAGTATAGCAAATATTTTAATTTTTTGTAGCATCTCTCGAGCAAACCTTAATATTTTTGTCAGAATGAAGACTTCACAACTAGTGCCAAAACCAAACAGGTAAAAAATAAATGCACTTAACATTAACCAGTACTATACTGAACGTAGGACAACAGTGTGTACATGCCTATTCCATTGCTCTGGCACTCAAAAATATTTGTGGTTCTTGTCGCTCAGGTAATAACCTCTAACGTTTATTTCAAGATAAAACCTGCCTCGTCTTTCCCTTTTACACTGTGGCCTAACAAAGCTGCTTACAAACTGTCCAGCCACTGAACAATATTGTGGCTATTGTCTCTCAGATAATAAACTTTAATTTGTTATTGTAAACCTCTCCCTCCCTATTGTGCCTAACCAAGATGCATATATATTGACAAGCCACTGAACAATATTTTTCACTACTATTTCTCAAATAATATACTCTAATTTCTATTTTAAGTTAGAACTTGCCTTCTCTCTTCCTCTTATATTGCAGGCTAACTATGCTGCTTATCAGTGACGCGCGGTACCTCCTATTCCGGGTGAGGCATTCCCCGCCAAGCAGAAGCCCCGCCCCGCCGACCGAAGCCATGCCCCCAACCTGTGCCCAAGCTAGTGTGAAGGAGGAAGAGAGGAGCCTCCCTGTCCCTTAATAACTACCAATCAAAAGTCGGATGCAGCGCTGCCTGTAATTAACAGGCAGCGCTTCATCCATGACAGGTTTCACAGCGGGGAGGATTTCCCTGTTCTGAAACGTGTTAAATACCAATCTGAATGGAGAAAAAGCTGTCAGCTTCAGACCTGACGCTGACAGCTTTTTCCTCCATAATTCTAGGTGAGGCTCGCCTCACCTGCCTCCCGTGACCGCACGTCCCTGCTGCTTACATACTGTCCAGTCACTGAACATTATTTGTGGCTATTGCTTCCAAGATAATACACTCTGTTTATTTCAAGATAAAACCTACCTTCTCTCTTTCTATTTGCTCCCTATTCAAGTGCATACTGTGTTGATGTTAGCTAGATTCTACGAAACACAAACTGTACTTGGTCTATATTTTAAGTATTTTGGGAATATTTTAACAGTGTGGTACTGCAAAAATAGAAGTTCACCAACTATACTAATAAACCTGTAGTACCACTGGCCAATTTGTATAAAGTTGAGGGCTTTAACCTTGTTTTTTAATTAAACCTTCCTATAGCTTTTAGATCTGCTGTGGCTGCTAATTCCACCATTCCACCATCATTTTCAGCCCATTACCACATGATAAAAAAAATCAGGTTTTGCAGCCAAAACTACATAAAAAGCCTTTTGAGCTTTTTTTTCCAAGTTGAAATTAGTTACATTGGGGTGCTGCTGCTGTATTTAAGTCAAGCTAAGTACAAAAGTTTAAATATCAATTACACAGCCAAAATAGGTAATGCCAGAATATGGCGTGGCTAACACCACAAAAGCTTAAAGGCATCTCTCAAGCATGTAATTTAACCACTTGAAGGCCAGGTGTTTACAGCCCGTCCCTGCCCAGGCTATTTTTCTGTATTCAGCGCTGCAGTACTTTGACTGAGATTTATTCAGTCATACAATGCTGTACTGAAATTAATTTTATACCATTGTTTTGGGGACACATAGAGATTTCTTTTAGTGGTATATAATCACCACTGGGGTTTTACATTTTTACTATATAATGAATAAAGTGCCGACAATTTCGAAAAAATAAAATTTTCCCTACATTATGTTAAAAACATTTATTATTACCCACATTTTTTGATAAAATATAAAAGATGGAGTCACATCGGGTAAATAGACATCAAACATGTCAAGCTTTAAAATTGCGTGCCCCCATGAAATCGCAAAAAAGTACCATACCCAAATTGGCTATAGGCGACCCTTTAAAAACTTTTCTCGCTCATCAGTTTAGTGTTATCAGTGATTGATGGCCCTAGAATTATTGCCCTCACTCTGACATTCGCGGTGATATGTAACATGTGCGGTGCAATAGGCGCAATAGTCCTTTTCGCACGTAGGTGCACCCGCCGCTTGTGTGTATGTTGGGGCGGGGGACTTTAAAAAATGTTTTGTGTTTTTTTTAATTTGTTTTTATATGCGACTTAAATTTTTTTTTAAACTTTTTATTCAACTTTTTTTAACTTAACTTTATTGCTATCACATAAGGGGCCTATGATAGTCAATTTACACAGAATGGTCCTCTTTATGGAGACATCAGGGGTCTTTAAGACCCCTAATGTCACCTAGGGACCTCCAAAGAAGCTGAAGAAGCAGAGATCTGCTTCACTAGCTTCTTTCCAGCTACAGAAGCCAGAGAATGACAGCTGACAGCTGATTTACATCACTTCCTGCATTCAGAGAACAGAGGAGAGATCAGAGGTAGATGGTGTGATGAACTGCCTCTGATCTCCGGTGACAGAGCCTCCGTGTCGGTCCCAGGCCAGAACTTAGTATCAAGATTGGCTCCTCATAAACCTTAATGTAGTTCTCTACGTTTGGGTTTCGAGGACTTCAAGCAGGATTTGACGACCCCCCATCCCACTGTGAATCGAACCATGGCAGATTCTCTCATCCTTATGGTATTCTATATTTATACCTTAAATGAACTTCAGAAAGAAAATGTTCTGTGTTTTCATGGTCAACGTTGGCTGTAAAAAGATAAAGATAAGCAGATTAGTTTATATATAATGATAGATGCAGTCCCTAAAAACTGAACAATGATCAGAGTTGTTTGACTTTAAAAGTCAAACCCTAGGGTTCCTTCATTAAAGTAACCATTTCACAATTTTTTAAGAATTCCAGTCCAATCACTAGAACTGGCCCTGTGAAATCCACTGGGAACCCAACAATTTTGGGATTGTCAATCTCCATGGTCTCCCACAGCTCACTGTTTTTTGACTCATGTCATGGCAGGAGTGGGGATGTGAGTTCAGAGAGGTAAGAATGGAGCTGTGGGAGACCACAGAGATCAACACTACCTGAAGGGTTGGCTTCTCAGCAGACCCTTCTAGTGATTTGACCAGTGATTTGAGCAGACCAGTTCTAGTGATTTGTGCAGAGAAAAGTATTTAATGCCTTTTTCTACAGAAAAGATGGCTTTTAAAACAGTGTTGCTTTAAGACTTACTGTATACCACCAAGAGAACACATTGTTGATTATTATTATTATAATAAATGAATTCCAGTAAACACATGTTACTGTGTTTTGGATAGAGTGGTGAAGTGCTAGAGCCTCTGTCAGATTTTGATGGGTTCCTATATCCTTATGAGAAGGCAAGACAGGAGAGGATGGAAAACCCTTTTAACAGAGACAGAAACTGTGTCTGTGCCATTCCAGTGACAACCATTCCTCACATTTCTTGTCATGGTGTCACAGGGACAGGAAGGGAAAATACATTTCAACACTAGGGTCACAGACCGACTCACTCTAGCCATACCCAAAACGTAGTTAATAAGTATCAACAGTACTAAAGCACCTTAGACTGTGTTAATTTAAAATATTCAATTAGGATCAGAAAAATGAAAAAAAAATTACATTGCAACTGTTGTACATAAATCTGAACTCTGCCACCCTTCAGTGGATTTCTGCAGGCAGCTTGTATTGGACCTGCTTGGTACCTCCAACAGTTCTGGTCTCTTGCACAGGCTATGTACAGCCCAGTGATGATGTCAATGAAACCTTTGCAAGGTAAAATCTGGGTTTTGAAAGGCGTTTGGTGCACACAGATTGTATTGGATAATTAAAAATATATTTCAATTAAAGTTTTGGTGCTTTGAGTTCAGGTTTAAGTACATTACTATAGTAATTCGTCTCCTACCTCAATATCTGTTCTAAAGCCATTTTTTGTGGCTTATCTAAAAAACAGGCTTTATAATAATTATAATTTAACTCAACATTTCATCACAACAGAATAATACAGGATACATCGTTTGTACCTTTGCTCAGAAACTCTTCTATGTTGTCTTTGAAAGGCTGTAAATATTCCGCCAAAGATTTCTGGTAGACCTTTGCTGCTTCGGTCTTACATGCTGTTAAATATAAAAAATAGCATACTTCAACAATTTGTGGATATTTGAAAAGAAAGACAAAAAAGGTCTCTATCTCAAAACATCTCACTGATGAGAACCCTTCTCTTCAATATTATGGTGGTCAGCAAACCTGAGACAATGTTCTAAAATATATGTGGGTTCTCAGTAGAGCTGCAGCTAACGATTATTTTCAAAATCGATTAGTTAGCCGATTATTGAGTTCGATTAATCGGTTAATCGGATAAACAATAAAATACATTTTAAAAAATGGCTAACAGCGTGTGTGGAGCTGTGAACAGTGCCAACTGATCGGAAGCCGATTAATCGATTATTGAAAAAGTTGACAACTTTTTCAATAATCGATTATAATCGATTATGTCGATTAGTTGTTGCAGCCCTAGTTCTCAGTTAGTATAACTTTCATATTATCAAATGTCACAATCATTATATAGCATATAATGTGTAAGCACACTTCCGATGCTGTGATACTTTCTCCAGTAGTGCCATTTGCGAAGGTTTCCTTAATATATGTGGAATTCGTTGGCCATGAATCATTTCTTCGCCTCCAAGAAAGGCAATCCATTTAACATATTGTTGTTAAAGGTGATTAATCACCAGAGAAGAAGAAGACAAACACCTGGCCAAACTCTGGCTTCTCAACCGTAGAACCCTTTCTTAAAACTCTTTAACCAAAGACATTACAAACTATACTCCAGAGGACATTAGAATTTTTTCATGAATGTCCCATATTTCTTTTACAGAATTAAAAAAAAATGCTATATCCTAATATAAAACAAAACATTGTAAAATGCTCCTACCTTTAACATTTCTTTCAAGAATATATACTGTATATTTACTTAGTGATATAACTACTCCTATCTTGTTCAGTAAGGGGCCCATGAAAAGTTTAGTTTGCACCTATACTGGTTTACTGGTTTACTGGAATGCTGACAAGCGTTATAACTCCCTAGAATAATATGACTATTTAGAAGCCCACTTGTAACAAAAAAAAATATATACAATGAGGGTACAGTAAAAGGTGAAATGATTTTAAAGAGAACTATGGCCAAACCTTTTTTGGCATTAGTTCTCTTTTGGGTCACAAAAGACCAAAAACTTGCCCACTATATGCTGACAGTGCAGAGCTGCACTGCAGCAGGGAAAGATCCCGCCAATATTGTCAGGATCCACCCCGCTACCTGATTTACAGCCACTAGAGAGGCAGAGCCAGCTGTGCCTGCCCCTGGAGGAACAGAGAGGGGAGGGGGGAAATCCACGTGGGGACCGGTGACTGACAGTCACTGCTCTCTGCTGGGAGAAGATCATGAACTGAGTGATCAGCGGTACATGGTCGCTTAGTTCTCGGTCTATAGAGCAAAAATGTGACAACTGCAGAGAAGGACCACTGCTATCTGTCTCTCTGCAGCGATTTGACAACTCAGCTGGGGGTATGTTGTACCACAGCAGAGAACCACTGCTTTCACACAGAAAGCAATAGGCTTTCTCTGCAGCTTAATGTTTGGACATTTCTACTGGCACTGAGGGATCCTTTATAAGCAATGCTAAAAGTAAGTCCGCCTTCTTTTTTGCTGCACTCTCAATCAGCTTCTCTCGTTAGTTTGCTTGTTAAGCTTTAAAAAATAAATATTAAAGGATATTGGTTGCGACGCACAGCTACTTCAGATTTTGCCTGCTGCAGTTTTGATAAATGACATGTGGACATATTATGTCCTCAATTTTTTCTTTTGCCGGTGGCTTGATGCACAATCAAAAAAATTGTTGGTTGCTTGGTGCACGCTAAAAAACTTTGTTAACAACTACATTTCTTTAGTTGCTAACTAAATTCTTTGCTTACATCTTGCCAGTGGCGTAACCAGAGTTATGGGCGCCCGGGGCAGAACATTTTTTTCGCCCCCCCCATATTATATAAACATCCAGTAGAACTGTACCCCCCACCCCCACACATATATATCAGCTAAGGAACTACAAGTCCAAGCATGCCATCATTGTCCCTGTACACCCCCCCACACACACACATATCACCCAGGGAACGGCAATATCTGGTTGTTGTACAGGGGCAATGAGGGCATGCTGGGACTTGTAGTTCCCTAGCTGATATCTTATAAAGCTGTATTCCACCTGAAAGTACTACAATGCACAATTTGAAATAGCCAATAGCAGGCTGGCTATTTCTCCAAGCTGCTTACATTCACCTGTCAGCTGTGGAAGCTAGCCGGATGCTGTCAGGGGGGTGGATGCTTGAGAGCTACTATTAACTGTCAAGCAACCAGAAACAAGAGTTGTCGGACACCTACCGATCCCCATGGGTGCTGGATAACTGGGAGTTTACTGTATTTATATTTACTTTATAATGTGTACAAATGTGAGAATTTGTATGAAAAATACTCTTGCAACGAGTGTTCGGACATACCGTTCAAGTCTTTTTTAATTTTTCGAAGATCTTTTACAAAGTCTTCAAACTTCATCTGGGAAGCTTGAAAAAGATCTTGAGGTTCTGGCAGTATAAAAAGACATTCTTCTTTACCCGCATTCTGTAAATGAAAACAGCAGTTAAAATGGTAACACCTACAGCAGTTCTTTTTAAATGTTTACCTGTAAACCTGGGCCAACCAAACTAAACATATGATTAAAAAAAAAAGTATAAGGGCCTGTTCACACCAGGTGCATTCAGCTATGTTTATCAACACAGGCTCAACACAGGCTCAACACAAGGGCACATAGCCAACAAACAATTCTTCTCAGGGCCGGTGCACACCTAGGCGATTTATCGCGTGGTTTGAGTCGTGTGATTTCGCGCTAAACACAGATTTGCATTGAAATCAATGGAGGCTGTTCACACCTTTTGTGGTTTGTTGCGCAGACAAAATAGCCTGTTGCATAAAAAGGTACAGGAGCTATTTTCGGGTGGTTGTCACGTGGTTTGGGTCCCATAGACATCTATATGCATTGAAAATCGCGTGACAATTGCACAGTTTTCAAAGAACGGGCGCGCCAACGAAAACGCCTGAAGACCGCTCACCAGCTCAGTCGCCGAGGTGTGAACCTAGCCTGAATGTGTCCTGTTCACACCACACATGTGCAGTGGTGTATGTTGTGTATAAATGCAGCATGTCTGTATTTTTACAAACATAGTTTTACATAGTATTTGAGGTTGAATAAAGACATTAGTCCATCAAGTCCAACCTATTAGGATCTCATTCTAGGAGTACCTGTACCCCTGTATATTACGGTCCCTTAAGAAATCGTCCAAAAGTTTCTTGAACAATTCCACATTATTTGCTGAAATCACCGCCTGTGGCAGTGAGTTCCAGACCCTAACTGATCTTACTGTGAAGAACCCCCTTCGAGGTCCTCTTCGAGTATCATTATTTCAAGCTCTTCTAATATATTTGACAGACTTCTAGCGTTGGTGTACATACATTTAATTCCTCTCTTTTTGTGGGACAAAAGTTTACTACCTTGTTGTTCCCCACTATTTTTATTGTTATTATTCTGCCTTGATTTCGGTCGTCCGTTGGTAGTTATACTTACATGTGCCAACGGATTTCCTATATTGACTGGAGTGAGCCCACTACTATTAACTCCCTTTTTACTACTTTCTATGTTATTAGTGCAATGAATGTCACTATATGTCAATGCAACACAGTGGTTACATGATTTTTTACATGGTTATTGTCACTTTCAATAAAGTTAAAAAAATTAAGTAAACAGTTGTAACAATATATCGCACCACCCTTCACAATGCACACCAGTGCTTGCTGTTATATGCATTATGCAGGCTGGTGTGAACCAGCCCTAAGAGTAATTTTCCTATAGTGAAAACCTTATGTCAAAATGCAGGGTGCTAAAGTTATATGCAAATCTCAAATCTTTCTGTAAAATCCTTTTTTGCCCCACCACCCTTCCTGATTTAAAATCATATGCTCAGTTTGATGTCCAGGTTTATGATAGGTTTACTTCAAATAAATATAAGTTAAAGGTGTTACTCTTTGATTTGAATAATTTCAATAATTCATTAATTCGTACATCTATACTGCAGTGAGTAATGTCAACATTTGTGTACTTATTTCTTCTAAATCTAAACTCAGCTATCTATAATTACTTACGACAAGATCATTTAGGGCTCTAATCAAAAAGATGCCGAAGGATCCAGCCGTAGCTTCGGCTGATCCTTCGGCTAGCTTCGGTTGTGGGAGCCCCCCAGTTCAGTTTCAGTTGAACCTAAGGGCTGCTGCACGGACTATTCACTATAGCCCGTACAGCTCCCGAAGGCAGCCGAGCCGAAGGCATATGCTTCGGCTCGACTGAGGCGAAGTGACAGCCAAAGCGGGCCGAACGCCTCGCAAGTGACAGCTGGGCGGAGCCAGCCGTGATCTCACGGCTGGCTCCGCCCAGTTGTAATGACAGATCAGTGTCCCCAAATGACCCGGGGATGCTGATCTGTCATTAAATAACAACTGGGCCAAGCCAGCCAGTTGTTAAACCTTTAGCCGGGACCTGCTAGAAGACTCTAGCAGGTGATGGCCAATAGGAAACAGTTGGGTGGAGCTACATGTCACTGCTAGCTCCACCCAATTTTTTAAAATTATTTTCTTATTCAAAAAATCTTTATTTATTTTTTTAATGTATTATTTATTTACATTTTTCAACTTTTTTTTTCTTCAACTTTTTTCACTATTTGCTATTCTGCTCGGTACCACGGAGGTATCGTGCAGAATAGCCAAGATGAATGCCACTCGGCGGCATTCGGCTATTCACTTACTGCCGTTCGGCCCTTATGTGAGATGTTGGATGTTGGATCAGCTGAGTCGAAGTCCTTCTGCAAAGCATGTTCAGCTGACCGCAGTGCAGTTGAAGGCAGCCGATGTATGGCTGAAATCAGCCATACTGAGACATAGTGAATAGCCATACTGAGACGTAGTGAATAGCCAAACGTTGTTCGGCTCACTTCACTACGGCTCAGTTATTCACTCGGCTCCCGGCAGCTTAGTGAATAACCCTGTTAATTTTTGGTTCTATGATATAAAAAAGTAGGAAACCTGCTTGCCTTTATTTTCAGAAACAATTTGAATAGATGTGATGGTAAGATGAGCTATATACTGAATGTATCTAACCTAGATGCACAATTTAAAACAGAACGGTAGCGCAGTGAAAGAATCAGTCTGAATGACATTTACTAAATCATTTTTCATAAATCTTAGGATTGGGTTTTAAAAGGTTTCTCTTTTTTAAAGTTTTGGAGAATAAAAAGAATATAAAGAACCTATCATAAGAGAAAGAGCTACGAGTTCCTCATCCTTACATTGCATTAAATCATTGAATGTCTAGCGTGCTTACTAAGTAATGCATCCAGATAATGCGGAATATCGTAAAATATGTTCAGTAAGTCGCAAACATTAATATGTCGCAAGATATGTCGTATTTATTTATTTTGTAACCTGTGTCTATATTAATTATTTATTTGTCTTTTTCAGTTCTTTTTTTTGTTTTAATTCCCGCATTAGCAAAAACCATTATTTTTTTAATTGCTGGAAGACCAACACCAATAAAATGGCATTTAACAGAACTATATGCTACCTACTTTTGACAGTCCAGGAACTTAAACATTTTTACATGAGGTCACAGTGCAGCCCTATGCTTATGACAGGTTCCCTTCAAAAGATATACTGTCATGAAGGAAATGCCTAACTTTTGTTAGTTGCAATACCGAACAAGATCTATGCATTGTGACTTAGAATAAATAAAACAATTATTTTACAGAGGATATGAAGAGGAACAGATATGGAAGAAGAATAGTTATGTGTGAATGTTTGTTTATGTTAGTTCAACATTTAATGCAATAACACATTGTACTCAAAATTAGGCAGGGATGGCTGAGTCTCCAGTGGTGACTATTGTATTCACCCACAGCACCCACATCTGCCTTCATACTCACAGTGACTGCATCTGATAAATCCTGCCTGATTCATTTGATTTTTATATCGACATTTGTCAAGCTGGAGGCTAACAGGGCCACCCATGGCTTGAATTTTCATCCGATACAGTGGAAATCAGCCACAATGTGAGCCGTCTATGTCCAGCTTTAGAATCTGAAATTGGTTCTCTTCTGCACTCTCTTAGTACGGGTCTCCCTAAAGGTGCCCATACACTGCACGATTCTCGTACAAGAATCGCTGAAAATCCCGCGATCGTACGAGAATCGTGCAGTGTATGGAAGGCGTGCGACCGTTTCTACTGTACGGTCGCACGTCTTCCGTCGAACCAGCAGGCTAGAAAACCCGACAGGAATCGTACGATTCTCGCCGAGTTAGTGGCCTGCTGGTTCGACAACTGCCGAACGGGCCCTTGTGCGCACGCGCACACAGCCCGTTTGCAGTCATCGTAAGCCTGCCCCTCATTGCAGTCATCGTAAGCCCGCCCCTCAGGGGGGCGGGCTTGCGATGATCGCAAGTACGATCTGCCTGTCCAAGATGGGCAGATCATACGTTTTTTTAAGTACTTTACAATCCTCGCAAGACAAAAGTCTTGCGAGGGTTGTAGAGTGTATGGGCACCTTAAGAGTTGTATGCTTAGCCCCCTGTTGATTACGTTGTATACTTATGATTGTGTTCCCTGATATGAAGGGAAATTCAATTGCAAGGTTCATGGATGATACCACCATTGCTGGGCAGATTACAAACTACCATGAATTGGGCAGGAATAGAAGGTCTGTCAAGATGGTGCATGGAGAATAACTTTTTGTTCATTGTTAATAAAACAAAAGTACTAATAGTTGACTTCAAGATATTCTTTATCACATATTCCTGTGCTTATAAATGCAGCGGAGGTGGAATGTGTAAATAGCTTCATTTTCTTGGGGACAACTATCACATGGACAGCATATATATTAATTTCAGTTGTAAAAGCTCAGTGACAAAAAAGGTCTCAGCATTTTTTATCAGGCATAGCAGGAGCCCGTGCAAGCACATAGAAGTAGGTAATGAATACATCATATAAACAAATATTAATATATTGCCCTGCTTAAAAATAAGTCAGTTTTGGCCAAAATGTAATGAAAAATTAAAAACAGAAATGATATGGCTAAAAAAGGCCAAAAATTAAAACCCAGCATGAATGATGTGTTAACCAGCTATTAAGCCATCATTAAAGCAAATAGATAAAAACAAAATATTTTAGTTTAATTTACAAAAGGACAGGCAAGTATAGAACATTTTCATTTTGTATCCACAAATCACAAATATACAGTACAATACAAAAAAGAAAACTTTAATTCCTTCTAGGGCTGAGCCCAGGTTTGGACCCAACTTGAGCTCATTAAAACCCAGAAGGAAGATTTTAGTGCTAACCCAATGAGCTGGGTTGCTGCATGTAAACATAAGGGCAGGGTGCTGGTGACATAATTGACTTTACATGGACACATGATCATATTTCGTCGATGACATTGTGTAGTGGGGATAAAAAAAGATTCTGTAATGCACACTTCCTGGCTATGCAATTCTTCTTCCTCATTGCCTCCATTGTAGGTGGAATAGTGTACTTTATACTTATAGCTCCCTCACTTGCACTGGTTTGTGCACACCAGGACTACAACACTTTGTAAAACACAAAGTGGTCTATTCACAAAAGGGTGAAGAGTTTGGAGAAGGCAGGACTGGATAAAGCACAACTAGAACCTAATTGCCTACAGAGAGTAAGATGACAGTTTGACCACTCAAGCATGTCTTGTATGGCTATGGCATTTAATTGTGTTATTTTGATAAGAAGGCTAGTCTTTCCACGGAGTGGGGCAGTTAGCATGGAATGGGAGCACTAAGCATTAAACTGGTCCTAAAACCACAGTGCAACCAATAAAATTCTTGTGATGGAAAATTTTCAGATCGATCCACTGTATACTCAAATATTTGTTGATTGGTCACCTATACTACATCCTAGAGATCATCCAATAGCATACACAATAGAAATGAACAAGCAATTAAGAATCTTTTTTTCACTAATTAGATGCAATATGTAAGAATTTAGCGAAAGTTAATGCTAGTCACATGTTTTGATCTGATTGTACAATATCCTTTATATTTGCTAAAAGCTCTGTAATGCAAGGACTTAACTGATTTAATATAAATCGAATGAATTGTTTAGGTAGGCCCTTGGTGGGGGTAAGATCTCCTTCTGTATTTAATTCCTCCCTGTGCAGTAAATAATTATTCACTTTCAGTGTTTGGAGTGTCCCACTCCTATACTTCCCTACAAGACATCAGTGACTTCAGGAAAAGTACTGTGGACAAGGGCATTAGTTAAAGTACAGTTACAGTATTTGTAAATCTGTTAAACAATAACTTCACTTTTTTTTAAAGCTTACTTTAGATCTACTAAATACACAATTAAAAGTGTTTATCTGTTGATTTTTGAGTAAAAATAACTGTTGATACTGTAAAATATTGCAAGATGACTGTTGGACAATATTGAATAACTTAATGATATGTCGGACTATATGAATTTTAGTAACATACAAGCTATGTATATTTAAACATATCCTCTGCAGGGATTTGTTTTGTTCTATTATGTTTGTTTTAAATCATGAATGTATGTATAATAGTATTTAACATAATACATTTTGAAATTATATTTTAACATATCTCTCTTGGACGGTCATTTACACCCCTCCAAAAACCCTTCCATTTCCTCTATTTGTCTTGAAACTATATAATTAGGGGCAGAGGTGTAAAACTAGGTGCCCACAGGGAGACAACCCAGGATTTAGCAAGATGACTGTTAACAGCCAGCAATGTTCTAAATCCTTGTGTGGACTACAAAACGCCTCCCTTCCCCCCTATGTTATGGATAAGATGATAGGGTAAGTTGTTCTGTAGTCCCTGTCCTAGGGGGACAATGCTTCTCCTCCATAGATACAATATGGTGAATAAACATTGTTAGCTTAGGACAGGAAGTATGTTACTGGCAGGATCACCAGGTGAAAAAAAGTAAAAAAAAAGCTTAAAAAAGAAAACGAATGTAGTCAGCATATTTCATGACTGGTAAGTTGCAACATAAACATTTGTTCTTGGGATTTTTTCTATCCTGAAATGGTTTGTGCACACCAGGACTACAACACTTTGTAAAACACAAAGTGGTCTATTCACAAAAGGGTGAAGAGTTTGGAGAAGGCAGGAGAAGTGAACAATCTAGGACAAATTAGCAGAACTGGAAAGTGAGCTGAATTGGAGAATTTTTCCAAACCAGCTATGTTGTCCTAGATTGTTCACTTTTCCTGCGTTCTCCAAACTCTTCACCCTTTTGTGAATAGACCCCAAAGTGTTGGGAACACCTAACCCCCGGGGAGGGAATTTCAACTCTTCACATTAGTCTGTGCTATCCTATTTTTCAAATCTTTGAATCTATCTAAATACAGTGCCTGCTCATTAAATAATAAACTCAGTACAATGTACTAGAAGAATAGCCTATAAGGAAAGATGCAGAGTTTATAATACTTGGAAAGCAATGCCATCCTGCCCCAAAACCTTGTGAATGCTTGTTTACTTTTAAGAAGGAAAAATTATATGAAACTAAAATGAAGTGAATTGAAAGTTTTTTTTTTTTTAACAATGATCGTGGCAAAAATCACCCAGCCTCATAGTTCTAGCCGACCTGTGACAATGAAACTGTCACACGTCAGCTCAATAGATCGGGAAGTGAGCAAACACATACCGTCGCTCGCTCACTTCTGCATTCTGTCCCTGCAGAGAGCCGTGACTGTCACTCACGGCTCCCTGCAGGGATTCCCCCCCCCCTGTCCGATCCTCCAGCGCTGACTGGAGGACGAATGGGGGAGGGGGTGGGTACAGCCGGCTCTGCCTCTAGATAGGCAGAGCCAGCTGTCAATCACGCAGCTGTGTGGATCTTGTGTCGGGATCCGTCCCGGCTGCAGCGGTCTCAGTATACTGAGCTATGAGTTATGGGAAGACGCTAGTTTATGTCCTCCCGTGACCTTGAGGAGAACTGTGGGGAAAAACACTAAACCCATAGTTCTCCTTTAAGCAGGCTGCTACTTCTGTGATGTCTCTCTAGATAATCCATTGTGCTCATGAAAGTCTTTGTTGTGTAGTAAATATTAATATGTACAAGGGAGGTTATATACATACAGTAGAAAACCAAAAATAAAACAAAACTACACAGTATGGCTTATTCTGCTTGTACTTTATATAACCTACATCTTGGTGGAAATTATACCTGTCGGAATAGGTAAAAGACAACACAATTTAAAAATAATGTATTATAGAAGGAATTTCCGGGTTTTTAACATTAACCTTTGCAGTAGGGCTGACTGCTGAAGGATCGAGGATGTGTCTTCTTTATTTCCGCCCCCTAGACCAAAATGACACTTAACCCCTGCAGTGCAGGGATAGCCTCACTGCAAGGGTTCATTTAAAAAAAATACAATTAAAAAATAAGCTTACTATAATGTTATTTGTTGCCTTAACAGTCTATATTCTGTAATCATAGACCTCATAGGACTGCTGTGTGACCTCCAACATCCTCATATTTTATTTTAAGTGGTCATTGTTATTTCGTACTTACAACATTTGTCATTCGCAATGTACAGTATATGTTTCTTATCCAGGTAAGTGTTATATACTAAACTATTAACATAAAACAAAACATGCATACTTACATCATCAAAATGGCGTAAGTAGTATGAAACAATATATGAAAGCAGGTTTCGGCTGTTATCCTACATAAAGACAAAAGATAGATATAGCATATTATTGTTAACATGTACTGTACTAATTTCTTTAAAACTATTTCACTTTCTTTTTACATTTACTTTATGCTTTAGTGTTGCATTGACTGTTTACTCATTTTCTTACAAAAATATTTATTTCTCTGTAAACAGCTTATAGGAAGACAAATCACAGCATGATCGGACTGCCCTCAGGCATCTTCCAACCAGGTGTATAAGGCAGTTGCACAAGTTTTTCTTGTCTAGCTATTCACTACTTTCCTACATAAATTTAGGCCAGCAGTACCTGCTGCTGCTCCATAGAGATTTGAACATCATGCAATCTGGCCAAAAACAGCTATATTGGGAGACTGTCATTCAAAATCTAAAGGCACCTTCAGCAGCAAAACATTACTCTTTAATTAAATAAAGCTTCAGATGGCAGCAGGATATGTGAACTTGATCCAACTTCCATACAATTGCTTATTTCCCATTAACATGTACACTCATCTTATGCATGGTATGGCACAAGCCTGATCCCCACAACAATTATAACACATGGAATATTGTTATCAATAAAATTGAGATGATGTTTTTGGCAAGTGCTTTTGAACTGTTTTTTTTTAATCAAAGCTTTTTATTAATGTTGGCTGCAAGATCATTTTGTGTATATGTGTCCCTTATGAGAGTGTCCCAAAAATTCTGAAAGCTGAAAAATCTGTTTCCATTAGAAACTACAGTGGACCCCAGGAAAACCAAGCAATCAAGTTCTAAGACCCCAATATACAGTCTTCTATGGTGCGATTCACCTCTGCTCTACACCAAAGTATAAAACGAGTGGTTGGGATACAGTGAACAAATGCATTTGGCAGAGTAATGAGGAATCAGCATGGAGTGCCTGAAAAGGAATGATAAAGTTTTAAAGTTCTGAATTGTGCAGCTTACTAGTGTTATAAACTCAAATACTTACGAATTTACCAAAAACAAATATGTTGTCACGCATAGGGTGTCACGAACGGGGCTCATGGGTTTATACTGGAATCAGTAATGTGGACGCTCTTGCTACACTGACAGGGACACCTAGAGAAGATGGGTGTAAGCTGTGAAGGCTGACAACTCCCAGAGCTGGAGTACTAGAAGGGAGCTGACTGAGGCAGTGGGAGACAGGTTAAGCTGGAAGGTCAAGTTACTAGGCAGGGTGCTGCAAAGCTGAGTAGGTGGTATGGGGTCCCCCACGGTGTGGAATCTAAGGGCCAGCCAGTGTTCACCAGAGCTCCTTATGGTAGAGATGGACTTGGCTGCGTGCTGACCCCAGGTTACAGTCGCCAGGTTCACCCAACTCAGCTAACAGCCAACAATGGTTGACAAGGCCAGAGTTCTGGACAGGCTGCAGACACACATATGACAGACAAAACAAATGACTAGGATTTCCAGGGACAATCCAAAGGATAGGGACAGACTGAAGAATGGGATTTCCAGGGAATATCCAAAGGATAGGGACAGACAGAAAACTGGAATTTCCAGGGACAAGCCAAAGTTCAGGGCAGACTGAAGACAAGGATTTCCAGGGACAAGCCAAAGGTTGGTGCACAGATACAATTCAAGAAATTCAGGATCATCAGCAAACAGGGGGCTCAGCATCTAGCTTAGGAAAGCGTTGCTCTGGTAGCGCAACGTGCGTTGCACTGGGTTTAAATACAGTCAGCAAGAGGGAGGATCCACAGGATTGGCCACATGCAGACTGCACTGAATGGCTGAGAAATTGCATAAGGCTCTATTCACACAGAAGCGGTTGTCCGCGCATATTCGGCCGTATGAATACGCGCGGAGCAACTCTAAACATAAAAACAATGCACTTTAATGTGTATTGTTCAGACTTTTGTGGTATGCAACCACGCGGCCTGTGAAATAGTCCAAGCGCGACTTTTTGACAGATTCCGCACGTTTGCGGCTATGGTAATAGCCGCAAATGAGCGGAATCCATGAAGATGAAAGATTTTAGTGTTTGCGTGCCGCGCAGTCTTCTGCACGGAAAACCGTAAGGGAAACGCAAACGCTATATGTGAATGAAGCCTAAGAAACAGCAGGAGAGGTCCGCCGATGCCTAAAGCTGCCAGACTTGTGCAAGAGCAATTTAGGTACGGAGGACTACAAGCAACAAAGCAACCCTGCATGCCTGCAGAACCAGGGGTGAGGTCTGCATATACTTGTAGAACTATAAGTAACAGCTCAGCTGCAAGTCTGCAGCTGAACTGTGACAAACGGCGTTAATTTACTAAAGGCAAATAGGCTGTTCAATTTGCAAGGGAATTGCAATTTGAAGGAAAGTTTCTCCTTGCTATGGGAAACTTCCCCTGCAAAGTGCAAATTCAGTTGTGAACAGTCTATTTGCATATAGTAAATCAACCCCAAAGTATCTGTCGATGATCAATTTGTACTTCTTAGTAATTTATGTTCTGTTGATCAAGCTCAAATTGCTTTCCATGTAGGAACACTAATAGAAAAAAAGTGTTAATAGTTTATTTTTTATCAATTAACAAAATGAAAAGTAAATGAACAGAAGAATATATATATATATATATATACACACACACACACACATGTGAAACTGGATGGACCTTGGTCTTTATTCAACCTCACCTACTATGTTACTATGAAGAGAAATCCAAGTCAAATCAATATTTTGCGTGACCACCCTTTGCCTTCAAAACAGCATCAATTCTTCTAGGTACACTTGCACACCGTTTTTGAAGGAACTCGCCAGGTAGCTTGTTCCAAACATTTCAGAGACCTAACCACAGATCCTCTGTGGATGTAGGCTGCCTTAAATCCTTCTGTCTCTTCATGTAAACCCAGAAAGACTTAATTATGTTGAGATCAGGGCTCTTCTTAAAGGAAAAGTATGGGGTTAAGGCTTTTCCCCATAGTTCTCCTTAGGATAACGGGAGGACACAAACTAGCATCCTCCTGTCACCCTAGGCTCAGTATACCGCTAGCTGTAGCTCACGGTATACTGAGACGCCGCAGTATACCGCGAGCTGCTGCTAGCGGTATACTGAGACGCCGCAGCTGAAGCGGATCCCGACAATTGTGACTGACAGCTGGCTCTGCCTATCTAGAGGCAGAGCCAGCTGTATCCGCCCCCTCCCACGTCCGTTACGCCAGTCAGCGCTGGCAGATCGGAGCGAGGGGAATTCAGCCCCTCACCTGTCACGGCAGGGAGCCATGACAGGATCGAGAGGTGAGCGAACGCCGGTATGCGTTCGCTCACCTCCCGATCTACTGAGCCGACCTGTGACAGTCTCATTGTCACAGGTCGGCTAGAACTATGAGGTGAGTGAAAAGCACTCAACTCATAGTTCTCCTTTAATGACATTCACTGTTTGTTTGGGGTCGTTGTTCGGCTGCAGAATAAATTTAGGGCCAATCAAGTAAAGTGGCTGGTCGGAAGGTGGTTAATACATGATACTGGTGATCAGCACAATTGAGAGTGTATCTCTCTAACAGGAACACAGACAGCAATGAAAACCAAACAGTGATTCCAACCTCTCTCCACTCTATCGAAATCTACAAAAAGTTTAACTTTTAGTTATACTTTAAAGTTTTTAAAAAGCGTGTTTCACTGTTTAGTATGGAATTATATATGTATATATACTTGCTTATTATATACTCTTGCTGTGCTTCCTGCTTTGTTACACATCTTCCCTGCTTTACTGTTCTTTCTAACAACTTTTAAAACAGAACTCTAGCTTCAACTGTCCCATCAACCTCAGCCTCTGGTGCCTGATAGAAAACGATGCTGCTCTACTATGTATCTCTGAATTTTTTTTTTGAAGGGTATTGTATCAGGCACACTTTCTGTCTTTCTGATGCACAGCCTCCCACAAGACCCAATGACTGTCATAGACAAGCCCCCTGGGCTATGGAAGCTGTCACTTACTGCTGCTATGTTATATGTGGTGCGCTCAAATTCCATAATGCCAGTTTCATCTGGATGAGAAAGAGCTACAGAACCTGCCCCCTTTCTGTTCACACTGAATCATGGTACTCAGGAAATTTTCTCTGCAGCAGCTGGTACACTGTGCAGACTAGTTTCTTATGCTATGCAGTGTTACCTAAAATGCAGTGTTATCTACAATGCAAACACAGTAACACACAACATTTGGTTTACTATCTTCTACTGTTAACATTTAGGCAAATATGTGTGTTTTATATTAGAGAGGCACAATATCTGCAAAATATTAATCACTGTTGCTGAAATTTATTGTGATGAAGAGATGCAGCAGGGCACAGTGCCAAACTGAAGGTGAGCAATGCAGCCAGAGCTGCATTATTTATTTTTAGCTGTACTGAACTTCACTTTTTCAAAATATTTTTTTAAAGGTGCAAGGCTTTAAGGTAAACACTACAATAATAACTCCAAATATGTGTTTACTGGAAATACACTATAGAATTAAACATAAAGCTACACTCCAGGCAAACAGCTAAGTACACAGTCGAAATACAACTATCCTATTTCTTTTAATCCTGTCTAGCCCCTTTTGTGATTCAGACATCTCTGCCAGACAGTACAGCATGGACAGTATTAACTAATTTTTAGATTTTCTATTTAAGCTAAAAGGGGCTAGTGTGATTTCT
The DNA here is from genome assembly GCF_000935625.1 of Nanorana parkeri. Classification (NCBI taxonomy): domain Eukaryota; kingdom Metazoa; phylum Chordata; class Amphibia; order Anura; family Dicroglossidae; genus Nanorana; species Nanorana parkeri. The sequence goes on from NW_017306564.1 coordinate 689,594, forward strand.
TTCTTTAGCTTTCCCACTGCAGTCTGATAAGTCTACACAAACAATCTGTGTAGACCACAAATTTCAACTTTATTTTAAATGAGTTGAAGCACAAGTGGCCAGCAAAATAATATGCATTTAGTATAATTTTGTTTGACACATGGCATTTTCTAAAGCTTAATTTTCTACTTGTTGTTCAGTCAGCTTGCATAACAAGTAAATAATATGGTATTCTTTTTTTTTTAAATTTGACAATGAAGCACATTGGAGTGCCAGACCGCTGCCCTGACACAGAATGCAGCAGTCTGGGTCTCCAACAGTCCTATGCTTTCCCTGCACAGTGCTACTGTTAAAAATATTCATGCTCCCTAAGCAGTGTTGTTGACTGGAACATTGTGCAGGGGAATTGTCTGATCACTGGAGACTCAGACCTTAGTGCTGTAAGAGCATTGGTCCAGCTCTCCAGGGCTCCAGTGTGCTGCCAACATCGGGCAGCATTTACAGTATTAAACACATTCACATTGTAAAAATAAAAAAGCAATGGGGGGGGGGGGGGGGGGGACCTTTAATGTCACTTTAAGTTGGGCTTTACACCATTTAACATAGTAGTGTATTCCATTAAAATAAAGAGATGCAGATTTACAAACAGCATCAATTCCAGAATCTGAATGAATACAAGCCTACTGTCATCCCTTGCACATCAGTGCTCAGACTGAGAGACAGACGGACAACACTATTAGCCATTCAGCCTCTGCTGCATGGAACGTGCAGGCAGGATGAAAGAGCAGAGTGAAGACAGTTGATGACCTATCAGTCTGTTGTTGTTTCTGTCTGTTGCAAAACAGTGCCACCCTCATGGCCATCTAAGGAACAAAGGGCCCTGGTGCAAGATTTTATCTTGCGCTCCCCCTCCCAAGATTTTATCTATGGCCCCTAACCCCACAGTGGTTTCTGCACCAGAGGAGCTTACACCCTAATGTCCCCCCACAGTCTCACACTATTATTATACATTTATATAGCTCTAATATATACCACAGTGCTGTACAGAGAACACTGAGCCAGTCACATTAGTTCTGTACAGAGGAGCTTACACTCTAATGCAGAATGGCACCTTGACTTAGGAACGCACTGGGCTCTGGACTTAGTAACTCAGGACTTAGTAACGCACTGGACTCAGGACCTCCGTGAGACCCCACTGAACCCACCTGAGAGCCCAAAAGACCCACCTGAGACCCCACAGAGTCCACCTGAGACCCCACTCAGGCTGGTTGGGATCCTCTTCCCTTACCTGCCATTGCCTGGCCCTGCCCTCCTCCGCCGCCGGATTGACGGGGCTGGGCCCTGGCCTCCTCCTCCGCCGGACCGGCACTGCTGTCAATGGGCCCCCCTGCCTTGGGCCCTGGGGCGGCCGCACCGGCTGCACCACCGGTAGTTCCGCCCCTGCTCTTGGCTTTGTTGTCTGTCAGAGATGTATAAATCACAAAAGTGGCTAGACAGAATTACACATCTTTTGGCAGACATAGGTGTATTTTGACAGTGTATTTTCCTGAATTTAAGATGATCCATTTTCAGTTTAAATATAATTAGTAATATATTACTAATCATTTCACAAGCCTCTTCTACCAATGTAACCATTGTTAACACATTTTCCAAAATCAATAAACATTAACTACCTCCGGGCCGGCCGTAGTAAAAAAACGGCCGGCCAGGAGCTCTCTCGATACTAGAGACCACTAATATTTATAATTGTACCACTGACAATCAAAAAAAAAAACACATCAGTAAAATAGGCAGGGTCAGTCCCAATGGCAGAAAAAGTAAGCACCCACTGTTTGAAATACAAATAATCAAATATATCAATAATAAATTGAATCTTTGTAATTCAGTAAAGGATGGTAAAGCCCTATTACCAGATCACAGCTGCCCGATCTTCCAACACAGCAAGTACACACACATGTAAACCGTAGAAACAAACCTGAAAAATAAGTAAAGCAAAACATTACTATGTGCTGAAAAGGAAATAACGCAGCAAGCACTGCAATAGATAATGAATCTCATTGTGTTCACTAACTATTGGTGTTAGCAGGCTCATCCTCCTAATGTTGTAATCTTCTCTTCAGATGGGAAGTGCGATCACTACTAAATTTAGCAGTCACTTTAAAGTGCATTTTCAACTGATCTGCTGTATGACCCATTTCAGAAAAGTGAACGCTATAAAGAGTTTACATTGTTTACATAATCCTAGAATTATGTTTGGAAATCTTTATTGATCTGTGCGATCCCTCAATTACAAATCACAAGAAAGGGCATGACTGGACAGGGCATAAATAAAACATTTTCATTACTTGCAATCATTTCTTCAGTTAATTTTCTTTACTTGTTATGCAGTCTGATCGCACAACAAGTAAACATATGGCATTGTGTATCTATTTACTCTAAATAAAGTGATTACATTATTGTTATGATTGATTAGAAAAGTTTTATATCATTCAGGTACCATGCATTAAACTATAATTTCGCCTATGAATCTATGCAAGTAAGTAAACTATAATTTTGCCTATCAATCTATGTTGAGCACTGAGAAAAATGTAAATTTTATAAAATGAAATAAAAAATAATCAGAAGGTGTTAAGCATCATAATACTTTTTTTTATTTAAATAATTTTTCCAAGCTAACTTGAACAATGAACAGTCTATGATAAAAAAATATTGAGATGTTTCTGTTTCCAACAGAGGTCTTTTTGAACCCCAAGTGACTGAGATACAGTTTAAGGAAATTAACGGTCCAGGTTAAACTGTAATTATAGGTACAGTATACATTAGTGAAAAAAATTAAAAAGTGGAAAATAATGGTAGTCCCCTGAGTTTGCTTATGTAACTTAGTTTTCAAAAAAGGTATTTTTTTTAAATAAAATAAACAGGACCAAAAATATTTGGCTCTGGTTTGGGTTAAAGTGGTCTTCATTAAACTTCTGATTTAATCAAGCTTGGATTTAATAAAAAAATAAGCATGTTGAATGAAATGGCTGGAAAGTTTAGCTGACAACATTCAACATTTTCTCTGATCATGGTATATGCTGCATTCAGACCTATTCTAAGAAATCATTTAAACTTATGGAGCAGATACTGTTAAAAGCTACCAAAGTTTCTTAAATATTCTTTGGCAGCTTTTTACAGGTTTAGCCATAGACTTAGGAGTGTTATTTTTAATGTGGTCTGATATGGTTCTTTAAAGTTTTGTACAGGGATGCACCAAAGCTAAATTTTTAGACCTAAACCGAAATTAAAAAAATGTGCCAGGCCAAAACTGAAACTAAAGCCGAAAATGACTTTTTTCCAACCTTTTTAAATTTCTTTTTAGTTATTTTATTTTATTATTTTTTTTACTTTACTGTTAAGAGCTTTGGGGAAATATCAGGGGTCTAAACAGACCCCTGATATTTCCCTTTTTTTTATAGAAAAAGTAATTTTTATAGAAAAAGTAATTGAAGACACAGAGTCCTAAATCTCTTTTTCTACAGCCCCTGTTATAAATTAACAGGAAGCTTCTATACTGAGTGTTCCTGTCCATTCAAAAACTGAGGATATAATATCTGTTACTATGTCCACAATCATGAATGAACAAGAAGTAATGTAGAGCACTTCCTGTTCATTCATAACTGGGGACAGAGTAAGCAAAGTATGTCCTCAGTTATTTACAAACACTCAGCGAACAGTACTAACCGTTGAGTGTTTGTACTCCTTCCTGCTCTCCATCCTGACTCACCTGTCACAGAAGGCCGAATGGGTTGGGCGGAGAGCTCAACCTCTTGTGACAGCTGACAAATGTCTCCTCCCCACTCAGCCTCCGGGCAGCGGTCTGCATCCTCTCTGATCCCCACTGCAGACACAGGCAGGGAGAGCAGCGGGGATCGGAGGGGACACAGACTGGCACCCAGTGGAGAGGAGAGAAGCTAGGGATGCACTTTATTTGTGGCCGCATTTTCTGCCGTTTTGGTAATATCTGCATTTTGCTCATAGTACCATTTTGGGCTGAAATGTTTTGGTGGCCTCATAATCTGTCAAACAGGTTTTTTCATACCGACTATGAAACATATATGTTTTCTGTTCAACAGATTTGTACTGTTTAATATATATTCTCTGTTTTACCAGTTGTATTACATTGCGCAAAGTAATTAATTCAAACGTAGTAAACACAGTGTTGCCTGTTTTGTGAATCTAGTAAATTATATCCATTATTAAAAAAAAGTTATTGTTTTCCTGAATTTCTTAATACTCAAGATTACTAAACCCACATATATTGTACTTCACTTTAAGTAAATAATATGACATGATATTGTTTAGGTGATAGCAGTCCTTATTCCTATTTAAACTCAGAGTTTGAGTCTCTTAATTTACAGACAGATCTTTGACTCAAACCAAGTAGTCATATATTATAGATTTATATATTTTTTCCTTCTATCCCTGAAGTAAAAATAACCTGACATTTTCTGACAAATGAATTAGACACATATTAGGTAGAGAAGAATTAAGTGCATATTAGGATAAAACTTTGTGTTCTTTTTTTTTTCAGGACACCACCATAAGAGGTCCATCTCAATCTTAAAGGAGAACTATGAGATGAGTGATTTCCACTCACCTCATAGTTCTAGCCGACCTGTGACAATGAGACTGTCACAGGTCGGCTCAGTAGATCGGGAGGTGAGCGAACACATACCAGGTTCGCTCACCTCTCGATCCTGTCACGGCTCTCTGCCGTGACAGAGGGAGGGGCTGGATTCCCCTCTCCCCGCTCCGATCTGCCAGCGCTGACTGGCGGAACGGACGGGGGAGGGGGCGGGTACAGCTGGCTCTGCCTCTAGATAGGCAGAGCCAGCTGTCACTCACGCAGCTGGGCGGATCCCGTCATCTACGTCGGGATCCGCTCCGGCTGCGGCGCCTCAGTATACCGCGAGCTATACTGAGCTTAGGGTAACGGGAGGAAGCTAGTTTGTGTCCTCCCGTTACCCTAAGGAGAACTATGGGGAAAAACACTGACCCCATAGTTCTCCTTTAACAACATCCCACACTGACATGGTATAATACTAATGTTATGGGTTTAAGATTGACTTGTGCAAATTTCTTGAAGCAAACTGACACTTGTCAAGTTATGGGGCTGTTCAAAGTTAACTGGCTTGCTTGAAGAATTAATATTTTTTAAAGGATAAAAGAGGTCCTGATTGTGTTAATGTTTTGCTCCTAAGAAATAATATATAAGGATTATGTCAGACAATCTCACCAAGATTTCGAATCAATAAATATGATCATAGAAACATGTCTGTGATTTGTTTTTGAAGGGTCATATAGTGCAATTAAAATTAAAATTATTCCCAAACAAAAAGAAGGTATTGATCACACTGCTCAGCTAAAAAGTAAAGGCCCAGCCTTTGTTTTTAATTATCAGCTACTGATAATTAAAAACAATAAATATGAGATTCATCATTTATGTAATGCTTACTGTTTTGGTTTGGTTTGTTTCACTTTCATTTCAGCACATATAATGTTTTATGATAAAGGCATTTCTAGCTTTCACTGAAAAAACAGAAACGTTATTTTAACCCTTGCAATTACAAACAGCCATGAAATCTTGTCTCTGAAATAAGTTCTTTTTTCCGCTTTCCCCTCAACTGAAGTAAAGCACCAAGTACTAGTCATGTTAATGAGTTTTAATTTGCAACATGGGGGGTGTGTTTTAAGAAACCCAGCTGCTGATAATGGCTTGCAACATGCAGAGTATTTCCATCTTTTCAATGAAAGTGGTACATGCCTTTAACAATGTTGTCCCTGACTACAAAGGAAAAATACACTTTATTTTGCATGCAGGGCAGTCCAGTTTTTTAACATATGAAATGTCTGAGCAATAACAAGTAAGTTGGCAATAAAGATGTTTTGTTTATTCCATGTCATTTTGACTGTTTCTTGTTTTCACAAATTACTATAAAGCATTCAAACTCCAAATAATATGAGTCAGAATAAAATGCTTAAAAAATTACACCAATTAGGCATGCTATAAAATGTTTCTATCTATCTTTAAAGAAAATCACAGAATACCTCTCTGCCTCGGGCCTTCCTATGATTTTCAGCTCTGATACAACTAGACCAGATGCCCCCCTAACCATGGGCAAATTCTTCACGGCAGTCAAATCTCTGAAACTGTGTAAAGCATCTGGCCTTGATGGGTACACAGCTAGATATTGTAAAATGTTTGCACCAGTACACTAGCCCCCAAGGTTCGTACATCCCTTTAACTCTATTCTGGAAGGACATAAATTTCCTGCTGACTCCCTATTAGCCCACGCAACAGTAATTCCCAAAGGGGGAAAAGACTCCTCACTGTGCACAAACTATCATCCAATTTCTCTCCTAAATTTAGATCTTAAATTGTTCACCAAGATTATAGCTAACAAGATGATGCCACTCTTACAAACTATCATCCACACTGACACCAATGAGTTTACTCTCTATGGATGCTGAAAAGCCTTCAATAGAGTAGACTGGAACTTCCTGAAGACTACCTTTTGACATATACGCATGGGCAACAATATATGCCGATGGCTGGAAGCCAATTATTTGAAGCCCACAGCTGGGGTCCAGGCTAATGAAGCCAACTCCTCCTTTTTTCCTCTATTCAATGGGACCAGACAGGGTTCCCCTGTCACCCCTTATTTTCTTTCTGACACTAGAACCATTTCTATGCTCGTTCTGGAACAACCCTGACATCATGGGGTTTTAACCACCTGGCACACATCATAAAGTAACAGCGTTTGCAAATGAAATATTATTTTTCATTACCTCCCCAAAAACCACCCTTCCCAAATTAATAGCTAAACTAAATAGATTTGGGAACTCTCTAACTTCAATATTAATTTTCACAAATCAGGAGCCCTAAGTATCATGCTTTCCCCAACCTAACTAGCCAGCCTTGTAGATGACCTTCCATTTAAATGAGAAAAAGACCATATTACCTACCTGGGGACCAATGTTACTTGCCTTGACAAAATATTTGCAGCAAACTTCCCACTCCATCTAAGAATGCTCAAAAAGGACCTGAGTAGGTGGGAAAAGACATCCTACATATGGATTGGTGGGAATGCAATCCTAAACATGCACCTGCTTTCTAGAATCCTCTACCTATTTTAAACCCTCCTGGTTCCCATTCCATCCTCTTTCCTACAATCTTTGCACCAGAAATTCATACACTTTGTTTGCGCCCACCTGCAGATAATGTACAAAATCCTCACTCTATCTAAGGTCTACGGGGGTATGGTATATCTGGATCCCATGGTGTACTATCAGGCAAGGCTATCTGGATCCCATGGTGCACTATTTCTGGATCCCATGGTGCACCTCCCCAAATTTCTAGAATGGTGCAGAAACTCCCCCCATAAACAGTGGATCACCCTCAGACAGGCTAGCTCCAATATTCCCCTTTGTTGTCTCCCTTGGGTGGCAAGCCCCCCATATCAGGACCCTGACAAATTGGGCCATCTTTACGCAGTGTCTGGCACCTCAAGCTTAGTCCAGTCACAATCACTCATGACCCAGATAGTTGGGTATCTGGACTTCACCCAAAGCTTAGGAGATAAATCTGTGCTGTGAGAAGGGAGCTGTGAGCCACCCTCTCTCCCTGACTAACAAACTCTTGATCCAACCTTTAGATTCCTTTGTCCAACCTTTCTTGTTGAAATGGGAGAGAGATCTGCATATTATGCTCATGTCCGACCAAAGAGAAGATGTCTTATACTTTTCTTACCATGCCCCATAGCTTGCAAAATGCAGAACACTAACTACTGTATAAGCTTCGTAATAAATAGTACAGAGTGCCCTCAGTTCTCCATAAGACATTTCCTCAGGCCTCCCACCTATGTTACATAGTTACATAGTATTTGAGGTTGAATAAAGACATTAGTCCATCAAGTCCAACCTATTAGGATCTCATTCTAGGAGTACCTGTACCCCTGTATATTACGGTCCCTTAAGAAATCGTCCAAAAGTTTCTTGAACAATTCCACATTCTTTGCTGAAATCACTGTCTGTGGCAGTGAGTTCCAGACCCTAACTGATCTTACTGTGAAGAACCCCCTTCGCCCCTTGTGCTGGAATTTTTTTTCCACCAATTTTAGGTGGTGGCCTCTAGTTTTTGTAATGGAGTTAATTTTAAACAGTTTATCGCTAATGTTGCTACCACCATTGAACATTTTGTACATGGAGATCATATCCCCCCTTAATCTCCTCACCTCCAATGTGAACATGTTTAAATTTAGTAGCCTTGTCTCGTAGCTCTGGTCCTCCATACCCCTAATTAGTTTGGTTGCCCTCCGGCTGACTTTTTCCAACTCAAGGACATCTTTTCTTAGCACTGGTGACCAGAACTGGACACCGATAGCCAACTGCGAAGTCAGCCCAGTTCTCCAGGAAACCAAAACCTTCCTTCTGACACCAGCTCCGGAGCCACTTGTTAAGCTCCCTCAACTCGCGTTGTCTGCCAATGTGGAGAATCAGAGGGCAACCTATTGCATATTGTTTGGTCCTGCACTAAAATACTTAATTTCCGGTTTGATGTTCATGCAATTATCAAAAAACTCACTGATGTTAACAACCCAGCAGCCTATCTTCCACACCGAACAGGTCTCCCTAAAACAGGCATAAGAAATCTCTCCTCATCCATTTCCTCCATGTAGCTAAACTGTGCATCCCTGCCTTTTGGAAAATTTCCCTATGGTTCTCAGAAATCAGTGAAATTACACATATTGAGGATCTTACAGCCTACTTATTACACTAAGAGGAAGGTTCCATTTAACATTGTCTTACTAGCATCAATATAGAAAGGTTCTGCTGAGTGAAGACCCCCTCTGGCCCAAATTAATGAAGCAACTTACTCCTCCTCCTTAAGTGCATGGAAAAAGCCTGGATAACATCTCTAGAGACCATGCTCATTGTTATTCAGATGTGATCCTTGGAAAAAGGACACGTGATACTTGTTACGATGTGCTGTACTTGTGGAATGATGAAAAAATGTGGTAGGGGGTTCCCATATAGGGTCAAACCAAATAAGTCAAAAACTCCCTGAAAAAAAATCTATTCAAATTAATACAAATTCCCAGGGGTATTTACCATACAAAATATGAAGAAAGGAAGAACTAACCCCCAGCAGGGATGTACTCCCTGGGAATCAATCAAAAAAACATACTTATTTAAAAGTGTGCAAATGTATAAAATGGAAATATACATTTGGAACCTTAAAATTGATGCATCTGTCCTGCTTAATATCTAATGTTATATAGACCCAAATTATGCTGTCTGAAAGGTCTGGCCAGACCATATGTTAAACTCATCATGCTTGATAAAAAAAATCAGTCCCAAATAATATGATGTTATTTACTGACTTCACCATGAAAATCAAACAAAAAACATAAAAATAAAAAACCGCTGTTGAGAGATGTGGAAGCCAATACATCTTATTATACCAAAAAGGTCATTGTACAATCCTGGCTAAAAGTTACAATATACTATGATATACTGAAGTATAATTACAAGCATTTCTTAAGTGTCAAAGGCTTTTATTGACATTTACATTAGGTTTATGCAAATAGTCAATATTTGAAGTGTTGACCCTTCTTATTCAAGATCTCTGCAATTCACCCTGGCATGCTGTCAATCAAGCCCATTCTTGCATAATCAATACTTGGAGTTTGTCAGAATTTGTGGGGGGGGGGGGGGGAGTATCTCGCTGCATCTCGCAC
>NW_017306564.1:699424-741065 GCF_000935625.1 Nanorana parkeri
GGTTGATTCACCTGCCTCTTGAGGATTGACCACAAGTTCTCAATGGGGAGTTTCCTGGCCATGGACATAAAATGTTGATGTTTTGTTCCCCAAGCCACTTAGTTATCCATTATGCTAGAAAAGGCATTGTCCGTCACCAAACTGTTCTTGAATGGTTGGGAGAAGTTGCTCTTAGAGGATAATTTTGTGCCATTCTTTATTCATGGCTGTGTTCTTAGGCAAAATTGTGAGTGAGCCAACTCCCTTGGCTGAGAAGCAACCCCACACATAAGTGGTCTCATGATGCTTTACTATTGGCATGACACAGGACTGATGGTAGCGCTCACCTTTTCTTCTCCAGACAAGGTATTTTCCGAATGCCCCAAACAATCGGAAAGGGGATTCATCAGAGAAAATGACGTTACCCCAGTCCTCAGCAGTCCAATCCCTGTGCCTTTTGCAGAATATCAGTTTGCCTCTGATGTTTTTTGTGGAAAGGAGTGGCTTCTTTGCTGCCCTTCCTGACACCAGGCCATCCTCCAAAAGTCTTCACCTCACTGTGCATGCAGATGCACTCACACCAGCCTGCTGCAATTCCTGAGCAAGCTCTGCACTGGTGGTACCTCGATCTCGCATCTGAATCAACTTTAGGAGACGTCCCTGGCACTTTCTGGACTTTCTTGGGCGCCGTGAAGCCTTCTTCACAACAATTGAACCTCTCTCCTTGAAGTTCTTGATGATCAGATAAATGGTTGATTTAGGTGCAATCTTAGTAGCAGCAATATCCTTGTCTGTGACTCCCTTTTTGTGCAAAGCAGTGATGACTGCACATGTTTCCTTGCAGGTAACCATGGCTAACAGAGAAAGAAGAATGATTTCAAGCACCACATTCCTTTTAAAGCTTCCAGTCTGTTATTCTAACTCAGTCAGCATGATAGAGTGGTTTCCAGCCTTGTCCTCATCAACACTGACAACTGTGTTAACGAGAGAATCACTGACATGATGTCAGCTGGTCCTTTTGTGGCAGGGCTGAAATGCAGTGGAAATGTTTTTTGGGGACTAAGTTCATTTCCATCGAAAAGAGGGACTTTGCAATTAATTACAATTGATCTGATCACTCTTCATAACATTCTGGAGTATATGCAAATTGCCATCATACAAACTGAAGCAGCAGACTTTGTGAAAATTAACATTTGTGTCATTCTCAAAACTCTTGGCCAGGACTCTAGATCAGTGGTCCCCAACCCCCGGTCCTGCAATATGGGGCAGTGCAGGGTCCCGGTGTTCGAACACCGGGGCCCCGCACTGCCAACGGGCTTCACAATACCACATAATTGCAAGTACAGCCAACATAGGCAATATTACACTTTAGGATAGCAAAGTAGCCCGGTGCAGTATGCAAAAAACTGCACACTGTGGTCAGCAAAAAAAACAACAAACAGTTAATATTCCAAATGGTGTCGCAAATGAGTATGTTGAAATGGTGCAAGTATATCCAATCCAAGTGATGATATCAAAGTAGATATGTCCCATCAAATTGCCATAATAACATCGCAGGACCTGCGGTAGTCAGATGCAATCTTGCAAACGCTGCACAATGTTATCAGTGTGAGTGGACAACATATATATTCAATGCTCTAATGGTAGCCAAACTGTGTAGTGCACAAGGCTCAGGAGAAAAACCGTGCATCTGAGCCATGGATGCACTAATACAGGTACTCAGCTTTGTCCTGGCTTCTATTCAGCTGGCTACCTTGTTATCCCAAGGTGTGATATTGGCACTTCGTTTGGACATATTGATACCAGCTATGTCGGCTGAACTTGCAATTATGGGGTATTATCATCTGCAGTGACTTTTTTGGTTACAATACTCAATGTATTGGCTTCCACATCTCTCAACAGCAGTTTTTTGTATGATTTTTTATGGTGACGTCACTAAATAACATATTATTTGGGGCTGATTTTTATCATGCATGATGAGTTTAACATATGGTCTGGCCAGACATTTCAGACAGCATATTTTGGGTCTATATAACATTAGATATTAAGCAGGACAGATGCATCAATTTATGGTTCCGAATTTTGTATTTCCATTTTAATACATTTGCACACTTTTAAAGAAGTATGTTTTTTTATTGATTCCAAGGGAGTACATCCCTACTAGGGGTTAGTTCTTAATGTTTTATATTTATATTTATAAATAAAGAATTATAAAAAAACATCTATCAAGAAATAATATTACTGGGGTCCACTAATACCAGTGGTAGTGTTACCAGCCATCTGCTGCTTCTGCAAAAGTATCATGGCCAAGTGACACTTCTGCAAAAAAATTAAAAAGTAAAATTTAACATCATAAGAAACCATCACCTCCCATTTGTATCTTAATGTTTTATATTTATATTTATAAATAAAGAATTATAAAAAAACATCTATCAAGAAATAATATTACTGGGGTCCACTAATACCAGTGGTAGTGTTACCAGCCATCTGCTGCTTCTGCAAAAGTATCATGGCCAAGTGACACTTCTGCAAAAAAATTAAAAAGTAAAATTTAACATCATAAGAAACCATCACCTCCCATTTGTTCTCAGAGTGTTGTAGCTCCTTTAGAAAGGTAAACTCATGATATGTACCTGTGCTTCCTGCTGGTTTAACTAGAGCATTGCATTAGAGGCACTTATCACTAAAAAATAGACACAAATTCTGCTTAGAACATTAAAACAGTGCCAGATTTTAGAGTGCAAGGGTTCCTGTTGGGATACCTGTTCCCCATGTTTTACACCTGGCTTGGACTTCAGTCTTTGTCTATGCTTGGTTGTCCATTTGGAACTTTGCTGTGTTTGTCTGTTAGTTCACCAGCTTTTTTCAGCAGACAAACCCAGAAGCCATGACATTAAGAGCATTGCACAGCATATCACCAACTTCCGTAAAGGGGTTTCCAGCAAAGACAAGGATAGGGGTACCAATGCCAACCAATGGTGTCAAAGGAGATATGCATCAATCCATAAAGGTTTTCCATAGTCATGATTCCAGACATTGTCCTTCTACTGGACACCCTGAAACACCTGTTTTTAGACCACACTGGGGACATATGCAGTTTCATTACCTATTCTGGTGGCTCCTGCTCTTGTTGCTTCTCCTTTTATAGATCCCACTGCAATATGGGCTCAATCTACTGTCACACTACAGTCTTAAAGAAGAACTATGGGGTCAGGGCTTTTCCCCATAGTTCTCCTAAGAGTAACGGGAGGACACAAACTAGCGTCCTCCCGTAATTTTTTCCCCTGTTGGAGCAAATTGAACCATGCTTTATAGGGTTTTTTTTTGCCTTCCTCTGGATTAACATTGGGTAATTGTGGGCATAGTGTTCTGTTTAGGCTTTTCTTCTTTTTTTTTCTTTTCTTTGTATCTCTATAGGTTGGACTAAATGGACTTGTGTCTTTTTTTCAACCTGACTAACTATGTAACTATGATGGGCTCGGGCGTATTCGCAGCTACACGTGCCGAGCCCCCCAGGAAACTGACAGCGCCGCAGCGCCAATCACAGACACTGAGACATTATCCCGGTCCGCAGCTGCCAAAATAGTGAAATGTCTCCGTGCCTGTGATTGGCGCGACGGCGCTGTCAGCTTCCTGGCGGGCTCGGCACGTGGAGCTGCAAAAACGCCGGAGCCCATCACTATTGGCTAATTCAGGCCGATAAATCTGCATGTTTTATTTACACAAATAAAAGGTATCACTTAAACTACAAACGTTCTGAATTGATCAATGACTAACACAATACATGACTCTACTACTGCAAAGTTAGGCAAAAGTAAGGGTTCATGTCACCAAATGCAGAACAAAGGAGGTCAGTGCTGGAAATTTTCTGTCTCTAATAAACTGTACAGTGGTACTTGGTTCACAAACGCTTCTGTTCCCGAACAATTCTGTTCGCGAACAGGAAGTTCGGCAAAATTTTGCTTCCATTCACAAACTGGTCTTGGCTTCCTCTAGTCAAGAACGCGGTCTGATCACAGTTTGATTAGTTTCACGACCAATTCGGTTTGCGACCAGAATCATGGAACGAATTGAATTCCTAAACCGAGGTACCACTGTAATTGCAGATCTGAACAGGAAGTAGGTAGATATATTTGTCTCTGACTGGATTTTGCTTTGGCCGGGGTTGGTAGGGAGAACAGGATTAATCAAACTATCACCTAGACTTCTGCACCTGCCAACAAGTAGTGTAGCCCACTTTTTTTAACAAACTGCTCCAGCGGTCTCAGGTGTGAAGAGTGTCTTCCCCAGACTACATGTTTCAGTTCTTTCCATAGATGCTCGATAGGATTCAGATCAGGGCTCATAGAAGACAACTTTAGAATAGTCTACTGTTTTGTTCTTAGCCATTCTTTGGTGTTTTTAGATGTGCTTTTGGGTTATTACCTGTTGGAGGACCCATGACCTGAAACTGAGACAGAGCTTGCTGACACTGGGCACTGCATTTTGCTACAAAATTCATTGAGAGTCCTACTGAGATTCAAGGCACCCTGTGCCCCATGAAGCAAAGCAACCCAAAACATAACCAAACTTACTCCATGTTTTACAGTAGATACAGTGTTTGTTTCTTTGAAAGTTTTAATTTTTTTAGAGCTAATGTGTGCCAAAAAGCTTCAGCTTTGTCTCATCTGTCCAAAGGACATTATCCCAGAAAGATTGTTGCCTGTCAAAATGTATTTTAGCAAATTGCAGTCTCTTTTTTATGTTTGCTACTCTCTTTAAAAAAGTGATCGGTGGAGTGATCAGACACTAATCCCATCTTTTTGTACCCTCCCAACATACCTGTCTACCTGCCTTCTCCCTTCCCCTACTACACAGTCTTGAGCCTTCCTTACTACCCCTCCATTACATAGCTCCATTGCCTTTTTTCCCTCAGCCCTTCAGAATCCTGTATTCAGGGACAGGAAGCCAGTCAGAGATTCAAACAGATCTGGGGAACTCCACTCTGGGAAAGATGTAAATATTTGGGGAGCTTGGGGTCAGTTTTTAATGGCAGCCTCAAGGTGGACCAGTGGACGTAAAGTAAATTTTGAATTTACATGTTTTGATCAGTTTTGTATACCAGCCTCCATAAATGTAATATTCTGCCTCTGTGATTGGTTCACTGCTTTTCCCAATTGTTCTCTAGTTACAACAGTAACCTGACCATGTGATTGTAGCAGGCAGATCTTTCCACTTAGCTTACAGGGAAGAGTAGGTGAATGTAATGTAAAGGGTCTACTTTGAAAATTACTGCCAACTAATAAGCTGGGCCAATGCCATTCGCATGGCATTCCCACCACTAGATTGAGCTGAGGAGCATAAGAAAAAGCACATCGCAAGCACTTTTACTTTTTTTACTTTTAAATGAAAAAAGCTTTCTGCTACCTGTAACAATGTTAATAGAATGATAATTATCCAGAAATATGAGCAAGAGTTTGATTTTAACCCCTTCATGACTGAGGCCTTTTTTTCATTTTTTGTACCCATGTTATATTCAGGAAGAATTACATAAAGCCATATGTGTGCACTTTTTTTTCCTTATTGTGAATTCCAGCGGTGCCTTCCATATCCCTTCACAGCAAGTGAGAGCAACAGAAGAGGAAATGGGAGAAATTAGTCTTGGTTTTAGCTGGATTGTGTATGTGATATCTAGTGTTCTGTAATATCTAGTACTCTGTATGGCATGTGACACTGTGAGGTCCACTGAGTTTCCATTATTTCATAAAGGCACCCCAATGCAACTAGCCATCACATGTGTATTGCATTGCACCACAAGGCATGATAAGGTATTACCATGCCTTGAGGTGCAATGCGATTTAAAAAAAGGTCATGCACTTCTTTAGTGCAATTTAGATGTTGCAGACAGCATACACATCGCACAGGTGTAAACGGGGACTGAAAGTTTCTAAGACCTCATTCTTAGAATTTCATACTTACGTTGCTTTTGACATCTTTCAGTTTTGGCAAAATATCTAATGCAAATCCATCAGCTTGTCCCCTGGTCCTGTTTCCTCCATTCATGTAGTTACCAATTGCAAGAATCAATCCTAAAACACGCAGCACTGCAGGATCTTCTTTTAAAATCTAAACATGGGTAAAGAAGCAAAGTGAACATAAGGAATTTAGCTTTTGTTTTTGATAGTGTTTTTTAAATTTCATTTTAAACATGGGAAATAACAATGAAAACCAAAATACTGTCAATTAGGATATTCATATTGCTCATATGTCTTCAGATATATGCATTCTCAAGCCCATATAATGCCACAGTCATGTCAGGACTATTTTGGGCTAAAAGGAATTAAACTATAAGGCCTATACATATTATTGGGCATCCTGGAATCCATCTTGGTTCTGTCTATTCTATCAGTATATAAGGTGAATTTGAGTTTGTGGTTTCTGGACAAAGACTCTAACATCAGCAATTCTTAGAGCCTTACCACATACATTCCCAGGTTGTAAATTGTGGGGGTACTAGACAACAATGACGAGAAAAGGACTGAGCATGGCACCAGACTGTGTTAGAATGATATTAATGGAATTGCCATGTCTCAAACTTAACAAAGAACAAAAGAGACTACTATGATTTCTTTTTCTTTTCTCGTTAAAGGAATAAGAGCTCACTATAAAAGTTACCTTATATACAGTATTATTATTTGAAAGAAATTGTATTAGCAATTTCAATTGTATTATTAGTCTTGCATGAAGCATCTACATACTTACCTAATTGAGTAATTTTTATATATATTTTATATATATACAGGTGAAACTCGAATAATTAGAATATCGTGCAAAAGTAACTGCAGTAAGTGCTGCAAAAGTGGCCCAAACCAAGTACTGAGTACATATGCATGCTTGTACTTTTCAGAGGTCCGATATTGTTCTATGTACAATCCTTGTTTTATTGATTGCATGTAATAATCTACTTTTTTGAGGTTGTGGATTTGGGGTTCTTGGGGTTTTCATGAGCTGTAAGCCATAATCATCACAATTATGACAAATCACGGCTTGAATTATCTTGCTTTGCATGTAATGAGTCTATCTCATATATTAGTTTCACCTTTTAAGTTGCATTAGTGAAATAAATGAACTTTGCACGATATTCTAATTATTCGAGTTTCACCTGTATATATATTCTTACAATATTCAACCTATATTCCTTGCATATTATTTGGTTGTACTCATTGAAACATATTAGTATATATTATTAATATGGTGTTTGTTTTTTTTTTAAAGTACAAATAATTATGTTGGGTATACGGTTATTTTGTAATCAGTATGAAAGTGAGTAACCACTGTGTCTTAGTACAAATGACTTCATTCTCAATGTATGTGGAAGAAAATGTAATTGTTGTTCTTGTTCAGACTTTCTCAAGCTATATATCTATTAGAGAGACAGTAAGTCGGACAGGTTCCGCCAAAGAACAGACCACCCGGTTAAATGTTATGGTTTTGTTCAAGGCTTAGGTCAGAGGCCATTTCATGGAATAATATTGGAATTTTAACCCCTTCGTGACTGACGACGTAGCCAGCATCGGGGCTGTTTAAACAGACTCCCGGCGACTTTTGCCACCGGGAGTCTGTTTAAACTTGTAGAGCCGACTGTCGGCTTTACAACAGAAGCGATTCTGGCGAAAACTGGGCATGTTGGGTATCGTTTTACTCGTTGTAACCTCATCTTTTATATTTCATTTAAAAAATTGGTATTTTGTTGTGTTTTGGAGCATTTAACTACATTTATCACTAAATTTTGGGGTTTAATAAGGAGTTGCGCTAATATTGCGCAACATAAAACTACCACCATTATATTGTATAGGGTCTTGGCATTCAGAAAATATATAATGTGTGGGGGTTTTAAGTAATTTTCAGGCCTAAAATGTGGAATATAACATGGGTGCAAAAAATGAAAAAAAGGCCTCAGTCATGAAGGGGTTAAGGCAAAATCCAGAATTATTTCTAGTCCAATATTGCCCTCTTCAGGTAATTGCAGGGATAATTTTTAGAAAAGTGATACCTTCCTGACATAATAATTAGGATGAGATAAGCCCTCTCATCCCACATTTTTGGGTGATAAAAGTTAGGAGAATATTAAGAGTAGGGGGACGGAAAGACTAAAAAAAAAAAGGAAAGAATATACAGGTGGACATACATAGACACCGGAGTGAGAGATCTGAAGGTGATTGACCAGGGGAACTGAACCAAATAGGAACTGAACATCTCTTGTCCCTATATTGACACAGAGCTGACATCTCTTAAACAAAATAATTTAAAATTTTTGGTAAAGTATACATTTCTATTTATCTGTAGGCAATTGTCTAGCCATATATATCTAACTGAACCATTTGGTCATTGTTAGCATCAAGTTTGAATTGGAATAATTCTAGCTGCAGTAAGAATCGTCTCTTTTCAATCTTGGGAGAAATATTTCTAGAATCTCCTTGAAGCTGATTTCAGTTTCTAGTCGATGGTTTTGTTGTGATATATACATAAAATAAAATAACTTTGTGGAAGTTTGTCTTTACCTTAAATAGATTCTTGGCTGATAGCCAGTTCTGTGCATAGTATTTTAAGTGAGTTCATGCTCAGTAGAACTTTGAGCTTGTGAACAATCTGTTGGCTGGGAGAGGTCACATGTTGAATGTGCACATTATTTTGTCACATTCTGTTTAGTTACTGAGAAGCTACTAATTACATTCCAGGAGTTAATTAGTTTTGTTTCATTAATATTTGAAATAATATCCTGCGGTTTTATTTTATTATTATCTTTGTTGATCAATATTATTGAATATTTTTATCCATATTCTTTGTTGTCACCAGTTATATTTTGATTAATATTTTGCACTGATTTTTAGTTAATAAATATATATATTTTTGCACATTATTGTTCTTATTTTGTCTTCAGGTTAGCACAAATAAAGAACTCTAGTTATTAGTTGATTTGTGAAAATAAGATGGGAATCTCCTTAATTACAGATCCTTGCTTGTTTTCCATAAATAGAAAACTGTTTTTATTTTATCAGAGTAAACATAATGACAGTCAACTCACATTGGTTTGATGCTGGTGCAGCCAAACCAAACCAGCTGATACAGATGGACATCAATGGTGAACAATGGAATTTTTCAATGGTGACTGTTACTGACTGCTCTCTGCTACACACTACAATTGATTAAGTCATCTTGACTGTCCCCTTTGCAAGCGCCAACAATCATCCCACGTTCAAAGGCTGTTAAATCGCGTTGTTTACCCATATCTTCAGAAAAAAAATCACTTCTACTGCTTTCCCTATTTCACTTCTACTGCTTCCCTATCACAACCTGCTTCCCTATTTATAATGGTCTGGCCCTCTAGCAACTTCAGCGCAAAATTATAGCTAATTTGCCTACCAACATCAGGTGGTCATAATAATCTGGCCACTCAGTGTATATACAAAAAGTTTTTTACAGATGAAATAAGGGTTGTTGTTTTTTCTTCCAATGTTGCACATTTTTGTGACAAAAACAAATAAAAAAAACAAAAACAAGTAAAGATAATTTATTTAAAAAATATTAATGGTTTAAAAAATAGAAATAAAGGGGAATCAGCAGAAATATGATGGGGAGGGGGAGGGGTCAATTAGGACTAATTAGGGTTAACTAAGGTAATAAGGGGTTAAATAGGAGAATTTATTTTTTTTACTTGTAAGGTTGCCTTAGCCCATATCCTACTTTTCTCTGCAAATCGAAGGTCATAATGTTCTAATGGGACTTTGTTACTTTGTATCTCTAAATCATGCTTCTGAACAGTGTTTACAAACACTGTTAAGATGGTCAATATTTGATAGTAGCCACTGCAACCACAGTTTGTAAAAATGGCACAGACAGTAAAAAGGGCAGGAGGATCGGCAACAGTGGGGTAAAGGACAGGGTGTGCTACATATGCCCTTTGTACTTCGCTTAATTGTTTGGGGCCTTACATAGTAAGCCTAAGGTCTGAGATTGGTTGCAGATGTAACTATCAACTTTGTAAACAATTGGTTTACACCGCTGCCACTAATTATTTGGGTAAATTTACAGTTATTACAGTAAATTTAGCATAACAATGTGTATAACAGATACACTAACTAACCTTACAAACTTTCTGCAACAATTCAAGTTTTCGATGAATGGCGCTAATGTTTTCTGATATTGTTGACTGCAACAAAATGCAAAATACTCGCTCTGAAAAATTTGGTATAGTTGTCAATTCATAGAGGAACCTGCATGAAGTGAAAACAACATTAGACAAATTAAATACATGAGTAATACTTTGAATACAGCTACATTTGCATAGATATTAGAAGCATAAATATTATGACAGTAAGGGGGATTACACACCAGACACACGCTAAAGGGCTTGTTCACACCAAGCGCGGAGCAGATCCGGACCAGAGCAGGTGCAGACCGGATCAAAACTGTGTCCAATGTATTCCTATGGTATTTTGACCTCCAGTTCACATCGCAGCGTGCGGATCCAGACCAGATCCAGACCGGATGAAAAAAATGCGGCAATTCCTATTTTACCTGCTCTGGATCTGGTCTGGAACGCATCTAAAACGCATCTAAAACGCAAAAACGCATCAAAAACGCATGCAAGTGCCTGAAAGTCCATGTTAAACTTAAAAAAAAAATTTTCTTTTTTTTTACCAAAACCGGCCCTAAACGCATCCAAAACGCGTCTAAAACGCGCCTAAAACGCGGCACAACCCACAAAAACGCATCAAAAACGCATGCAAGTGCCTGAAAGTCCATGTTAAACTTAAAAAAAAAATTTTCTTTTTTACCAAAACCGGCCCTAAACGCATCCAAAACGCGTCTAAAACGCGCCTAAAACGCGGCACAACCCACTACACTGCGTGTGCAGAAACCTGACCGGATCTGGTCTGCATTTGGTGTGAACAAGGCCAAAATGCTCAGTGTTTGCATGCGGCTGGTGTCCATTGAGTGGGAAAGGTGTGCAGCGGTGCCTTGCATTTCAAACTGATACATAAAGAAGTGTTTAAGTTTTTTTTACTTTATTTGGTGTACACTGCATTCAGGTCTCTGCACAGCACAGTGTGCTGCACTACACTTCCAGTGCCATCCAGTGTGCTGCGGAAAAATGCTGCATGTCAGAATTTTTCCACACATCACACTAGTCTTCACAAATTTATTGCAATAAAGCTCTAAATAATCACTATGCAAGAAACTTAAAGACTCCTTTAAAAACAAGGTTAGTAAATGTTAAAAAATGTAGTATCTCTTTCCAGACCTGGAAAAAAGACCAAATTAGAAATTGGATATAAATAACAAGTAGGTTTATTTGATGTCAAACATCAGGAAATATTTTGCAATCTTTCCAAAACAAACCTTTGGTTGGTGTTCCTCTATAAGTTGACCTTAGGCTCGATTTACATATAGCGGTTGTGAATTCAGTGCTGTTTTATGCGCATTCGTCCGTGCAGCACAAAAATGCGCATATGTTAACATACGAGCGGATTCCGCACATTTGCAGCTTCTACTATAGCTACTACTATAGCCGGAACATGCTGAATCCGCCCAGAATATCACGCTTGGACTTTTTTACACGATGCACATCTTCGTGTTGCGCGGATGTCATGCAGGTGTGAACACAGTACATTGTACTGTATTAGATTTATGTTTTGTGCATTTTCGTACCTACGAATACTCGCGGAAAACCATTATTAATGTGAATGGAGCCTTAGACCAGGGGTAGCAAACCTCCGGCCCTCCAGCTGTGGTGAAACTACAATTCCCATGATGCATCTCTCTTCGGGAGTCATGTCTGTGGCTGTGAGAATCTTGCAATGCCTCATGGGATTTGTAGTTCCACCACAGCTGGAGGGCCGGAGGTTTGCTACCCCTGCCTTAGACATTAGAAAGTGGCCAGATGTGCAGATGCAGTTCCCTTGAAGAAAGTATTTTTATAAAAAACAGAACATAAACATGCATGCTCATCTTGCTCTAAAGTGTATGTTTGTGCCTGTGGAGCAATTCGGAGGATCATGAGCAGAGGCTATATAAGCATCCCTTTGTGAGATTCCAGTTGCATGTGTTTTCGTAGAGAGGAGGACACACATTGAAGATACACTTAAAGTCCCCACCCCACCCCGTTATAAAGTTTCAGTATCTGTTGATCCTGCCAAAAACTGTTGTTTTAATGACGCTGACAGAATGCATGATGTGCATAATTTTTGGCAAAACTGATTGCAATAGACTGGTGGTCTAAAGCATGATGAAAACAAATATTGAATAGGTAGTGGTGCTTCCCATATGCCGAGCTTTGCAAACATTTTAATAGCGTATTTTAAAATGACAAATGCCTCTGCACAGAAGTGCTTAGGATTACTGCCATTTTTCTTCTGTTTGCTGTAAAATGTTTTCCTTTGTATTGCAGCTTTATTTTTCTACGAGTGAACAGACCCACACAAGCAAAATTTGATCTATTGCCTCTAAAGACAAACAAAGATGTCATTCATCATTCAGTCCTACTGTCTTCTTCACCCACAGTGCTACATGCACATTGCCAAGTTATTCCCTGTGTAATATTATGTCAGAATAAATTAATATTTTATTTACTTTATACATTTCTGTTTGCTAGCACATAGCAAAAATGAAACTAAACTGTTACTTACTGCTCAGGTTTGTCCAAGGGTTTTGAATGTTCCTTGTTTTTTGAAGCTTTGATGTGTTTTTCAATCTTCTCCTGTTCTTCTGATACAGCTCTCTGTGGATGCATGAAAAAGTGCATTACAATGAAAGGAATACAAGATCAATCCAAAGTATCTCGCTGTGCCTTTTGCCTCACTGTTTCCGATTACTATTCTTGTAATATATCTACATCCTGTACTTCATATTCTTATTCTTATGTACTATTTCTTAAAGGAGAACTATGAGGTGAGTGCTTTTCACTCACCTCATAGTTCTAGCCGACCTGTGACAATGAGACTGTCACAGGTCGGCTCAGTAGATTGGGAGGTGAGCGAACACATACCGGCGTTCGTTCACCTCTCGATCCTGTCACGGCTCTCTGCCGTGACAGGGGAGGGGCTGCATTCCCCCCTCCCCACTCCGATCCGCCAGCACCGGCTGGCAGGACGGACGGGGGAGGGGGCGGGTACAGCTGGCTCTGCCTCTGGGTAGGCAGAGCCAGCTGTCAGTCACGCAGCTGGGCGGATCCAGACATAATTGTCAGGATCCGCTTCAGCTGCGGCGTCTCAGTATACCGCGAGCTGCAGCTCGCAGTATACTGAGCCTAGGGTGACGGGAGGATGATAGTTTGTGTCCTCCCGTTACCCTAGGGAGAACTATGGGGAAAAGCCTTAACCCCATAGTTCTCCTTTAATTGCAGTCTGTCTAGGTGTCATCTGACACAGCCATCCACACATCACATTGCTGACTATTAGTTACACATTCCTGTGTATAATAAAAGGTTCAGATTGATGTCCAGCCACTGCCAGTCCAGTCCTTATTGCACTGTTTGTGTGTATCTATTGGTGTAATTGTGTATTATCATTATTATACAGGATTTATACAATGCCGGCAGTTTGCACAGCACTTTAAAAAACATGGTGGAGACAGTAAAATTAAGCTGGCTATACACCTATAGATTATCTGCAGATTTTCTATGGTCAGATGGAAAAATTGCAACCAGGGCCAGCCTTTGGGGTGTTGGAGCTGTGCGGCCGCACAGACGCCATGGGAACAAGGGCGCCCGGCGGCCGACACAGCTCGTCCTCAGCCAACCGACATTAGAGCGCTCCCTCCTCCGCTCCCCCCCTTCAGCGCTGTCCTCGGATGCGCTAAAGCCTCTGGGGGGCACAGGAGGCGCTCTCATGTCGGATGGCTGAGCGGTAGGGAGAAGAGAAGCCACAGCTTTCAGGACGGCCGACCAGTGAAGAGAGTGGAGCCGCTGTCATCCAGTCAGTCTCAGGATGACAGCGGCTCTGTGCGTGGCCGAGCGGAGGATCGGTAAATATCAGTGATAATTACCGTTCCTCTGTGCATCGTCTGATCATTCCAGTGTTTGTAAATAACTGGTGACACATAGTACTATGTGTCCCCAGTTATGAATGAACAGGATGTGATTTATATCACTTCCTGTTCATTCATGATTTTATGAATGGGGAGTAGCACTCAGTACAGAGGCTTCTCCCCATTCAGAAACTGGTGGTATATTTTTACTAGCATCAGTTTCTGCCTGAATGGGAAGCCTCTGTACTGAGTGCTTTCCATTCATTTAGAACAGAGGATGCTGAAAAAGAGATTGAGGAATTTTTGTCCTCAATTTCTTTTTACTCAGCCATTGGATTCAGTTCTGGAGGCAGGGCGCATGAGGTCATATGACATCGCACATGTTGGGCGCCGCCATCTTGGTGTATATCTAGGTATACACCAAGATGGCGGTGCCTATATCGGTGTGTGACATCACCTGACGCCATGCATGCATGCTCCCCGCCTCCAAGATGGTGGCACATATTCACAGAACGCGTCGGTGGACAATATGGCCGCAGCGCATTCTCAAACAAATTACTATGTGCCTGAATACATTTTTCGTATATTCGGGCATATCGTAATTAATTAATGTAACATGTAGTCTAGGTTTTGTGTTCTGTTTTTTATTTTTACTTTTCTAGATGCATTTACTTGAAAAAAGGGTCGGCATGAAATCCTGACACTTTATTTTTATAGACTCTATTTTAGGTTGACATTTATTGTTTACAACTTGTTTGCCTACTATTCTTTTATTTAATAAGAATACTTATATTGTGCCTACAAGTTTAATACCTTTGAATAAAAGTTTTATTTTTATCATACTTTTTAATATGTTTCTTTGGGGCTTAACAAAATGGGAGTCTTTACATGGTGCGCATATTGGAGAAATGGGTGTGGCCACTGAGGGGTGTGGCTACTGAGGGGCACTGTAAAGCTTTCCCACACAGGGTGCTTAAAGGCCTAAGGCCGGCCCTGAGTGCAACACATTCCTCCATCTACGCTAAACTGTGTGGATGGAGGAATCTCCCACTGGACCAAGCTTCAGTATCTTCCTAGTTGGCCCCGCTGGCTGTCAAAATACCTAACTTTATTGGATAAAGGCATTGTTCAGGTGTTTTGAGAGCCAGCGGGGCAGACTAGCAAGATATTGAAGCTTGGCCCAGTGGGAGATTGCACCATCCACACATTTTAGAGTGGATGGAGGAATCTGTTGCACTTTTTCCATCTGACCATAGAAAATCTGCAGATAATGTATAGGTGCATGGCCAGCTTTACAATACACTTTCACTAAATGTACCCTGCTTGTGAGAGCTTACAATTTACAAGGAGGGGAAAATGGTACACAAGGTAAAAACTGAGGGATAAGCCGATTGAAGGAGTAGACGTACAGTTTCAAAGAAGTAATGGGATAGGCTTCCCTGAAAAGGTGGGTTTTCAGGGATCGTCTAAAGGCAGTCAGAGTAGGAGATCACCAGATAGGTTGTGGTATGGAGTTCCAGAGGATGGGAGAGGCTCTGAAGAAGTCCTGGAGGCAAGCATGGGAGGAGATGTAGAGGGGGCTAGAAAGCAGGAGGTCTTGCTCCTGCTCCGTGCAATGGACGGTTTCTGTCATCTTTTGAGACAAGGTTGGTGACCCGTATGAAATTTGTGGATGGCTTTGTTGGTAGTTTTTTTGTTTTATAAGTTAAGCTATTAAAAGCCAATAGAGGGAATGGCAGAGAGGGGAGGGGGCCACTGAATGGTTGGAGAAAGTGTATGGTGTCATTATAGATTACCCCCTCTTTGTCCATACATTTAGAACCTTACTGCAAGCAGAGTTGGGCAACATAGTGGACTGCTCTTCATTGATTGGTTCTAGGTTTCAAAGATGCAAAGTAGGCAAACTCTTTCTCTTTGTGCTCAGCCTCAGGGTACTTTGTGTGGCTATAACTTCTGATCTTGTTAGCGTGATAGAAAGAATAACCAAAAGACTGGGATATGAGGGGGATGGCACAAGACAAACTATAAGAACAATATTGAATAAGGCCAATAGTGACATCCTGGAGCCTCCATCTGATTCTATCACGTACATCATGCCTCACTGTGACGTGTACTTCAATGTTTTCACCCTAACAGCATCTTTTGTTCTTATTGTGTCATTTTATTTAACACATTGGGGCTGATTTACTAAAGGCAAATAGACTGTTCACTTTGCGAGGGAATTTGTACTAAGCAGGGGAAGTTTGCCCTTAGTTTGCTGACTTTTTTAATTTTCCGTACAGATGATTGGGCATTCTTTACGAAGTGAAGTTTCACCACATTCACTAAGCTAAAGGAAGCTTCCCCTGCAAAGTGCAAATTCTCTTGCAAAGTGAACCGCCTATTTGCCTTTAGTAAATCACCCCATTATGTTTTACTCTCAGTGGCTTGCTGCTGCTGAAGCTTTTGCTTTATTTTACATTCTTGTAATGCACAAATGTATCCCAGCCATTAACTGCTATTCAGTTCTTGACCTTGACTTTGCAAAGCCCTATTAGGTCAAGACACTAAAGCATAGTTCAGTTTTAGCATTTTCAGTTTTCAACTACCACCTTTCAACTTTACTAGACGTTTTATCACACAAATCAGCTGAATTAACCAAATGGACATGATCAATTTTTGGAGTATTTTGTATGCAAAACTCAATTTACAATGATTTATTGCACAGGTTTTCACCCCTAAAATATTGCTATCACTCGGCTAGCATTAACAGTGTGGTTCAAACCATTCTAATTGGAGATAATATTTTGATTCATGAGAAATAAAGGCTTTCAGTAGTAAAACCTATTTAATTAGGGTGTAAAGTTATTAGTGATGCTCATATCCATATCCTTTTCTTTATTCTTTTTTGATATATGGTGGATATATTTTGGTGGGGTCATCTTACATGAGCTTGGGATTCCATTATTTGTATGTATTA
This sequence comes from Nanorana parkeri, assembly GCF_000935625.1. Classification (NCBI taxonomy): domain Eukaryota; kingdom Metazoa; phylum Chordata; class Amphibia; order Anura; family Dicroglossidae; genus Nanorana; species Nanorana parkeri. The sequence goes on from NW_017306564.1 coordinate 716,370, forward strand.
TATATTTCAGCAGTTAAAGCCTATCTGCAGGCAATATTTTTTGTTTTGTGCAGAATTAAGAATATTTAGGGGTTTATTAAAAAATGATTTCACGCAAGATCTATGCAACTTTCATACAGCATTTTGTCCAATTATATCCATCTAGAAAATGTGAATGTTTGGTGGAGGTTATGTGAATCTTGTGGGAATAAATGTATCCATACGTAAAACAAAATTCCGTCAGATTTTACTTTTGTCTGTGACCCCAGTAAGAAGACTTTCACCTCCTGTCCCTGTTACAAAAGGACAAGAAACTTCTTAACTGGAAGTGAGAAAAAACTCCTAAATAGGAACACAGGCAGCAGTAAAAAACATATACATTATGTATGTGGTGCTTGAAATGACTACAACATATGCTGTGTTCAATTCAAGTAGAATTGCAAAAAGTCCCCAGAATTTCAATATTGTTCAATTTACCTTTTTATTGTGAAAGAATCATCACATATGGAAATATTGCCAACTTTTTTTTTTTATTATTGCCCTACCCCAATGCAATATACTATGTTGCCTTGAGTAAGGGAGCATGCAAGGCCCTGAAAGGTCAGCTATACAGTATTACCATTTATAATGATTCTTTCACAGTAAATAGAACACTACTGAAATACCGGTGACTTGCATTTATAGCTATAAAATCCTGACTTTACTTATAAAACAAAAATAAACCTTTTGCTGGAGTTGAGAGTTAATTAATAATTTCATGCAAATAAAATAGATTTCACAACAATTTTGTATGCAAAATTAAGGTTTTGATAAGAATATAAACATGTGACAAAGTAATGTGTTTGGTAAAATAACTTATTAGTAATTCTTAAGGCTCTAGCCTGTATCAAACTTCTATTTAGCTGTACATATATTAAAGCATTGGTGATCATAAACAAATGAATTGCCTTTCATAATTTCCAGCATTTTTGTTTAATTTTAAGGCCTCATTCAGATGGGGCACACAGACTGCGTTAAAGTGCGGACACCCGGACCCGCACGGATGTGCAAGTTTGGGTGTGTGGATGACACCGTACAGCATCCTCCCATAGGGAAGAACAGGCTGCTGCATGCAATTACATGCAGCACATGTCCCTCCAGGGAATGGCCTGTTTACGGGCGTGCACGCCACACAGACGTGTACGTCCCATCTGAATAAGACCTAATTTTGCAAACACAAAGAAAAAATGTTTTAGCCAATATAGACATGTAATTTTAAAAAATACTTACATTTTCAAACAAAGCTTGAAGAGTTTCCAAATCAACAACTGAATAGTCCATTTTTAAAATGGCTGAAAAAAAACAAAAAAAGAAGTGTTACAGAGTGTTTAGGTTCTATGGAAATTCAAATTTGTGTCAACCCTGATCAATGTAAATGATATGTATATAATTTGTCCATGCACCTGTTTATTGATTGGTGTATTATCTGGTTCTATAGAAACAGTTTACAGATTTGTGTTTGAATTGGATACATATCTGTTTGCCTGGTGTGTGACTTTTAGGGTAATATATATCGTAAAGAAAGGCATGTCTGCAATCCTACTGATCCTACTGATGATTAAATTGTGCTTCTGTAACCAATATTCTATTACAATTACAGCTGTATCCAACTACCAACATTATTTTCCGTAAACATAATCTATTAATTTTACCAGTGTTTGCATATTTTTTATTGCAGAAAGTTTGTAGTTTAAGTGATACCTTATATACTCGAGTTATTACTGATACAATCCTTTGGGTTCCCTTAGAGCCTTTCCTTCTCATCCCTTGGAGAATTGTATAAAGCTTCAGGAAGGGATCTAAGGGGTCCCATAAGCTTGGATCTGTAACAACTTTAGTTAGCAAATAAAAGGAATTGCTTGATGACTAACATGATAAAGTACTCTACTATTGACATATTTTTAATTGCTAGCAGTTTGCCAGAAGGTTTAAGCTAAACCCCAAATGATCACTTACCAGTGTTTGATATACATGGGGTTTAGCCCTTTATCATATGGATACACATAAAAATGTTTGTCCTACTCTTGCTATATTTTACATAAACTGTAAACACACATATAAACACAAAGTTTAATTTGTTAAAATATTGTAGTTTTAAAAATGATTATGCTTACCATTCTGAATATCCTTCATGTCTAAATGAAGACTAGACATCAATATTCCCACAGCTTGTGACCTTTTATTGTTTAAGAGCTTAACAACCTGTTGAGAAAAAAACATTTACTATTTCTTCCAATCCTAATCATGTATAAGGTTTCACTATAGCTGCACCCACTTACTTCACTCATTATATACTGAACCATGCCAAGCTGGATCTTAAGATATTAATATATATATATATATATATATATATATATATACACACATACATATACACACATACTAGGGATGTCCGGATACCACTTTTTCAAGACCAGGTACTTTTTATCAGGTACTTGCGGATACCAATTACCAATACTTTTTCTTAAAGGGACATGTGACATTTTTCTAAAACAACACAGACTGATGGTTTTAGGGCAGATTCTCACCAGACCTAAATACATGTCAACAGAGCTGAATACATTTCTCCACAGCAGGGCTCTGGGGGCAGTGGCTATGCTGATTAGGCAGGTGCCAACCTGAAATGCGGCGTGGAGAGTTGAACAGGCTCCGACTCTGGGGCTGTACGTGCAGGGTAGGGCTGTCCATGGCTGTGGCCATGGACAGCTACTGCCAGGTCCCCAGCAGACTGCCTGAGGTTGCCGCAAGCACGGTTTAAAAATGTAAAGGCCCGGTATCGGCCTTCATTATTGGGGCAATTAAACAAGTACAAGTACTCTGGAAAATGTCCGGTATCGGCCCCGATACTAGTATCGGTACATGCATATGTATATAGATATTGTCCCATGTTGGAGGCTCAGATGGTTAGGGAGTATGCTTTACAGAGCTTTGCTTCCTACTTTATTACTCTCTTTGTAACGTATGTTTACATGGTGGTTGTTAACGTAATATGTTCTTTTGCTCAGTCAGGCAACAGCATGGCTCTCTCACTGCAGGCTCTAAAGGGTATCCAACAGTAAGAAACTTAAATACCATGTTGCAGCAATGTTCAGCAGGCATAAGCGCAATGAAGTGTGCAGGCACAAATACCAATAAATAGAGTTTGATTTACTAAAGGCAAATAGGCTGTTCACTTTGCAAGGGAACTTGCACTTTGCAGAGAATGTTTCCCTTAGCTTAGTGAATGTGGTGCAATTTCACTCTGCAAAGAATACCCAATCACATGCAAGGAAAATTAAGAAAAAGTTTTTTGCTTGCATATGTTTGGATGATGGAAGTCAGCAGCACTTCAATCCATCCACTTCGCAAGGGGAAACCTCCCCTGCAAAGTACAAATTCCCTTGTAAATTGAAGACTCTATTTGTCTTTAGTAAATTAACCCCTGAATCTCAATATTCAATCCCCCTCTCTGATCTCCAACTTCTACAATTCTGCAAGTCTTACTACATTATTTTCTACTTATGCAAGGTTGGCCATAGCTATTTGCGGATAATTGGTTTGACTATTAATCACTTCAAGCGAGTGGCCGTATTTATACGGCCAGCCCCTAGAATCGGTTACACCAAAAACACGGCTGCTGCAGCTGTGTTCTTGCTACCATTGTAAACAGTCAGCGATGGCTGTTCAGATGCAAACAATCTGGCGTCTATACAGCCGCTGGGTCGTTTATACCGAGTGGTGGAGTGTGCGCTCCGCCATCGCCACCGGCTACCCCGGGCTCCGTTGTCCCCCGTGTGGGCCTGAGACCGGCACGGCAGGTCTCCCTGCATCGTTCAGTGGGAGATCAGCAAGCTTCTAGCTGCTGATCTCTCCTCTGATCACTGGACCCCGGAAGTGATGTGTATTACATCACTTCCAGTGTCACTGTGCACCCTCACCAGCTCTTAGAGCCAGGAGAAGAAGTTGGTGAAGCAGATCTCTGCTTCATCAGCTTCTTTGGGGTCCCTAGGTGACATTAGGATGTCAAGACCTGTCACATCCTATTTCCTTCTACATGGGGGATTATTAGCCCCCTATGTCATAGCAATACAGTTAAGTGTAAAAAAAATAATTAAACTGACATAAAAAAAATTAAAACAGCAAATAAAAATTAAAAGTCCTCCGCTCCCACATAGAAGCACAAACACTCCTACATGCAAAAATAAAAATTGTGCACACATGTTACATACCGCTGTGAACGACAGAGAGAGAGAGCAATAATTCTAGGACCATCAATTAATGTTCATACTAAACTGATGAGCAGTAAAAGTTTTTAAAGTGTCACCAATGGGAAATTTTGGGTATTGTTTTTGTTTTTTTTGCGGTTTCACGGACGCATGCAATTTTAAGGCTTCACATGCTTGGTGTTTATTTACCCGGCGTGACCCCATATTTTATATTTTACCAAAAAAGTGGGTATTATATTCTGTTTCTGTGCACTAAATTTCACTTTAGTGTATTCTATCCTAAAAATACTGGTTTGATAAACATTTGCGCAATTACCGCAATTATCATGCAACATAAAGAAATTGCAACTAGCATTTTTTTTACTCTACAGGGCCTCTGTTTTTGAAAAATATATAATTGTTGGGGGGGGAGTTAAGCTGTTTTCTAGCCAATATTCAGATTTTATACAATGAGAAATTGCTCCGGACAGCAATTGGTTGACAATCTCATATCTGCAGGCCAGTAAATGCTTATTGGCCAACTGCTTTGTTTTTTTTTCAGGCTAAGCACATTTTCTGCGAGTACAGAAAAATATCTGTGGATACTGCCAGAAATCCAGTGTCATTGTGGCATCCTATGCACTGAACGCAAATCTCAAACAATGTTCTAAGTCCAGGTCTCCTCTGTGAACTACAAATTCCATCCTCACTATGTAATGGAGAGGCGTACATGTTTGAAATCTAAATCAGGAGAGCAGCCATGGGAGATAATGTTGCTTGTTCATAGATACAGTACAGTAAGTGAGCATTGCCACCCTGGGACAGAAAGTGTGTTCCTGGAAGGATCACCAGGAAAAAATTAAAAAAGTTGAAAAAGAAAACTAATGCAGCCACAGCATCAAAAGACTCATACGTTGCAATATATTACATTTTTGTTCTTGAATGTAGATACACTTTAAGCATGAGAGCTCAGAGGCACACTTCACTATTGTTATTTATTGCAATGAGAGCTTAAAATACAGTTACATGACTGAAAATATTGAATTCACTTTAGGTTAAGCATTGTGAATTAAGTCTATTGTCTGCTGGCATAGCAGTATCAAACAGAGAACACTGTAGTTGGTTACATTTTTCTTGATAAGGTTTCTCCTACTCCTCCTATAGGGTTCTGTATTGTAATACTGTTATGTACACTAAGGAGACAGCTACATTATTACCATGAGGTCAGGCAGTTGTCAGACATCTGGCACCCCTAACCTTGAAGGGTTCATGTACATTGTCATCATACTCAGAAGCAATATACAGTATGCTTTCAAGTGCTTCTTTGTTTCTTTAACACAAATGTCACAATATCCAGAAATCCATGCCGGATTTTCACTTTGCTCCCTGTTTCTGGGCTGTCAGCCTATGGTGTCTCACAAGGCTGCAGCCAATCTGCTCTCCAAATTTGAGTTGTTTTGCCTTTTAGTTGCTAAATGTACAGTTAGAGAAGTTAGTTACAACTGATTTTTGACATCGTTCATGTGTTAGCCGAATATTTGCAAAAAACGAAAAAATAATATTGAAACTTACTTGCTTAGACTTTGTCTTGGTTATTGTATCAGAAATGGGTTTCTTTTTTTCTTTGATGGCAGTTTTTGAAAACAGACTTTCCAGCTCATGAACATCTACCTTAGGTTCGCTAACAGACTCCCATACCAGAGGGCTGGTAATATCTCTATGAGCAAACAGAGAGTATATTATGATTTTAAATAATGAACTGCTGCATCAATAATATTTATAAAATCAAGAAAAATATATCACTGTAGGGATGTAATAGGGAACTCCATATGTAACTAGTCTGAGTAATGAAAAGTGGATCTGGTTTAAAAATATAACTCACCTCTATAGCCCTGCTGTCCTTTAGCTTATCTACGTATATTTTAAAGTTTCACTATCCTTCTGCGGTTTTGAGACTTACTACAGGCAGTAACAGCATCAGAATGCATGGACCTGAAAGTGCTACTGTAGTTCATATTTTTGTGAAGTTATAGTTCAGATAGAGGATGTTTTCAATTAGGGAAATGTTATTAAAGTAGAACTCCATGATTTTCAAAAGTTAACCATTGCAGTGGGGCTACCCCCACACTGCAAGGGTTACTCGTTAGTTTTGGTCTAGGAAACGGAATAAAGAAGGTACACTTAAGTGATCTTTGGTCCTGTAGCAGTCAGCACTCACCTCTCTCCCCCTCCGTCCCGGATGTGGTATGTCCCTTGGCGTCTTCATGTCTAATAGACCTGTTAGACATGATGTCATCACAGGTCCTTAGATCGCTGTTGCCCAGGGAAGAAAAGGCTATGGGGACCAGTCTAGCAACAAGGCGGGATCTAGGATTAGGTAAGTATATTTTCTTTATCTGCGACCCTAGACCAAAATGAGCAGCTAACCCTTGCAGTGTGAGGGTAGCAACACTGCAAGGGTTGACTTTTGAAAATCCTGGAGTTCCTCTTTAAATGTATTCTACAGAATAACATTTATTATTAGAATTAAAACATAAGCTTGTGATTATGTGCAGTGAAATCTCATTATTATTATTATGTTATGCTCTTAAAAACATGAAAAGGGTTTGTGAATTTAGCATGTATTATAGGTATTTTTAAATCAGTTCCATAGCTGGGCTATAGCATTGCAAATTTGTGTTAATTTTAAATTAAGAATGCATTTAATGTCATTATTCTGGGCATAGATTGCCACTACGCACAGTGTGAATTTTGCCAACTATACCTATTTGAAGTCATGATATGACAGCTCAGCACTTTTCCATCCATAACTTTTATACGTTTGCCATATTCTGTTAATTTTTTTATGATAAATTTAACAACCTGAATACCATTTTGTAAAACTACCAAAAAGTCTGTTTTCCTTTTTGATGTGTTTGGTGGAGAATGGCTTGTGAACTTCTGAAAGATGGTATGCAGAAAAATGGCAAACATTTCTGTGCGCCACTATTTATATAAAATGGTGGCATTACTTCTGTGCCTGACTGTATTTTGAATCCCTTTTTTTTTACACTAATAATCGGTCTTATATCATGTCTAGTCTTAGGTACTCACAGACTAAAATAGAAAAGAAAAAAAGAAAAACTAAAAACAGGTTAGGGGTGAACATATACAAAACTGTTTTCTTAAGGGTTCCAGATATGATCATATGTAGCAATCAGATCAATTTGCAAAGTACAGATTCTTTTTCAATTCAGTGGCTAACGTTCAACTGAAAGATCATGTACCTGGTCAGTAATATTTTCAAGCTGGGATAGTAACATAAAAATAATATTTCTGATGAGTAATTGTATTGTTTTCTGTATAGCTATAAAACACAGTAAAATCAAGGAACTTGAAGGCATGTCGTATTTAGCTATGTAATGCAAATAATTATGCTTATCCTTACCTGCAGTTCATTTATACATGTTCGAACATATATACATTTAGGAATTTATATTGTAATACCTTTTTGCATGTAATTCAATTCTTGTCCAGTAAAGGGGTTTCATTGGCTTTGTTGGCTCAATAGCAGTTTTTCTGGTTCCTTTTTCATGACTCAGTCCCATTGCTAAAAATCCAGCTGGCAGAGGAGGTTGTAGAAAACCTGGTAATGATGATGTGGGTGGTTGAGTCTGAACAAAACATGAAAATGGTGAGGAATTTTGTGAGACACCAAATGGAGGTGGTGGTGGGGGTGGTGGAGGAGGAGATGCTATATTAGCCGTTGGTGGTAGTGGAGGGGGAGGAGGAATAAACTGAATTGCAGTAGTGCCTGGTAGAGGTGGTGGAGGAGGAATAGACTGAATTGCAATAGTGCCTGGTAGAGGAGGAGGAGGAGGGGGAGGAGGAATAGATTGAATTGCAATAGTGCCTGGTAGTGGTGGTGGAGGGGGAGGAGGAATGGATTGAATTGCAATAGTGCCTGGTAGTGGAGGGGGAGGAGGAATAGCCTGATGTGCAATAGTGCCTGGAAGTGGTGGTGGGGGAGGAGGAGGAACTGTAGTTGAATTAAATGGCGGGGCTTGCTGAAGATGGAAAACTGGGCTAAAACCTGACAGTGGTAGTGGTGGTGGAGCAGGAATTGTAGCAGCACCATGTGGGAAAATAGGTGGTGGAGGTGGAATTACAGACATACCTAGCTGTGAAGGTAATGGTGGTGGGGGAGGTGGAGGAGGGCAAACTACACTTACATCTGGCATAGAAGGTGGAAGTTGAAAATGATGAGCTGTATTGCTACCTGGTAGGGGAGGTGGTGGGGGAGGAGCAGGTATTGCAGCAGGGCCTTGTAACATAGATAGTTGTGAAAGAGGCACTACAGGGGCACCTGTAAATAAGGATAAAGGAGGAGGTGGTGGAGGTGGAGGAGGGGAGGACGAAACCTTAGCAGTGCCAGCAACTGGAACTGTAGATATATATAATGATGGAGGTAGTGGAGAATGAGGAATTGCATTAGTACCCATGCAAAAAGGTAGTGGTGGTGAAGCAACAAGGACTGTGGTAGGACATGGTACTTGTGATACAGGAGCTGTAAAATTAAATGTCTGTTGAAGTAGTGGTGGGGGGAGAGGAACTGAGTTGTTACATAATTGTTGAGGTAGGGTAGTTGGAAGACCATTGACTGAATTTAATCCAGGTACTGATGGAGGAGGAGGAATTGTGGTACAAGACTGAACCAGAGGTGATGTTTCACATGAGAAGGCAGAATGCAGAGCTAGACCTGAAGCAAGGCTAGGGTGAGAATGACTAGATGAATATGACTTGGATAATGAATGAGATGGTAAAGGATCATGTATGCACAGTTGTGAGTCCAATGAGTGTGGGGAAGAATTAGTAACATCCAGACAAGTATGATGTGTATTACTGTAAGAAGAATGAAATAGTGTTGTCGTTTGAACTTCAGAAAAACCATTGGTAATAGTATTTGCACAAGTTAAAGATGGGGATGTTTGTGGGAAAACTGTTATGACTCCAGATGAGGCGTTCTTATTGTCTGGTTGAGATTCTCTGTATCCTGTAGAGTTAACAGGAGACTCTGCAGAATAATGTGTAAGCTGTGAGTTGCCTGATGAAAAGACCTGATGCATAACTCTATCAGTTATTGTAGCTGCTCCATTTGAGGCAAAGTCCTCTGCGGGTGAAGTCTGCACAGATTTTCCTTCAACGTTCTTTAAAGATGTGTTTTGGTTGCCCTCATTTAGCGGTATGCATAATTCAATATTTTGATCTTGTGCATTATTTGTAGAAATGTTTGATTGTTTATATTGCTTTTCATGTTCAGCAAGTTTGGCCTTTAAATCTTCAATGGTTTGCTCAAGCTGCTGAATTATATTTGCATGATCTTCCTTGGGAGATACGTACTTCAGATGTTTGCCCTGTTAAAAAAATTATGAACTTTTGTTAAAATTAAAATTTTCACTGTTCAAGAGACCATAAAGATAACTATTTTAAAACTATCAAGGTGGTATCTCCACATAGATAGAGACAGTAGCCACAAATATTGTACAGTGGCTGCACAGTACAGCTTCAGATTGCAGCAGACATTACTGCCACCTGGAGCTGCAAAAAAGGCTACACTATACCCACCTCGAGCCCTACCTCATCCAAGATTTCTGTGTTACCACCACTCCCTTTTATAATCTAATGGAAATTTCCTGCTTGGGTTGCCCCAGAGTGGCAGATTCCCATCTGCAATTTTTTTTTTTCTGATGTTATTTATTTTTATTCTGGCAAGGAATATCTGATCATGTTAAGGACGACCGGGTGAGCAGAGAACTTCGCTCCTCCCTCAATGATTTGATTTTCCTATCTATTCCTATCGATATTTAGTTCCAGGAGTGCTCCCAGCTGAGTAATCAACAGCTTACTACTACTTATCTCCTCGCTGAGCTGCTTCTTTGCCGGGCTGCCCTTTGAGGAAAGAACATTTTCTCCACCATTGGACCTAGCATCTGTGAAACCCCCAGGTCTAGTACACCTTGAGAGGGGCTTACTGGACTGATATCCACCCTCTGAAAATTATCCTGCTCTTACCATCCATCTCTAGGCGATAGGTCAGTCAATTCCTATTACAGCTTTTATTGCCTTTGGGGCTATGGTGTTTTCATTGGGGCAGCCCTTGCCTTAGATTTGGGGCTCATCTTGGAACCAACCTCCACACACTGTTGGCCCTATTGTTTTCTCGCTTTAATTCTGTCATCATTATTGGTGGTCAGGAGTAAAAATGGACATAAACGACTTTGTGGTAGCTTGTACCATCTCCAACCAGGCCCATTAATGTTTCATCCTATTTTCAAGGAAGTCATGGAACATCTGTCCATGCATTTTATCATCAATCTTCCACCTTCCGATGACTTCATGATCATTTGGTCTGTGATCAATAGGTTCTCTAAAAGGCATACTTTGTCTCCCTCGCCACTGTTCCTTCTGCTACAGCCCTGGTACCGATATTCATTCAGGAAATTTATTTTTTATACTCTATGGTAAGCACCCTCTTGTACTAGTTCCTATCACACTGACTGTTGACGTGCCTGTTTTAGCCACCTTATAGACCTCTATCAACGCAATTGTGTCTCAGGTACAAAGTGTCTGCTTGATTCCACTCACAGGTACAATTTTTTTACCAACCAGGAGATAAAGTGTGGAACACTGCATAAAATCTTAGCCTTAAGATATCCTCAGCTAGGTTTGTTCCACAATTTATTGGTCCTTTTGAAGTCCTGGCCAATAACAATCCAGTGTCTTTCAAGCTACGTCTTCCACCTTATCTCCGTATACCCAGTTATTTTTTTGCCTCTCTTTTGAAGCCAGTAGTCCTTTCGCTGTACTCCAGTATTTTCTTAAGCAGCGTTCTCCCAGGACTACAAGGTCCAGCAAATCTTAGATATCAACATCTCCAGAGGGAGGTTGTTTTACCTGTTGAATTGAAAAGGCTATGGCCCAAAAAAGCGATGGACGCCTGGACCTTAGCACTAGGGCTAGACGCCTGGACCTTGGTATTATGAAAATTCCATTGCCTCTTGCCAATTATCTGACAACCTTCTCAATGCTTTATCTTTACAATTTTAACAATGTAATACAGATACTCTATTTATCCTGCACTTATGATGGTAATGCTTCTGTCATTCAAAAGATATTCAAAAGCTATAGGTTCAGCTTTTTTCACTTACATATCTGGGTGTCTTTCTAGTCAACTATGTCACATAGTTACATAGTATTTGGGGTTGAATAAAGACATACGTCCATCAAGTCCAACCCATATAGGTCCACGCATCATCTCATTCTTAGGGATACTGGTATCCCTGGATATTACGGTCCCTCAAGAAATTGTCCAAACGTTTCTTGAACAAATCTACACTCTTGGCTGAAATCACTGCCAATGGCAGTGAGTTCCAGACCTTAACCGCTCTTACTGTAAAGAACCCTCTTCGCCCATTGTGCTGGAATTTTTTCTCCACCAACTATAGGTGGTGGCCTCTAGTCTTTGTGATGGAGTAAATCTCAAACAGCTTGTTGCCAATGTTGCTGTCACCATTGAACATCTTGATTTCAAGCTCTTCAAATCCCCTTTCCCTATTTCAAAGAGATCCTAATTCTAACCCTATAACTGAATAGGATTCTTTGGAAGGCCTTGGCCTACCTTTTATTATGAGATACATTTTTATCTGTTCATTTTAAATTCAATATATTAAAAATCTGTAAAACTGTGGAGTTAATTTACTAAAGGCAAATAGTCTGTTGACTTAGCAAAGTGAATTCCCACTTGGGATAGAAATGTTCCCTTATCTTAGGGAATGGGGTAAAGCGCTGCTGACTTCCATCATGCAATCATGTGCAAACAAAAATAACATTTAAAAAAAAAATGTTCTTTGCATGGTATTAGTTATTTTTTGCAATGTGAATTGTTACCACGTTAACTAAGCTAGGTGAAAATGTCCTTGCAAAGTGAGAATTCACTTTGCAAAATGAACATGCTCTATACCATTAGTAAATAATCCACTGTATCTCTAGAAAATTAGAAGTCATCCCTTATTAAAACTAGATACAACACTATTGTATTCAGGAAATGATTCTGTACAATGTGTATCAATCATATTATTGCAAGTTTCTATAAACTCAGGGGAAGAATAAATTGCATCTAAATCATCTATACCAAAGTATAGGATCGGGCTACTTCTGCTACACTGTTTGTTATTAGGTACCATATACTTTAAGATTAAATCTAACTGCAATAAATAATGATATCTTCATTAACCTAATTATAAATAGGTGTTCAAAATGAAAAGTAACAGAGCCAAACTCTGTTATAATATGATATACGTTATGAAATAATATTCTTTAGGCCCAGTTCACACAAATTGCGCATGTGATTGTTCAGTGATTGCAGCACGGAAATAACCATATTGAAATCAATTGGGTCGTGTGCGATCATGCACGAGCGCGCCCATGTGTGAACCCGGCCTTACATTCCTACAAACTAAATCCTTTTTGTATTCAATTACTTACCTCATGCTGCTCTGCAGATTCTTTTGGTTTGTTTCCAAGTGCAAATCCAGTTGACCTATTCTCTGTAAAGAAAAATATAAATAATATCTGATAAGATAATATCGCTAATTGGAGGCTAGTATAACAAGCAAAATCAGATGATAAAATGCTATTCTTTTTATGTTGTACATTTGTAAAATACACTTTATTAAGCATTGATTCTTAAAATACAGAATGCCATAATCAAGAATGCTTTGATTATATGGTTTAATGTCATATTGTCACATTGATTCTATTTATTAAAGGAGAACTATGAGATGAGTGATTTCCACTCACCTCATAGTTCTAGCCGACCTGCGACAATGAGACTGTCACAGGTCGGCTCAGTAGATCGGGAGGTGAGCGAACACATACCGGGTTTGCTCACCTCTCGATCCTGTCACGGCTCTCTGCCGTGACAGGGGGAGGGGCTGGATTCCCCTCTCCCCGCTCCGATTTCTGCCAGCGCTGACTGGCGGAACGGACGGGGAAGGGTACAGCTGGCTCTGCCTCTAGATAGGCAGAGCCAGCTGTCACTCACGCAGCTGGGCGAATCTCGACGTCCATGTCGGGATCCGCTCCGGCTGCGGCGTCTCAGTATACCGCGAGCTGCAGCTCGCGGTATACTGAGCTTAGGGTAACGGGAGGACGCTAGTTTGTGTCCTCCCGTTACCCTAAGGAGAACTATGGGGAAAACACTGACCCCATAGTTCTCCTTTAAGTGGATTGGAAGGTGATGTCTTCAATTGATTCTATGTATTGAGTGGATTGGAAGGTGATGTTTTCAAAGTCTTATCTCTTGCCTCCTCCCACCCTTTTACCCCTACAGCAAGTATATGCATTTTTTGTCAGATTAAAAGGCATGGTACTAATGTAAAAGCATTTAAACGTATGTGAATTCTTCCAAGTAAAGCAATATTTTGCTGTATAGCTTTTTTAAAGTTTTTTTTTTTATATAAACATGTGAAAGTGATCTGCTTGAAATAAATAACCAAATCAATGCACATTGATGTGATAAAGGGCTTGTTACTTTGAACAATTTGCACATCCAGGACAGCCAAACCAATCTATGTGCAAACATATGTTAGAAACATTTTTTTTTTTTTGGTTTTACCCTTTAGTTTAGTTTCACAACAACTACAATTATTGTACATAAATGGTACACATTTTATCCTATTATTTGTCTTGTTTATATTGTTCAATTTATATTGCAAAGCCTGGCAAAGTTATTTATAAGAGAAATAAAGGCCTTTATTCAATTTTTCATTTTAGTTATTGAAAACACTGCTTGCAAGCATAGTTTCACACAAGAGCAGCTGCATCTGTATTACAACCTGAAAAACAAAGCAAGACCCAGCTGTCAAAATGACAAGGCCCAACATTGTCCTGACAGGAGGTGGAGTTCTGATAATGTATCTAGGCTAATGAGCTCTCTTTGCAATCAGTGTAATGTTTGTTGCTCAAAGTGGCTCATTTTCTATTGTAATTATAATTTATGCTTGCATCAAATTTCTGCTCTGCACCACATCAGGTCTGTACCTTATTCTAGACAAACTAGTTTCACTGAAGGACTACTCATTGTGGGTGGGGAAAACTCACATTCCCTTATCCCATCTAAAAAAACTCAAGAAAAAGTACTTTACTATCAATTGGTGGATTTTTGGTGTGTCTTAAACTCAACAACCAAAGACTTTACTTTTTATTTCCACCCTCATTTATCCCAAAGCAAACTGGATTATTTCTTGGTGTCACACTACCTCTTGACTTGAAGCCCTTATGTCACCATTGACTCACAAATCTGACTTGCAAATCCCAAAGGTAACGCCAACATAGAGACTCTTAGAAGTTGCTACAACTGTGGAAGCAATTAGATCCACCATTTTAAATTTCTTCAAGAGCCAAGGACAACCCTAGAGCCCCCAATTAAATGAGAGACACTCAAATGCTTGCTGCATGGAACCTTAAACACTCACGGATCATGCATCAAAATAGAGAAATCCCCCGTCCGTCCTTCCAGTTAGCGCTGGAGGGTCGAAGCGAGGAGGGAGCGAATTCCTGTGGGGAGCGGGGACTGACAGTCACCACTCTCTGCAGGGAGATGATCGAGAAGTGAGCGAGCGACGGTATGAGTTCGACCGTTTCCCGATCTATTGAGCCGACCTGTGACAGTTTCATTCTCACACGTCGGCTCGAACTATGATAATGAGTGATTTTCACTCAGCTCATAGTTCTCCTTTAAAGTTATTTTTTTCCCAGTAACCTAGTGCATTGTTCCAATCAAATAGCACAGACCATGCATCCCTACTGTTCCAAACTATACAACCTCACCTTTAATACCTCATCCCCCCTCCCTGTTAGGTGACAAGCCAGACCCACTCACCTATGAGTCTTACATGCAAGGAAAATGAAAAAATAAAACAGTACTTTTGCTTGTACATGGTTGGATGAAGGAAATCAGCAGAGCTTCACCTTATTCACTAAGCTAAGAGAAAATTCCCTTGCAAAGTGAACAGTCTATTTGCCTTTAGTAAGTCAATCCCAGTGTGCTGTCTACAGACCTTTTTCATTGACACATGTGGAACTCAACAATTATGCAAAACTCCTACTTCATTCACGAATAACAAAAAGGCTTTGTCCTCCACCAAGATGCTAGGGTTCATAAAGTCAAAACCCTGACCCTTATACACTATGCCAAATCTCACAGTATCCTGTTATGCCTTCTTTCCATCAACATTAAAAAGACGTTTGATTGCCGCAGCTGGGATATTCTTTTTGTAACTCTCCAAAATCGGCATACCAACAACAAACCACTAGATAAGACTAGATCCCATTAACGCCATATCTTTTTATCTAAGCCCTGAAGCACTTTGCAAAAGTTATAAAGCTCAACCCTTCTATTCAAGATATCACAGTCCACCAATATCAGCACAAACTTGATCTCTATTTTGATTTAATATAAACTACTAACCATAGAGTTGGGTTCCTGTCCTTATTGGAGGAATTCTATAAATATGGATCAGTCACTAACTTGAAAGTCACTCTGCATAAGTCAGAGGCCTTAGGCATCTCCCTCCCTCCCGGCAGGCAACAGCTTGTTCATGTAAAGGAAATTCCCATTTTCATAGCAATGACGTGATATTAAATATCTTGGAAAACACATTCCCACTGTCCTCTCCAAAATAAATCAACTGAACAACCCCCCATGGACCACAACAACTATGACAATAGACATCCCTCTTTCCCACATTAGAAAAAACTTGGTAAGTGTCTTTCTCACTGCAGCATGCTTCATTATCCCCAGACACTGGAACACCTTATTTGTACCGACCATCCAGGAAACTCTGATCAATCATGGGGTTACAGAGGCTAAAAATCTCCATAACAACCATCTCCACTTTAATGAGATCTGGGCACCATGGATCTTTTATGTTGACTCAACTAATTTGAAAACTTAGCCACATATCGAGATGCACTCATCCCCATGCTAAAGGACTTGACCTGGACCTATTATGTTGGACAAAATGTTCCTTCCTGTACAGGTGTACTAATTTCTGCTCTGAATCTTCTGCTCTTCTAATCAATATAAATTCTTTGGGTTCTGCGCAAATATAAAGTATCTCAAAAGCTTGTTCTGCAGGAAGATCGATAGCTCATCTTGGTGAGTTTTATGCTTGACTCTGTAGATATGATAGTATCTTACTATGCACCCAACTCTAGTCAGTTGGGTTTTATAAACCACTTATTTCTAGCAATTTAAGCACACTGTGAAGCACTGGTTGGCAGCATTGTGGACAGTGTACATGTGTCACCAAAACTTCTCATTAGTGATAAGCGAATGTGCTTGGGCTTGATTTGTGGGCCATTCATCCAACTCATCATAAATTCTGGAAGCAGCAGACTTTTATCTGAGCCCCAATTAAGTTAATGGGGGGCAAAACTTGGAGATCAATTCTGCCCAGTTTTAAGGCTAAAAGGCAAGGAATTATCAAGCAGAGGGCTGGGGAGCTAGCCACTTGCATGAGGCACATATACCAATACAAAAATACATTTTAAAAAGTATCATTCAGCAAGAAGAGGGTCCTCCTTTTTTTTTACTTTGAAGACAACATTGGAAAAACACCATTCTTTAAATTGTATGCTTGCGAAATGTCTTCAAGCTATATATGATGTTTTGGAACATTATGATTTTCACACACAGTCAGCAACACCACATGCTGACACCACATAATTTGCAATATAATTTATAATTTGCTTGCTTTAATATACTGTAGCATGAGCAGTGCCCACATCTGATTGTAAGTAGGAAAAAAAATAGCATTTTCTTTAATCAGCCGTAATAGGCATTTCTTTAAGCAGCCGTAATAGATATGAATTGACTGTGGGGTTAGCAGATAGCCACAAGAAATCTAAAAGCTATAGGTAATTGTTCTTAAAAAAGATAAGCTGAAGTCCTCAACTTTACACTAATTGGCCAGTGGCACAACAGTATAGTTGGTGTGCTTCTTTTTTTTTTTTCTAAAGTAGCACACTGCATTTTCTTAAAAGTCTAATAAAATGTCATAACAGAGCACATCAAAATACTTAGAAACCACAAAACCCCATTACCCAAACCCCCTCTCCCATCCCTGTACCTGCAATTATTCCCAAAATATTCAAAATATAGACTTCAGACATGTGTTTGGTAGACATTCGCTAGCTTCATGACAGTATCCAAGAAACTGAATAGGTAGCAAATTGAAAGCTATATAACATATCAGCTGCAACATAACAACACTGCTTTAGTTTGCCGCATCTGCCTGCAGGGCATCAGCTGTGACAAAAGTGAAAGCCATTTGGGTACCAAATGCATGAGGAAATGCAGGACTATGCACCAAAGGGCTGGGCGAGAGCTTCACCTCGATGACAAACATAGACAGCTAAAGGCTCTCAATCATTGTCGGGACCCAAGATGAAGAGACCAAGATGAGCTGTGAACAAGTTCAGTACCATAAGTTTCAGGTCCTGGCCGTTTTGCACCACCACCTCCCCGCCAGTTTATGGTCTGTACTGCAGAACAGAGGCAGGTACCCAGATGCCATTTTTTCCACAGAAGACCATGCCTGCCCTCCACCAGCTGGACCATGCTGTCCACATTAGGGTCCACATGACCCCAGACATGTGGTTCAGCAAGCATGGTCAGTAGTGGTATATCACATTCACAGCACTCCCAAAAAATAAGTTGGCAGTTGGGAAGGATGCAGTGTAGGTTACAACACCGGACCTGGTGGTGCTGCCCCATGTCCTGCACCTTGGTAATGGAGACAGCATGGTCACCTCTCCACCCTTCTCTTCAATTGTCTCAGGTGGCACTCCTCAGAACCACCAGTCCCCCCAAGTGCCCCAAAGCCTATGCAATGTCCTAGGCAAAACACTGCTACACTGTTTTGCAGGTAGTATGCCTGGGAATAGGAGCCACACTTGGCTATAAACTCTGGAGGATAACCAGGAACAGGCAGGTTAATAGGTGGCTGACCACACACCAGGTTATTCCAGGCCAGGTTGTGTGCTTGACAATGGCACCAACTTGCTGGCTGCCCTTTACATGTTAATGTTCACACACCTTGCCTGACAAGTCCTGAACATGGTGATTCAGTGATTCCTGGTTATGGAACCCTGGTATTCATGTTGTTAGGCAGCAGGCCAGAGGAGTGCCCACCGAGTGTTGTCCTGACCAAAATGCGGTGGGAAGAAGAAAATATGGGATTGCTTTAAGAGGGAACTCTGACATCACCATTCAAGAGTGAGTACATAGGACCCTACTCAGAGGTGGAAAAGCAAATTGTTTCCTCATTTCCTGATAGTGCCTGGATCTACCAGTCTTTGGGCATAGGTGAAGCGGGAAAATCCAATCGAAAAGGGCTGTCTGCCCTCCCAAGAAAGCGGCCTTGATTTTAAACTTGTTGCTTTAATACGCAAAACTGCCCTTTGTGTGAAGCACATGACTGCACACTTCTGCACAACAAAAGCTGACTCCAAAGCACCCCCTTTATTTCATGTCCTCTAGCTGCCAAAGCTTCCATTACATTTATTTATTTTGATGGCTTTCCTCCACTGCACTCAATGCAAAGCTACAGGGAAAAACCAAAGGGCATAAGCCGGCCATCTTCACACTGGCTTTGGTATTTCCACTTGCTATTGACACAGGCAAAGCTGAAACAATGTTAATGAAACAAAAGTAGATATGACAGCAATATGTTTGATACCTTTGATAGTGCTAAGATTCAAAGAATGATCCCGATCCAGGCATTTTCCCTCCCGCCAACAGTATTTTTTATGTTGTGTTATTTATTTGTAACAATATAAAGTTTAGCAAACTTCAATTGTTATGATAAAAAATTGTTTGGGTTATTGTTTTCTTTGTTAAGCTTGCCATACACCTATAGATTATCTATAGATTTTCTATGGTCAGATGGAAATGGATTCCTCCATTTACGCTAAACTGTGCAGATGGAGAAATCTCCCACTGGGCCAAGCTTCAGTATCTTGCTAGTCGGCTCCGCTGGCTCTCAAAACACCTGAACAATGCCTGCATCCAATCAGATTGTTCAGGTATTTTGAGAGCCAGCGGGGCCGACTAGCAAAATATTGAAGCTTGGCTCAATGGGAGATTCCTACATCCACACAGTTTAGCGTAGATGGAGGAATGTGTTTCACTTTTTCCATCTGACCATAGAAAATCTGCAGATAATCTATAGGTGTTTGGCCAGCTTTAGGCTTTCCCTGCACACATCAAGCCAAGACAGCAGGCAGGGATGTTAAGTCTCTAAATTAAACACTCTTCAGCAATAACATTCAGTAAACTTTGGGTGTTCAGGCTGGAGGTGGTCCTACGTGTACTTGAGGTACTAGCCTGTCCTGCTGCAAGTGCCATATCTGACAGTGCCTTCACAGCAGCAAATGATATTTATGTCTGAGTAGCTGCATGTTAATAATCTGAGGCTTATAGTTTTTTTGGGGAGTGTATTTTAAAGGATGCAGTGAGACGCAGGGACAATACAAGTAGCAGTGGAACACACTATAAGCAACAAATTATTGATGCATTCTAATTTACACAAAGCTCAAAAGGTATATTTAGATTTGTAAATAAAAATCATAAATAAAATTATAGAGATGACATAATTATTTTGATTCAACAGCCAGAAATAGTGGACAGACAAGTTCCTCAGTACTAGGCAGTTTTATAAGGCTGCAATTTCAAAGGAAGAAAAAAAGGCAGGTTTTTAATAGGGCTGCAGATATTAACGATTAATTCCTTGATTAATCGTTAACATTTTTGATCGATTAAAATGCTTTTGATCGCAAATGAAAACACTCACCTCTCCGCCGACTTCCGGGAGTCCCGTCGGAGATCCGGTGACGTCAGGGTCATCGACATCACCGGACTCCTCCCCCCTTCCCCAAGTGGCTCCGTCGGCTAACGAAGGGAAGGGGGGACACCAGACTCCTCCCCCTTCCCTTCGTTAGCCGACGGAGCCACTTGGGCAGCAGCCACCGCGGCAGTGACCACCCCCTCTATCTCCAACACTACCAATTCAACCCCCACTACCACAGCATCCAGCTCAACCTTATCTCAGAACCGGACTTCTCTGATCTTTCCACGCACCCCAGTTCAGAAATCAGAGGATGAAGATTCTAAGCACAAAAGTGAAGGGGAAGATGTAGACTTTGATGATGACGATATGGATGACGAGGAAGGAGAAGAAGAGGAGGAACATATGGAGATGAACTCAAATGTACCACCTGGCTGTGAAGAGTCCCGTTCGGGTCGGACTGTTCCTGTCTCTCCATCTGCAGGGACGGCCACTCTGCGTTCCATGGTGGAACGCGGAAGCCGCTCGACTTCCTGATTGTGAGATCATCCTGCTCAACCTGTGGACCTGCACCTGGAACCCCTAACTGGCCTCAAAAACGCAAGTAAAGCTCCTGTTGGAGCCTTAAACCGACACTCTGCTCCTGAAGCCTTGTGTGTACTACAGACTTTATTGAGATTACCATTGAACTGTTGCTCTCGGGGGGAATCTGCTGGCATACCTATATCTAAGTGGCACATCTCTCCCTATAAACGTGCAACCGCTACATTTTGATTCAAGTTACTCCGTGTGACGCTAGACTATGATGTAATAGCTCTGCCTTTTTTGTTATCTGACGGCTGTGATGCTAGAGTCCCAAACTCCCCGCTAAAGATTGGGAGTGACGCCTGAGACTCAAGCCTGAGTAGCCATCTCTACCCACCACCCTACTACTAACCTCCGCAGCTGTGATCCACTCCTTGTACCTACAGCAAGCGTGACACTGGCTCACCTAGCAAGGGACTGTCAAGGGTCAACCAATCACAGTTACCAAATACCAGTTCTCAATCACACAGCTTATCTCCTAATGGACAATCGGGACATCACGAGTGGATGTACGAGGAGCAGTTCAAACAGGTAAGGCATGAGACCGAATGTTCTTTTTTTTTTCTGAGTCTTGGTCATTAACAAGAGCATGATGAACTTTGGCCAAAGTATCACCAAAATGCACTCTAATGTGGAATTGTGAGCTTTTTATTTTGCATAATGTCTTAATTTTGTACAGTTTTGGGTTTCTCATCACTTTTTGTGTCAAGGTGACAACGGTCACCAGGAAAAACTGAGTGCGTGAATCCATCCTAGTGGAGACACAGATGGGGGTCCTATCCAATGCCTACTACATCCAAAACGTAAAATGTTTTGGATTCAGAAACATTTATAGAGATTTTCCTGTGGCGAAAGTCTACACTTGTCCCTCTGCTATTGACCTCTAGATGTGTCCAGCTCAGAACCCTCACCAATTCACCAAGGTACCATTGCATTGATTAGCTTTCTTTGGCTGCCCTTGAAGGCCTGCAGCTGCTCAAAGGGTTTCGGAGGTTGGCTGCACCTATGTGACGCAGTTCATAATGAAAACCAGTGGGATTTTGAAGGCAGTCTTTGACTATTGGGAAAACTCTACCCATCCACTGTCACGGGGTGGTGGGGGCAGGGGGGTTAAGTGAAGGTAGGTGAAGGCTTCCACTTCATCTGAAACTAAATTTAGGGTGTACCTGTGCTTCTTTTTAATGATTTATTTTGTAATTTAAATGTTCCCTCGTTGGGGTGGAGTGGGGCCCCATTACCATATTCTGGGTAATGATTCTTACTGCTGTGCTGTATGTGTATAGGCCAATGTAGTTGGATCTGTATGTGCACTATAATTAATCGAAATTAATCGATGAATCGATTTTAAAAAATCGATTAATCGAACACGAAAATTTTAATTTGTACCAGCCCTAGTTTTTAATAAATAAATCAAAATTAAAGTGTACTATTTAAGTTTAAAAAAAAATCAAAACATAGTGCACAGATTTGATGCACACTATATAACCAACTTTAGTAGGCACAGTTTCATAGGGAGACACCAGACAGGTTTTAACCGTGATGGCCGCGGTTTAATCAGCTCCGCACCGGACTGGACGCCTTACGGATCTTACGGCTGATATTAACTGCCCGAATCTACACAACCACATCGGGACCTGAGAGAGGATCATTCGGGGCACCGATTGATACTAAAATGGGTCGCACTTACCCGAAGAAGAAGCCCACGCTTAGCCAATCGACCTTGCATGAGGCCTTGGGTAGGATGTCGCGCAGATCCGCGTACAGAGCACCCCTGCCGGACGAAGACACGAGGTCCTCAGTAGACACCATGGATCCAGTTGGTGACGATCCTATTAACCCCTTGCCTGACCAACAGATGGCTATGATGGCGCAATTCGAAACCACGTTGCACAAAGCCCTGGACAAGATGTTCAAACAGATAACCACACAATTGGTCCGGGAGATCCGGGAAATCGGGAAGCGGACGACGGTGTCGCCGGACGAACCTGCGTATACGGGGTGTACCTGAGAGCGTGGTTGATCTACAATCCACGATCACAGCTCTGTTCCAAGAACTGGCCCCGGACTTACCCATAGACAGATTAGAGTTTGATAGGATCCATCGGGCCTTGACTAGGCGTTCAGTAGAAGGGCCCCCACGGGATATTATAGTGCGATTGCACTTCTACCGCACAAAAGAGCGCCTTCTCCAGGCGGCGAGAGACAGCCCGTCCCTTCACTTCCAGGGCTACTCCTTCCAGATCTTTTCAGACCTCTCACCGGTTACGATCGCTAAGCGGAGGGAATTCCGTGTGATTACCCAGACCCTGCAATCAAAACGGATTCGATATCGGTGGGGATTCCCGTTTAAGCTCCAATTCCTCTTCGAGAACAAGACCTACACTTTTACGACGGTGGATGATGCGACCCGTTGCCTGGAACAACTTAATCTCCTCAATCTGCCGGTGGACACTCCGGGCCCCTCATCTTCAGGATTGGATGGCGGTCAGGGGACCCCACGTTCATCCCGCTCCTCCGGAGGACGACTCGCCGAGCCGACAGCCTCCCTGGCCCCTTCCCAAGAATCGGATGTACTGGGCTGAGTATAAGCGGGAGTTCTCTCCCACCAAGTTTCTAACCTGTTTGGATTGTTTTGTTTTATTCCTACCCTGTTTTGCCTCCATATGATCGCCATGGCCTTGACCATCGCCAGTTCTGTAAGAGGTGTTGGAATCTTACTTACGGATTTGGGGAAGATATCTAGAACATGAGCTGACCCAGTTGCGTGCAACCGTTCTTGGATCGGGTGTCTTAGCAGAGTATATCTGGAGCTTGCTAGCTCATAACTCTCGTTGACTCATTACATCTTCACCCGGTCCGAGACATTGAGCACTGCACAAGGTGTGCACATGTCAGGGTCCCTGATAGTGCACATGGTCTGATATTATGTTGAAGGGGGATAGACCGGGGCCCTCATTTGGATATGGTCTACGCTGAGAGGTCTCTGGGGTCCTCTGTGGCCCCTGGGACATCTCAGTAGGGATAGCTAGACCCCTCGACTTGGCGACCCTTGTCTGTGTGATGGAAGGACTATGCCTTGACTCAATCCCTGAAGTTCTGTCTTAATGAGGTGGCCAGGGGACTCTGTGCTGGGGCAGAGTGACCTTTCGGTTCATGTTTGATGTTCACCCCCTCAGTGTTCTTGCTTGGGTACTTGGATTTCCCCACATGCGATCCCTGATTAGGTATGGCACTGCGGAGTGTCATGGTTCCGGCTCCCGTACGGTATGTCCACGTCAACAATATGAGCCTGGAGTCGCGTGGTCGTTGCATGTGGGGACTCATTTGCTCCGGTTACGATGTTTTACTTTTATTCTATTAGGGTTCTCCTGATATCGGATCTCTGGTTTTAGTAAGAGTTTACATATAATTTTGTGTGAGATGTTATGTGTTTCAATATTAGGTGCTGGCAGTTTATTCCTTTATGTTCTGGATGTGATCCAGGGGCCCAGCCCGGTTCATACATGTTGCCTCACATCTCGCCACTCAGGCTTTGCTGTTTGCAGGGTCCTGACGGGCGACTACCTCGGTCCACGAGACTTGTGTGGACCTCCTTGTGAAGGAGACTTTTTTCCACTTCTTCTCTCTAAACCCCCTTCTCTCCCTTCAAATCCCCTTCCTACTCACTGCCCTCCCTCGCTACTTCCCTCCCTGGTTCTCTCCTTTTTTCTTCCCATCTTGCCCTACTCCTTATCTCCTGCTTCTGAGTGTCTAAGTGCAGGCATGTCCCTTACAATAGTGTCCCTAAATGTCCAAGGGCTCAATCAACCAAATAAACGAGTTAAAGCATTCCGCCAATTTAAATCCCTGCATGCAGACATAATATGTCTGCAGGAAACTCATTTTAGACATGATTCCCCCCCTACATTCCTTCATTCCACGTTCCCCAACTTTTATCTGGCCTCGGCCCCAACGAAAACTAAGGGAGTCCTTATAGCTTTCAGGAGAACGCTACCATTCGTTTGCCGGGACACCATCAC
>NW_017306564.1:741658-747965 GCF_000935625.1 Nanorana parkeri
ACATTAGTCCATCAAGTCCAACCTATTAGGATCTCATTCTAGGAGTACCTGTACCCCTGTATATTACGGTCCCTTAAGAAATCGTCCAAAAGTTTCTTGAACAATTCCACATTCTTTGCTGAAATCACTGTCGGTGGCAGTGAGTTCCAGACCCTAACTGATCTTACTGTGAAGAACCCCCTTCGCCCCTTGTGCTGGAATTTTTTTTCCACCAATTTTAGGTGGTGGCCTCTAGTTTTTGTAATGGAGTTAATTTTAAACAGTTTATCGCTAATGTTGCTGCCACCATTGAACATTTTGTACATGGAGATCATATCCCCCCTTAATCTCCTCACCTCCAATGTGAACATGTTTAAATTTAGTAGCCTTGTCTCGTAGCTCTGGTCCTCCATACCCCTAATTAGTTTGGTTGCCCTCCGCTGGACTTTTTCCAACTCCAACTCTGCTTTGCTAGAGTGTTACCCATCCCGGCCCCAGCATATAGGATACGCCTACTCCAACGCCAGATCCTGAGATTTATTTGGTCCGGCTCCATCCCCAGAGTTGCTAGGACAGTATTGTACAGATCCAACCTGAAGGGGGGCCTAGGACTCCCTCTTTTCCAGAAATATTATGCAGCAGCTCAGATGGTTCCCCTCCTTATGTGGCCTTCAGAGAAAGAGGTTCCCTTATGGGTCTCATTCGAGGCATATCTGTGTGATCCCATTCTCTTAAGGAATTTGCCGTGGCTGCCTCCCAAAATGCGGACCACTGTCACCTGCCCTGTCACTAAACACACTCTCCGCTTATGGGATGCCCTTAAGGCCTCACAGCGATGGATATCCCCACATACGCCTCTTCTTTCTCTACAGGGGAACCCCCTGTTCCCTCCGGGTTATGAACATCCCTCAGCTTTTCGTAAATGGGGAGCTCGATCTTTAGCTCAAGCTAGACATTTTTATACAACTGAAGGGATTGTATCATTCACGGAATTACAGGGGAATCACCAACTCACATCCAGGGATCTTTTCCAATTCATGCAAATTACACACTTTTTGAGGCAGTGCACTGGACCGACCAGGGACCTGACGGTTATGACCCCATTTCAACAATTATTGACGCTTCAACCTCAAGGCCAGGTCTCATATCACTTTTATATACGTCCTTGATGGACTCTCTACAGACTGATCTTCCCCCCTATGCCCTCAAGTTGGAACAGGAATTGGGAGGACCTATTGGAGAGAACACATGGTCCCAAATTTGGAGCATGACCTCAAAAAGTTCTTCGTGTGTACGGGCGGTGGAAGCAAATTTTAAGATCTTACTGAGATGGTATCTGGTTCCTCTGCGAATCGCCCGTGCAGTTCCCTCCAGATCCCCATTCTGCTTTAGGGGTTGCCAGACTGACGGGATCTTCCTCCACATATGGTGGGAGTGCCCCAAGATCAGGCGGTTCTGGTCTAGGGTGTATCAGCTAATTTACACGGTAACAGGTCGTTCATTCCGTAAGGATCCAACTGAGGCGTTGCTCGGGAAGAAACCGGGTTCATGCTCGTGGACTCAATTTAAACTAGTCACTTACATACTAACGGAAGCCAGGAGAGTGATTGCGCGCTCTTGGCTTACTACCTCGGTCCCATTTGCAGCAGTCAAACCAAGAGTCTCACAGATTATGTTCCTCGAGAAACTGTCGGCTATCCAGTCAGACTCATTGCCCAAATTTGAAAAAATATGGGAGCCCTGTGTTGTCTCCAATATGCCCCCAAATTTCCATTTGGATTAACTCAACATTTAACTCTCCGTCAGACCTGTAGCCCCTGTCACCCATCCTGCTTTCTCCCCCTCCTCCCTCTCCATCCCCTCTTCTTTGAACTGTGTCTCCTTCACAAGTTTCCTGTGTTCAGGCGAAGCCTGAAAGGTGGTGTGACCACTGCTCTATAGTTTGTAATAGAAGACTGATTAACATACACTGTGTGACTAGCTGTGTGCGGTCTATTTCCTGCGACATGCATAAGACAGATTGTAATGTGCTTAAGTCCTTCTTGATTTATAGGGCTGTATGTACAGCCTTGATTTCATTGTTTATGATGTTTATGTAAGCTGGAATTTCTTTATTTTTTTATTTTGGAAAACAATAAAAACTTTTGGACTAAAAGAAAAATCCTATACTAGTTAGCACCATCTAGAATCCCAAGGGGCACTCATGTTGTGTGAACGGCATCCGCCCGGCGTACTTTTATAAAAGAACCCATAGGTGTCAGTAGGCAGGTTTTTTTTTTTAGCATGTAATCTTTTATTGAATATTTTTTCAAGACATACAGAGCAATCAACAAATGAGTAAATGCAGTCGAACATAAGCGACAACCAAAATGAAAAACAGTAAATCGCATAACAACATGTGAATCAATCCATGGGACTCTTGGCAAGGGCAGTAGATGAAATAAAGTATGACATAAAGGGACTTGGACTATGAGAATGGTTAAAAAGATAGGACTAGTACTAGAAGAAGACATCATATATTGGAACGCTAAAGGACATCTAATTCACCCAGAGACATGGGCACATGACCGTTCTATCAAAAATGCTAATTGTCTGGCTGTCTTTGGTTCTAATAAGTTTTGAGTCTTTGACTATCAAAACGTCTAATTTGCATATTTGTTCCAGGCCAACGACATAGCATTGCAGCAAGAGGGATAGCATCTCAGACAGATAGCATTTTCAGTAGGAAATTAGCAATGGCAGCTTCCATATATAACTCATGATATTTTTCCTTTAAAGCCAAACTTCAGGCAGATATTAAAACAGTCAATGCACTTACCGTATGTATACATTAAAATGAGGAATTAAATACAACGTTAAATGCGTTTGTATTGTTTTTCCCCCTTTTTTTTGTTCCTCACGGATAGTTCGGACTGACTCTCAGTCATTGCCCGTGCATTGAGTATTGTGTTTCACTCTTAATACTTTACTAAGTTCTGGGATATAAAGCTGCTCTACTAGTTATGGTTGTTAAGTGGAATAGCAGGGTGTTTTTTGGGATGTGTGGTTCTGTTTGTTTTACTCTGACTGATTTTCCTCCCCAGGTCTTGTCACATATACGAATACCAATCTGCTCCTCAGGGCGCTCTAGATTAACTGTTTTTCACGTGTTCTGATGGTGAATGATATACACATTGTCTCGTGGAATGTGCGTGGCCTGAACTCCAAATTTAAAAGGGCCTTGGTACTTAGATTTCTTAGCTCATATAATCCCCAGGTTGTCTTTCTGCAGGAGACCCACTTACTGGGCAATAAAATCTTGGCCTTGCAGAGGAGATGGATAGGGAGAGCTTTTCACGCTACTTATTCCTCCTATGCAAGAGGTGCTACTATTTTATTTCACAAGAACTTCCCATGTATATTTCAACATGTGATTACTGATTACTGAAGGTAGAGACGTGGTGGTGCTGGTAGAATTTCAATCGCAGACTATAGCATTTATTAATGTGTATATCCCCCCCTCCCTTTCCAGGGATCGATTCTATATACGATTTTAGAAAAGGTGGCTTCCTATTCTCCTTCCCGGGTATTGGTGGCGGGGGATTTTAACAATATTCTTGACTACTCTTTGGATACGTCTAATCCCCACAGAGCTATCCATACTGGCTTGAAGGACTGGGCGGAGGTGGCGGGTCTGACTGAGATTTGGCGCTGGAAACATCCTGACGTTAAATCATATTCTTATCTGCCTCATGTTTCCGGCTCCTCTTCCCGGCTGGATCTGGCATTTGCTAACGACACGTTATTAAGCCAGGTGCTGGAATCCACGTATTTACCCGGGGGGTTGTCGGACCATCTACTGCTTTCAGTTAGACTATCAGTGACTAAAGGGCCGTCGCCGCACTCGTGGCGCTTGGCGCAGGCTTCGCTTTCTGATGAAACGGTTGAGACGGCACTGCGGCCCCACTTCTTTACCTTCTGGTCTATTAACAAGGATTCGGCCCCTGAACCTTTGACATGGGACGCCTTTAAGGCTACCACTAGGGGGGAATATATTTCAGCAATTAAACATGCTAGGGCGGTCTTGCAATTCGACTTGTCCCAGCTTCAGGCACGGGAGGTTGATTGTGCGGCTGCCCACGTTGAGCTCCACACCCCAGACACACTTAAGAACTTACTTGGAGTCAGGAGAGAGCTGCTGATGCATCATGAAACTCTGACCCGCACAATTGTTACCAAACAGGCTGAAGCGATATATGAGAAGGGTGATAAGAATGGGAAGCTCTTGGCGATGCTGGTGGCGGAGCAGAGGTCCCACACTGTGGTCCCCTTTATTAGGGCATCAGATGGATTCCTAATAACAGATCCGGGTGCAGTCCTTCAGGAGTTTGTTGCCTTCTATGAGGCTCTTTACCAGCGCATTCCTGCTTACAGTGCCGGCCTATTGACCGAGCTGTTGGAGTCGGTGGATATACCACGGCTTCCACCCGCTGCTAGAGAGCTTCTGGAGGGTACATTCTCAGAGGAGGAGATTCTCAAAGCCATTGGGTCATTTCCAAATAACAAATACCCGGGACCGGATGGATTCCCAGCCGAATGGTACAAAAAATATGCTGCTGCTCTGGTCCCTAGACTTAAGAGCTTATATGAGGCTTGCCTTAGTTCTGGTTCTTTGTCTCCTACTATGTATGATGCTCATGTGGTCTTAATAGCCAAACCGAACAGCCAGATCCTTTACTATGCTCCTCCTATAGACCCATCTCGCTCCTTAATATGGATCTTAAGATCCTCACGAAGGTACTGGCCACGAGACTGTCTCGGGTTCTGACCACTGTGGTGTCCCCTGATCAGACGGGCTTTATACCCCATAAATCTACAGATATCAACCTTAGAAGACTGTATACCCACACACAGCTTCTGCACTATAACCCCGGCTCCAGGGCAGTGGTTTCTCTTGATCTTGAGAAGGCGTTCGATTCTGTGGATTGGAAATACTTGCAGGCTGTCCTCACTAAAATGGGCTTTGGCCCGGTGTTCTGTAAATGGATCTGGGTTTTGTACAGTCAACCTAGAGCCGCAATCAAAATGGGGGCTGCCCTCTCCTCGAGCTTTCTGATCTTCCGGGGTACGCGGCAGGGGTGCCCGCTGTCTCCAGGACTATTTGCCCTAGCGATTGAGCCGATGGCGTGTGCCCTTCGTCAGTCCAGGATGATACGGGGACTATGTGTTGGTGGGCTTGAGGAGAGGGTGGTTCTCTATGCGGATGACATGATCTTGTTCCTTGCAGATATGGGCCCTTCCCTGGCAGAGACCCTTAGAATCTTGCAGAGGTTTGCCACATATTCTGGGTTGTCTGTTAATTGGAGCAAGTCACAGTATCTTCGTCTAGATCCTTTAGATCACTCTTTGATTTTGCCCGATGCACAGCTGCAGCAGGTGAGCACATTTAAATACCTGGGACTCACCATCTCTAATTCTGTTTCGGACTTCATAGCACTAAATGTTAGCCCTGTCATTACCCAATTTAAAACCCGCCTGTCGGCATGGAGGAATCTCCCCCTGACCCTGAT
Source organism: Nanorana parkeri (assembly GCF_000935625.1). Lineage (NCBI taxonomy): Eukaryota > Metazoa > Chordata > Amphibia > Anura > Dicroglossidae > Nanorana > Nanorana parkeri. Next base: position 747,187 of record NW_017306564.1, read on the forward strand.
TGGCAGAGTCAGCCTAGTTAAGATGAAACTCATTCCGTTACTGCTTTATACCCTGCTCAACTCTCCAGTGTGGATTCCGAAACGGATCTTTAGAACAATTGACTCCCTGATCTCTGAGTTTCTTTGGAATGGTAAGGCGCGCAAGATTAAACTATCAGTCCTACAACGACCATGGGGGGAGGAGGGGTTGGCGGTCCCCAATTTCTACGGCTATTTTTTGGCGGGACAACTGACATTTGCTCATAGGTGGCTCATGGAGGGGGACCATGACCCGGCGGTCGCCTTGGAGGCTGCCTTGGTGGGGTCCTATGAAGCGCTGAGACATTTGCTGTACCGGGGCCGTTACTCCCCCTACCGGCAGACACCTTCTATGAGATCTGTCATGAAAGCCTGGAATGTAGTCGGGGTCAGAGCGTCTGGAACTACCCCGAAGTTCTCCCCACATACCCCATTGTGGAGAAACCCATCACTCAGTCACTTTGCTTCCATATTAGACCCGGTGGCTTGGACCTCTAAGAAACTTGACATTAAAGGATATAGTTAGTGACGGAGGTTTGCGTTCATTCAAGGATCTTAAAATAACATACTCACTGCTGAACAGTCATGTCTTCCGTTATTTACAGTTGCGTCACGCCGTCTCCTCGCAGTTCCCTGGGGGCCGCCTGTCTCTCTCTGTCTCTGAGATGGAGTCCCTGCTACGAGTGGAGGGACTGGTTAAACCATTATCTACCATATATCAATTGATCTCACGGGGGGGTGGGGGGTCCCTGGAGAGATGT
>NW_017306564.1:748223-760995 GCF_000935625.1 Nanorana parkeri
CTATCAGTCCTACAACGACCCAGGGGGGAGGGGGGGGGGTTTGGGTTGGCGGTCCCCAATTTTTATGGATATTTTTTGGCGGGCCAACTGGCGTTTGCTCATAGGTGGCTCATGGTGGGGGACCCTGATCCAGCGTTCACCTTGGAGGCTGCCTTGGTGGGGTCCTATGAAGCTCTGAGACATTTGGTGTACCGGGGCCGTCACTCCCCCTACCGTCAGACACCTTCTATGAGATCTGTCATGAAGGCTTGGAATGTAGTCGAGGTCAGAGTGTTGGGATCTCCCCCGAATTTCTCCCCACATACCCCATTGTGGAGAAACCCCTCACTTAGTAACTTTGCTTCCATCTTAGACCCGGTGGCTTGAACCTCCAGGAAACTGCTAACATTAAAGGATATAGTTAGTGACGGAGGTTTGCGTCCCTTCGAGGATCTTAAAAGAGCATACTCACTGCCGAACAGTAATTTCTTCTGTTATTTACAGTGACCACCTTGATCTCCGCATGGGATAGGTTGATTCAATTTAAAATTGCTCATCGTGCTTACTACACGCCGGCCAGACTTGCTACTATGTGATCCACAGAATCCTCTAGATGCTGGAGGTGTCCCTGGGAGCCGGCTGATCTAGTGCATGTGTTGTGGTCCTGCCCTAGAGTTGAGAACTACTGGAGAGGGGTAATGGAGGTGGCCTCGGGGTTATTGCAGATTCCCATTGCTGCGAATATCCAAATATGTGTGCTGGGCCTCATTGACGATATTGTACCCTCGGTGGCGTCCCGCACACTGCTTACATACTTGTTGTTCTACGCCAGGAAGCTTCTTATCCTCCATTGGAGGAAATCTAAACCGCCTGGTCTAGGTGCCTGGAAAACACTGGTCAACGCATCTTTGCCACTGCACAAAGCCACTTACGCTAGCAGAGGGTGCCCTCAAAAGCTTGATAGAATTTGGTCCATCTGGATGGAGTCTGACGCTACACTACCGGCCTAGGTACACAATTATGGCATCTGCTTGGCGGTTGAAAGCCTGGTTGGGGGGTGCCTAGTGGGAGGTTTTTGGCTTTCCTGGAACTTTGGGGGAGACAATATTGTACAGGGTGAGAGAATTGGAAGTTCTCAATTTCCAATATATATTGTTTAACTGCATTTTGATTGACTGATTCTGGTACTCTGCATTGCTTGGGAAGAGCTAAAGAGATTGGATGTAACGGTTCTCATCGGGGAGCGGGTGGGGGGTGGATTGATTGTAATTATATTATAAGGAATCCTACATGTGCCTGGGGGCGGGGGAGGGTTATGGTCAGAGGGTTGGTTTTAATGGACCTTGCATGGTCCTGTATGTCTGTTGGCATACGTTATGCTGTAATGTATACACTGGTGCTATGTTGGTGCCCGGAAGTCACTGTAATGTAATTATTTACTATGCAATATCAATAAAAAGATTTTTCCAAAAAAAAAGAGATATGGAACGTCATTTTATCTCATAAATAACATAAATTATACATATCTTTAATTAACAAAACATATACTCCATTACTTTCACCTTCATTCATATCCAACAGCTTCCACTTTACATTACCCATCCTCACAACGTCCGTCACTTTCACCTCTACTCTCTCCACTCATTCAATCTACTACCCATGTCTTCATCTGGAGGGGGGGATAGTCACTTTATTCATTTATATAAACCTCTTCAGTGTTGATTTCTTCAAGCCATGACCAACTCTCCCTCTCCAACCTTCCTTTATATATATCCCTCACTCTACTCTACTTTTGTGTTCAATCAAAAAAAAAGAAGAGGAAGAAAAAAAAATGTGATCAGTACTAAGATGTCTATAAACAATATACTTCCACTCAGATTGTGTTATTTACCCTTATTCCCTATCCCACCCTCCCCCTCCCAAAATACTTGTGTTTTCATTCTTACTGTGGATCCTTTATCTAAACAGATTCCAAATAATCAATTTACATTAATAAACCCTATGTATAACTACCCCCAACCACTTTACTCATTTTACTCTCCCCAAATATATCCCCTATCCTCACCTCCCTCTCCCCTCCCTCCAGCAGACAGTCCTCTCTCCTCTCTACCTTACCAATCGTACAGGTCAAATGCTATAACATCTATTAATAAATATCCAAGTAACTATTTATGTACCTATCTGGGGGTTATTTACTTCCCATTTCGCCCATGTATATATTTACTTATAATTCTATTCTTATATTTTATTTTATTCTTTCTAATTTATTTCTATATTACAATGACGGTCGCTATGGCTGTATGGGTTCTTCTTGTCTATATCCCTTCCTTTCCACTCTATCCTTCTTTAATAATTTCCTAAATTCCCCTGCCTGTCTATATATTTCCCACTTCTCCCATACCTTATCATATTTATCCTTCCTATCTGCATCCCTTGCGTTCAATTCCTCCATGTATCTTATTTCTCCCATTATGTTCCCCCATCTCTCTAATGTAGGCGGTTCCGTAGATTTCCATCCACGTGATATACTAACTCTGGCTGCAGCCAATACAAATCTTAAAATATCGTTCTTTATCTTTTTTATGGGACCAGGGGTCAGTGATAATAATGCAATTGAGGGATCCTTTTCAATAATTGATACCTCCATAGAGCGATAAACTTCAAATACCAATTCCCAAAATGGCTGTAATCTAGGGCAACTCCACCAGATATGTTACTCTATACTGCACCTCCAGCATCTATCAGACATTTCTGGGTTCATAAGTTTAATTCCTTCTGGACACCTATACCATATAGACAGTATTTTATAGTTTTTTTTTCTTGGTAGAATGAAGATATAACAGAACTATGTGCCATAGTGAATATTCTTCCCCATTCTTTCTCTATTTCTCTCCTTATGTCTTGTTCCCATCTTTTCATGAACTTTGTATGCCCTTTATCTTCCTCCTCCCTTAACAGGCCATAAACCACCGATAATATATGTGTGGTAGGTGTTCCTGATACACAAATTTTCTCGAACTACGTAAATGGCCTATTCAGGGTGTTACACGCCCTAAGATAACTTATATAATCTAATAACTGCATTGCCTCCATCCATGATTTTCCATTGGTTTGTCTCTACGGTCTTAGCTCTATTTTCACTTCTTCTTTTCCTGACTCTAAAACCTGCCATACCTGTACAGGGGAACTACTCTCAATATTTAAGAAGGAGACCACTTGCATACCTGGTGGAAATTGTGGATTTCCCATAATGGGAGTCAGAGGCCCAGGTCTAGAAGATAGATTATATTTAACGACAGACCTATCCCAAACTCGTAGTACCGATTTTGCCAAATATGGCAGAGTAGGCATATGTGGTCTATTCTCTATTGACAGCCAAGGGATATTCCTCAAAGGTATAGGGGAGCTGTCTACCTCTAGTTTTACTCCCCCCTTATTTTGGCTACTATGTGTCCAGTCTAATAATCTTGATAATAAAGCTGCTTTATGATATAGTGCAAAATCCGGGATTCCCAATCCTCCTCTTTGTTTTGATCTCATTAATACTTTTGCACTGATTCGTGGAGTTTTATTAGCCCACACAAATTTCAATGCTGCCAACTTAAGTTTTTGAAAGAAGGAATTTGGCATTTGGATAGGAACTGTCTGGAACCTGTATAGGATTTTGGCCAAAATGTCAATTTTTAGGACATTTGCCCTGCCCATCCATGACAGACGTAGACAGTTCCATGTAAGAAATTGAGCAAAAATCCTATCTAACCAATCTCTGAAGTTGATGGCATAGAGTGTGTTGAGATTTTTAGGAATATTAATGCCTAGATATACAATATAATTAGGCTGCCATTTAAATTGATAAATGTCCTTAATACTAGATTGTACTTTGTCAGTTAATGATATATTAAAAAATTCCGATTTTGATATATTTATATGAAAATTACTCAGGTCACCATATTTCTTCAGTTCTTTAAGAATATTAGGTATTAATACTAATGGAGAAGTTATAAATAAAAGTAAGTCATCTGCATATAATGACAATTTATGCTGTTGTGTTGGGGAGGTCATGCCCTTAATCAAGGGGTTTTGTCTAATAGTAGCAGCTAGTTGTTCCATCACTATAACATATAATAAGGGTGATAGTGGACATCCCTGATGAGTACCGTTAAATATGGCAAAGTTGGATGTGTATATAATGCCATCACCTTAGACACAAATAGCTCTCCCAATCCCACTTGCAAGAGGGACTCTCTGAGGAAGAGCAAATTTACTCTGTCAAATGCTTTTTTCAGCGTCATTGACAGAAGGCAAAGTGGTTTATTTTCCTTCTGAGCAAGTCCTATAAAGTTGATAACCCTAGTAGTACTATCTCTGGCCTCCCTCCCCTGGACACATCCAGTTTGATCTAGATGTATGATTCTAGGCAAAAACTTTTTTAACCTAGAAGCCAACACTTTTGCGTATAGTTTCAGGTCAATGTTTAAAGTGTTCACATTCTGATAGATCTTTCCCTGGTTTTGGGAGCACAGATATATGTCCTTCTAGTGTCTGTGTGGGAAAGGGGCATATCTCTGTAACTGAATTACATACCTTTGTAAAAAAGGGTCTTAATTGCTCCTCAAACTGTTTATAGAAACGAGCTGTGAACCCGTCCGGCCCTGGGGCCTTATTAACCTGCAGAGAGGAAATTGCCTCTTTTATTTCTTTTTCCGAGAATGTTAAATTCAAGTTTTCTCCGTCCTCAATATTAAGTACAGACAAATTTGCTTCCCTTATATATTTCCTTATATAACTATGCGTTGGCATGTCTGCATATTTACCTCGTATTGAGTGTAAGGATGCATAATATTTTCCAAAGGTTTCCACTATCGAGGACAGAGAATGTTGTATATTCCCATTCCCATCTTTAATTCGTGTTATATTAGTATTGGGGGCCCTAGGGGGAATTTTCCTAGCTAACAACCTTCCACACTTATCACCTTCTTCATAGTAATGTATTTATTTTTGTCTCTAGCAATTAGCGTTTGTTGGTCCAGAATATTACGAATGTCCCTTCTCACCTCATTTAATTGGGTGAAGTATTTTGTTGTTACACTCGCCTTATTCATAGCCTCCAATGATTTAATTTCTGAAATAATCCCTTCAACTTTCTTGCCCTCTCTTTCTTCAATCTAGAGCCATGCTTAACTAAAATACCTGTTACTACACATTTGAAAGTCTCCCATTGAATAGGATTTGATGTAGTGTCATTTTTATGGTCCACTTCTTCTTGGCAATCTATATTTTTTAATAGGTTATCGCTAAGTCTCCAAGTTACATAGTTACATAGTTACATAGTATTTGAGGTTGAATAAAGACATTAGTCCATCAAGTCCAACCTATTAGGATCTCATTCTAGGAGTACCTGTACCCCTGTATAAGTTCCCATACCTCTATTTCTATTCTCCATTTTTATTATCAGGGACCCTGGTGAATGATCTGACCATAATATTGTAACCCATTTCAATCTCTGGGTCATAGTCTAAGAGCCACTGATGCATCCAATCCGACTGTATGTGTCACGGTCTAGGGACCAGGGCACTAGGGTACGTGAGCTCCTGTGTTTGCAGAGTTGGAAGGAGTCACAAAGAGGCGGGATATCAGGGATGTAGGTCACAGGGAGAGAGGAACGAATGGTCTGTGCGTTCTGAGGACGCACTAGAGGCGCAGAATCTAAGAAGGGCCAGGTATTCGACAGAGCCTCTAGTGGTGAGGATGATTGGCTGCTGGACACCTTCCAGGTTGCGGCCCTCTAGCGCACCCACACAGACGCAAGGGACTAGTTGAAGCAGCGGGGAACTGGATACAAACAGGTAGGGAAGAAACTTGTAACCAACGAGGAGGAAGACAGGAAGAGGGAGAGAGAGAGAGAGAGAGAGAAAGTCTCAAGCAAAAGTGCAAACGCACAGCAGAACAGCAGAGTATACTGAAGAGAATAGATAAGTAAGGACACCAGGGAAGGGTAAGCAGCTTAGAGGCACACCTAGGAGCAGGAAGGTGCAACGTACAAAAATAAACGAGATGTGCGTGGCACATGCATACAAAGAAGCAGGATAACAGAGAGAAAAGTACACAAAGAAGCACAAAAGTGATGTATGCACACAGGGGTGTGCAGACAAGAAGAATCCAACACAGCCACCAGGTAAGAGGGGAGCACAGAAATAAAGGGGTGACAGCAAAGCACAGGAAGATACACTGGAAGGTAAGTGACGGAGTAGGAAGTACAACAAGCAGTAAATAGGAGGAAGCAAACAGACAAAGACTGGAGAGGGAAAACACAGTAGAAGTAAGGCAAGGAAGGCAGTTTGGAGAGGCGCACAGGTGAAGGGAATTAAGGCCTGCAACAATATACTAAAGGAACCACTGAAATACTATAGTAGGGGTGCAAGGAGCAAAGCAGGGGATAACGCCAAACAGGGAGACCAGTTGGTAGAGGGAAGCCAAAAGGTACAGGGATCCAATAGCAAGCGCAGGGAATAGGATCCCAGGGGTAGTCAGAGACACAAGGGGTACGGAACAAGGCAAAAGACTTGTTGCTCGCACCAAGAGCAACAAGTGAGGAAGTCCTAAATGGGGGAGAAGGAGAGCAGATTGGCTGCAGCCTTGTGAGACACCATAGGCTGACAGCCCAGAAACAGGGAGCAAAGCGAAAATCCGGCACGGATTTCTGGATATTGTGACAGTATGATTTATGTACCATAGAGTAAAATGTAAAGTCTCATTTTGTAGGATATAGTATACGCCATCCATCTACTAACCTCATATTATCCATTTTAATTTTAAGTCTTTTGAAAGCCTCTCCTGGAAATTCTCTCTTCTAAATCAATATCAAAAATTAGATTCATATCTTCCTTCACCAAATTTGTACCTACCCCAAATTGCTTGAATCTGCTAAGTACCCACATACAGAACCTATGTTGTCCCTTATTCGGTGCATAAATATTCGCCAGTGAATACATTTGATTAACCCTTTCGCTGCCACCGACGTAAGGCATCCGGCGGAACAAAAGTGTTCCCGGCTGGCCAGCTCAGTATGCCTTACGTCGGTGACATTTACAGTTCTGCTATAAGCTCATGGTCGATTTAGCGACCATAAGCTTATAAATAAGAAAATTTCAAAAAGACATATCTCCCTTTTTCATCTATAATTGTGTTTGTTACATCTATTTGTGCATTTTTGCGAATTGCTACCGATACCCCCTTGCTTTTTTATCCAGATTTGTGCTATGATACCATTTTGTATAGTATTTATCTCTAATAACAGAATTAGCCCCTTTCTTGAAATGCGTTTCCTGTAAACTTAAAATATCCATTATTTTTTTTATGAAAGTTATATAGGATCTGTGAACGTTTTTCTGGTACATTAAATCCCCTAACATTAAAAGTAACCAATGCTAACCTATTCATTTCTTGGTTGTATATCCCTCAAGGTATATTTTGCATAAGACCTATTCAAATTACTCACACCACCACATATCAATTTCAACAACAAATTCCTATCTTTTTTCCCTATTTTAATATAGGCTATATTGGGGTTATAGGGGCCGAATAGCTGACCGCCCAGTACGCGTCCCACTACAAGCCCTGCCCTTTTTATCCTATTTCTTGCTTAGCCCTTTTAAGTTTACTTATAACCTTCAATTTTTGGAACTGCCCTGGTGCCATGTAGACACAAATTTACAAGAGGTTACCTTTCAACATCCCCAAGTAAGTAAATATTGAGTAAATCAACTGAAATCACTGTTTGGGTATTCCAATAGAGGCACACCCGCCAATTTTAGAATGAAATAGCCCCATGGCAAAGCACATACAAGTGAGGCAGGTGGCATATCTGTAAAGCACACCACTGTGTTTTATAAATGTGTTGCTGTATTTTACAAGCAACCTCCACTTAATACATCAGGGCCCACTACCCAATAATAAATAAATAAAACATCTGCAGTGAAAAAAAGTATTCTAAATCTTGACCCAAAATGCTCCTACACTGGGCTGGAATGCCTTCCCCTGAGATTTGGGATACTCAGCATTCCCCAGGATCTTGCCAAAAAGATTGTGATTTCACCTTTGCCTAGGCACCACAGGCAGAAACCAGGGGTAAAGCAAGCATACTGGATTTACTAATGTTTTCTCCACAGGGTTTTTTGTTTTTTTTTACTTTAATGCTTCAATTTTTTTATAGGGGAAGGAACTCTGATGCATAGTGTATTGCTTGATTATAAGCTCAACTTTAACCACCTCCGGGCCGGCCGTAGTAAAAAAACGGCCGGCAAGGAGCTCTCTAGATCTGAGCGGGCGTCTTTAGACGTCCGCTATTTACTATGCAAAATGAATAAAAAAGATTTTTCAAAAAAAAAAAAGTTTAGTGAAGAAGAAAAAAAGGAAAACAAATGAAAGTCCCCCCCCCAAAAAATTGTTAAGTTACACATAAAAAAGAATTTTTTAAAAAATAAAAAAATTTAAAAGTCCGCACCCATACATACACGCATGCAAACATGCGTCGGGGGCGCGTACGTGCAAAAAAGACGATTGCGCCCATTACGCCGCACGTTACATATCGCCGCGAACGTCGGAGTGAGAGCAATAAGTCTAGGGCCATCCATCACTCATAACACTAAACTGATGAGCGGTAAAAGCTTTTAAAGCATCGCCTATGGCCAATTTTGGGTATGGTAGTTTTCTGCGATGTCGCAGGTGCGTGCAATTTTAAAGCTTGACATGTTTGGTGTCTATTTAACCGACGTGACCCCGACTTTTATATTTTACCAAAAAACTGGGTAATAATAAGTGTTTCCTAACATAATGTAAAAAAAAAACTTGTCTCAGGGGGCGTGTCTGAGCGGACATCTAAAGACGCCCGCTCAGATCTAGAGAGCTCCGGACCGGCCGTTTTTTTACTACGGCCGGACCGGAAGTGGTTAACAGTTGTCTTTAAACTAAATCTTGGCACTACCTAATTTCCTAAACCCTATCCTTGTCTCTAACACCTAACCCCTAATTAAATCGCTAATATTAAGCTAGCTTCTGCTTCTGCACATTTACCTTATTTGGCACCTGAAGTGCCTGCATCCAAAGCTACTATTTCAGCATCAAAATTAACATTGTCATCCCCAGTGATAAAAACTACTCATCTGTTCTGAAAATGCTACTTATCTGGTGGTCCTGCTGATCCTATTGTTCAGTACTGTTTTTCAACAGGTGCTAATGCAAGGACATTTGAATATGAATGGGTGTGAATGGGAGCAGTTCACAACAGTGGATTGCACTGCGTTGCCCTCCACTGAAGAAAAAAAAAGTAGAGCAGGCTCTACTGTTTTTTAGCACAACACAACACAATAGGCTGGTGTGAATTGCTAAAAGGCAGAACCAATACCTTATATAGCTCAGTGTAAAAATCAAACCAAAAAGAACAAAAACCAAAACAAACAAAAAAATGCAACGTAATGCAACACAATGGATGTTAATGGACTATGCAAATGCAAGTCAACTTAACTCCATTTACTAGTGTTTTTGGTCCAGATTCCGGTGTGAATGCACCCTAAATAATTTACTAATGATGGTTTTGAAGAATGTAATCTTACCAGATTCTTCAGTAAATGAGATGGATGAAGGTGATCGTGGGGCTTGATTTCTTTTGGTAAAGCATTCTTCTAGAGAATTCAGTGAGTGAGTAGGTTGATTGACTGCAGCTCTTGTGGCAAATTGGTCTTGCTGTTGGAAATCAAAATGTGAACACTACTCAGTATTTACAAATATATTATTATGCAGTAGAAAATAAATGTAGTAATTTATTAATTTCTCTGAAAAAAAACAATTGTAGACACAGAAAAAAACGAAAAAAAACAACGGGATGCATATACTTGATTTTCATTGAATCTGAGAGGCAGTTGCCTGGGTGCTTAGTTGCAGAATTTCACAATCTGCTGTTTTAAGGCCCATGCACACTTTAGCGTGAGCAAAACAAGGTGATTTAGAATTTCCGTTGAGCATTTGTATGCACGATTTTCACAATGTTTATGAGTGACTTGTTGAACAGAAACAGAATTATGCATTATTGGTCCCATAGACTTTCAAATGGGAGCACCTGCAAAATGCATATAAATAAGCATTTTCAAGTGCTCACATTAAAGTCTAAAGCCCCGTTCACATTGAGCGATTTATTGCGCGGTAATTCCCGCGATATCGCGGCAAATTACCGCGCGATATCGCGCTCCAATGCATTTCAATAGGGCAAAGGGTCCTGCTGTCGCGGGTCGTGTGTCGCTACAGCAGGACCCTTTTTGGAGCGGATTTAGCCGTTATTCAAGCTTGCTCAATGCAAGCTTGAACGCAATATCGCGCGGCAAATCTTGCGATGTCGCGCAATATGCAAATCGCGCCACAAACGTGCGATTTGCATATCGCTCAGTGGGAATGGGGCCTTAGGGGACAAAAACGCAGTTTTGCCCCAAAAGAGGCTCATGTACTTCTTCAAGCTTCATGTGACTGGTGACAAGGAACACAGTCCCATTGAGAATAATGGGATTCTTTATCTTGTGCTTTGTCACACTTCAGGAATTGCACAACAAAACGCTCATGTGTCAGTCTGTATACAGTTTATAAACCATTTCTCAATCTACAATGTTGAATACAGTGGATATTTTCCTGAGATGCATTCTGAAAAATGTGGCATATGTCGCATTATTAATGTAGGAAAATAGTAACATAATCTAGTCAACAGTCCGTCATTCAAATATTTCCCCCTTGGGAAAAGTTGAATGCACTATGGACCCAGTGAAATTGATCAATTTGTTTGTATTTGACTGGAAATTCTGTAGTAAGCACTTAAAGGTAAAGTCCACCTTTTAGAAAAATAAATAAATGCACACTTAGTCTTGAAACAAAAATGCTTTTTTTAAATTGGAGATGGTAAAGCATTGCAACTGTGATCATGGGTGCAATACCCTGGCGCCTGCAGATTGTCAATCCTATCCATGTTGGTACCTCAATATGGACATTCAGTAACATGGACATGGGGAAGAAGAATGAATGGGCTATAAGTGCACTTGTATTGCACTGAAAGCTACAGGTCCTTCTGCCACAGTGGATTATGGGACTTGTAGTTTCTCCATTAACAGATCGTGTCAAAGGATTTGTGAATAGATGCCATGGTTGTGCCATGCACAGCCATACCAAATTAAAGAAAACAACAGTTCAGGCTTCTTTTTTTACAGCTCAGGCTTCTTTTACTAGTAACCCTGTGGTGACAGGTTCACTTTAAGGAAATATATGGCTGTTATCTTTTACGCTGTTATATTAAATCTCCTTGAAGGGGACACAGACAGCAATAAAAACCTGTTTTCTAATCCTTCTTAACTATATCCATAGTTTATAACTATAAACTAAAAAAGAACAGTTTTGCCTTCATTTTCTTAAAGGTGTATTTCCACTTTTGCAGCCAAATTGGGATAACATCTACTTTATATTTGTTATATGTTCCCATTCACATAGCATAACTTAAAAAAATGTTGCTTACATTTTTAGGTGCTTTATACTTGCTTAGAATTCTGTCTACCTCCCCCACTATGTAATGTTAAAGTGACATTAAAGTCACATTCCCTCCCCCCCTCCCCCCCCCCATGCTGCTTTAAGGACTTATCTCAAATGCATATTAGGTCGATCGCGCTTTGGATCTGACAACCGGCGGCTCTCTCTCTCCTCACCGCATATGCTGCTGTGACAGCGGCTCCATCCGAATGCCCCCCACTCCCTGCGGCTGAAGTGCTTTCCTCACTTCCCCTCAGATCACCCGCTGCCTCTGCCCGGGAGAGCAGTGGGGATCAAGAGGAGAAGCTGACCCCCGTGTGCGTGGCCGAGCGGCAGAGGATCGGTACATATCAGTGAGTGGTCAGCTAATCACTCCAGTGTTTGTAAATAACTGGGGACATATAGTACTATGTGTCCCCATTTATGAATGAACAGGATGTGATTTACATCACTTCCTGCTCATTCATGAGATTCTCAATGGGGAGCAGCACTCTGTACAGAGGCTCTTCCCCATTGAGCAACTGCTTGATAGTAAATATTTTCTGAATGAATGAGAAGCCTCTGTGCTTTCCATTCATTTAGAACAGAGGCTGCAAAAAAAGAGATTGAGGACTTTGTGTCCTCAATTTCTTTTTCTATTTTAAAATGGAAATATCAGGGGGCTGTTTGGACCCCCTAATATTTCCCCAAAGCCCCCCCAAGAGTAAAAAAATAAGAAATAATAAAAAATAGTAAAAAAATAAAAATCCTGGAGGCAGGGCGCTCGGTGACATCACACGCCTGTTGGGGGGGCAAGTTTTTTTCTTGCCTCGGGCGCAAAAGGAGCTAGCTACGGCTATGCTCCCGCGGTGCTCGTGTGGCTGCCGGCTGAATGTGTTAGACGCCGCAGACGGAAAGGGGCAGAACACCTCTCCCCGTGTGCGGGAGGACGGGACGCCGGCGCCTCTAGAACGCACTGGAATGCAAGCCGGCCGACTCCCTGCGTTCATGGGCAGGAGGGGACGTGGGGTTGTATTGAAGTAAATGGCACCGCAGCCATGCCCACAGTGTGATCCCCTGCCTGCATTCCGGTCCAGTGCAATCTGCAAAAATAGTACTTACAGCATTTTTGCAGATCGCACTGGACCAGAACACAGGCACTAATGTGCCTGCATTCCGGGTGCGGGCGATCGCACTGCGGGTGAGGGCCGTGGCTGCGGGGTCATTCACTTCAATGCACCGCCATGCTCCCTCTGCC
>NW_017306564.1:761074-796014 GCF_000935625.1 Nanorana parkeri
GAATGCAGGTTTTTTTTGTTGGTAGATCTCATTGAGCTTGTCATTTGAAAAGTAGATCTCCGAACGAAAAATTGTGGGCGCCCCTGCCTTAAATGATGCCTCTTGATCCGATCATCTTCTTTCCATTAGTTTTCTGGAGACCCTCCAGCGCTGGTGCCAGTCTCTGATCCAGCACTGACTGCTGTGTCTTCTGTGTCCCACGGAGTCTGTCTGCGTGCACGCTGTTGGCTCTTTACTGCACATGCGCTCGACCCATGATCCTTCATGGCCGCTCGACAATCTTTAGATCTTCAGACAGGAGCAAGCGGCGGAGACCCAGGTTTGTACCAATTTGGTACTTTTTTATTTTTTTAATGTTTTTGCATATATACAGGTGAAACTCGAAAAATTAGAATATCGTGCAAAAGTTCATTTATTTCACTAATGCAACTTAGCCGTCTACCAGGAGATTTTGGAGCACTTCATGCTTTCTTCCGCAGACGAGCTCAATGGGGATGCTGACTTCATTTTCCAGCAGGACTTGGCACCTGCCCACACTGCCAAAAATTTTCTGAAATTGTGGATTTGGGGTTTTCATGAGCTGTAAGCCATAATCATCACAATTATGACAAATCACGGATTGAACTATCTTGCTTTGCATGTAATGAGTCTATTTAATATATTAGTTTCACCTTTTAAGTTGCATTCGTGAAATAAATGAACTTTTGCACGATATTCTAATTTTTCGAGTTTCACCTGTATAATGTTTGCTAGCAGTAGATATCATCATAGAAGCATCTAAAAGCTAAGAAATATATTTTGTACAAATAATTTTTCATTATGCTGTGTGAATGGGAAGACAGAACAAACATAAAATGGAAAATGTATTCATACTCACCGTAATTTTCTTTTCCTAGTTATACTCCATGGCAGCGCTGACAAATGGGTTAGCTCCCATTACCCCTAGATGACAGTAACAAAAAGGTTAAAAGGCTAATCCCCTTAGCCCATATAAGTCCCTCCTTCTCACGAGTTCCCCTGTCGTAGTACCTAGCTAAAACTGTCCCATCGGGTGGGAGCCCAGCGCTGCCATGGAGTATAACCAGGAAAATAAAATGATGGTGAGTATGAATACATTTTCTGTTTTCCTGGCCATATCCATGGCTGCGCTGACAAACGGGAAATACCCAAGCAGAAGTAAGAGTGGGAAATAAAAACCATACAGCCAGCATTGCATGTTAATAAAATTGTATTAGTTGACCTCATTGCGAGAAAGTAACACACTCCTGCCAAATTGGTAGTTGACTGCAGCCCTAACATCCAATTTGTAATGTCTAATAAATGTAGACTTGGAAGCCCATGTTGCCACCCTGCAAATCTGTTCTGCTGAAACACCTGCGGCTGCTGCCCACGAAGAGGACATAGCCCTTGTGGAGTGAGCCCTGATGCCTTCCGGCGGAGATGTTCCTGCTGCCTGATAGGTGTTAACGATTGTAGACACGATCCATCTGCTCAACGTAGCTTTAGTTGCAGCAAGTCCCTTTTTCGCTCCTGCTGGGATAACAAATAATCGTTCAGACTTTCTCCATTCTTTCCATCATTCCACGTATATACGTAAACATCTAACCAAGTCCAGACAAATGTCTGTACCTCGTGAATTGAGAGCGGGCAACACTATATCCTGGTTCATATGGAAACTGGAATGGACCTTAGGTAAAAACTCAGGGACAGTCCTTAGAATTACCCTATCTTCTTGAAAGATGAGAAAAGGTTGCTCACAACTGCAAGCCTGAAGTTCAGATACTCTCCTACCAGAAGCCAAGGCTAATAAGGTGACCGTCTTGTAAGATATCAATTGTAGGGAAACCTCTTCAAATGGAGACTCTGAAAGTTTTCCCAAAAGAAGAGGAAGATCCCAAGATGGATAAAGAGTCCATTTTGGCAGATTAACTTTCCCTACTGCTTTCAGAAACGTAGCAATGTTGTGATCCTGTGACCATCTTATCCCGGTGATTGCTGATATAGCCGATACTTGGACTTTGAGAGAACTCAGGCTTAATTTTTATCCAGACCCTTTTGCAGGAATTCCAGCATTGCTTTGGAGGAAGGTTGAGCCGGATCAACATTATTATTCCTAGCCCATGAGGAAAAAAACAGACCACATCCTACAATATGACGTGGAGGTGGATACTTTCCTGGACTTCAAGAGTGTGCTGATGACAGCCTGGGAAAGCCTCTCCCTCTCAACAGCCATGCCGTCAGCTGAAGCCGCTGAGGATTTGAGTGCAGGACTGGTCCTTGAGATAAAAGGTCCACTAGCCCCGGAAGTTCCCATGGAGTCTGAATGCTGAGAGACAGCAGGAGAGGAAATCATGGCGGCCTCGGCCAATATGGGATGATGGCAATTACCGTCACCCTCTCTTGCCGCACCCTCTGAAGCACCGGCATAATCATCGAAAAGGGGGGGGGGGAACATATTCCAGCATATAATTCCATGGATGCGTTAGAACATCCTGGCCTTCCGCTTTCGGAT
Organism: Nanorana parkeri; assembly: GCF_000935625.1. Lineage (NCBI taxonomy): Eukaryota > Metazoa > Chordata > Amphibia > Anura > Dicroglossidae > Nanorana > Nanorana parkeri. The sequence continues at coordinate 763,587 of NW_017306564.1, forward strand.
CGAATCCTCTCGACAGGAACCTGCTTACCCGGCAATTTCTGTGAGAAGCCATCAGGTCCACCTGTGGCTCGCCCCATTTCAGTACTAGCTGGCTGAAAATTTGTCTCGACAGAGACCACTCGTTCTCCGGACCTGGTAAGTACACTGCTTTTATGTTTAGCACATTCCGCACCGCCCATCTCATCAATGGAGATAGGACTTGCATCATGCGGGGGCTCCTTGTACCCCCCAGATGGTTCAAATACGCTACTACCGTGGCATTGTCCACCATGACTTTGACCCACTTGTCTTGTATGCGGTCCTGGAAAAATAAGAGTGCATGAAAAACCGCTTTCAGTTCCAGCAGATTTGACTATCTGTTTCTCCACCTCTGTGGCCACAACCCCTGTGGATACAGGCCATCCATGTGATGTGAGCTCCCCAGCCTGCCCCGCTGGCGTCCGTTGTAATGGTCACCCATGGAATATCTCCCAATGGGAACCCCTTCAGCAAATGTATGTCCTGGGACCACCACTCCAGCGAATTTTTCACTTCACGAGAAATCATGATCCACTGTTTCTTGCTGCGGTTGTTGTATTGTGTGAGAAAGGAACTTTGAGCCACCCTCATATTCCACTGGGCCCACTGAGTAGGGCCTATGGTTGAGGACATGGAACCCAACAGGCTCATGAAAGAATTAGCTGTGACTTGCGTGCTGGTCATGAATGTCCTCACTTTCTGCTTCAATTTGCGGACTCTGTCCTTGGATAGCTGAACTGTCCCTAGGTTTGTGTCGAATTCCGCTCCCAAATACATCATAGTTTGATTTGAGATTGCTCTTTTCCATATACAACAACCATCCGTACCTCGTGAGGGTGGTGATGGTGATTTCTCTGCTGAATATGGCCTCCTCCATGGAGCTTGCCAGTATTAAGACATCGTCCAAATAATGGAATACATTCACGCCCTCTTTCCAAATTTCTGCAATTATGGTAACTAGAATCTTCAAAAAGGTTCTGGGGGCAGTGTTCAGACCGAAGGGCATTGCTCTGAATTGGAAATGCCTGTTGCCGACACAAAACCTTTTGATGATCCTGAGTGATGGGAACATGGAAGTATGCATCTTTTAGATCGATAGAGACCATCCACGTGCATGGATGCACCACTTTCACTATAGTCAGAAGGGACTCCATTCTGAACCTCCTGACTTTGATGAAAGAGTTGAGCTGATGTAAGTCCAGAACTGGCCTCCAGCCGCCCTTCGATTGGGGAGTCAAGAACAGGCGGGAATAAAAGTCTTGGAACTGCTGTTTCTCGGGAACTTCCATAATGGCATCTTGGGAGACAAGGGAGCCTATATAGTCCCAAATAACCTGCTTATTGATTACATCTTTGGAAGTTTGGTTATAATGAATCTGCCTCTTGGGGGGCCGGATCGAAATTCCAAATTGTAACCCTCTGTGACAATTTTCAAGACCCAGACATCCGATATTGAATCTGGCCAGAGACTTGAGAATAGGGGCAGCCTCGCACCTACTCTTAGGCCTCCGAGTTCGACACCTTTATAAGGTATGTTCCGATTTGTTGGGAACCGGATTTCTTCCTCTGCCATTCCTGGAAGGGCCAAATCCCCCTCTCCATGCTCGGAAAACGAGAAACCTCCTTCCCCGGCTTGTAGGACCAGGAGTCCCAAAAAAAGTGCTTTGCCGAGATCTTCTGTCCCTATAATTCCTCCTGTTACCTCTGTGCTGAGGGAGAATGGCCTTCCTGCTCTTAATGGATTTTTTAATATCGGAATCCACTTCCAAGCCGAACAGCATATCCCCCTGGAATGCTAGGGAGCGGATACTGTTTTTTGAGGAAGCATCAGCCCCCCAAGACCTAAGCCATAAAGCTCCACGAGCTACCACCGATGACACCATACCTCTGGCTAATGATTGAATGATATCATCAGAAGCGTCCGTAGAAAAATCTGCAGCCAGCTTGATGCCCTGTATTTCATCCAGGGGCCTGTGCCTGCTCACCACCTTTTTTTATATCCTCTTTCAGATCCTCAATCCACAGCTTGGATGTGCGGGATACAGAAGATAGGGCCACTGCCGGATGAAGACCCATGCCTAAAGCAGTGTAAGCTTTCACTAAATTATGCTCCATCTTACGATCCATTGAGTCCTTGAGGGAGCCTGCATTGTCGACTGGCAACGCGGTGTGCTTTCCCAATCTGACCACCGCCGCATCCACTTTAGTGGCCGCAACCCAGGCACTGGCATGCGTGCTACTGAGCAGGTAGAGACGGGAACATTTTCCCTTCGACCCCATCCTTTTTTCGGATTTCTGCCATTCCTCTTTAATGAATCTTTTGGTGACTTTGGTGACTGAAAAAGATGGTCAGCTTCGTCTATGTCCTGAAAAATTTTTGCTTGAGGGAGACAAGACCTCCTCTTGTTCTTTCATGCTTAACGTTTTGTGCACCAAAGCAATAAGTGTATTCACCTTCTTGGGCTCAAGCGAAAAGGCAGTGATTGAACTTTCCTGATCTGCGGAAGAGGAGTATTCTCCTTCTGATAGTGACATCTCCTCCTCCATATCCACCAAGGAATCGTATTGAGAACTACTGCGGAGTGTAGCAGTAGGGTGGTGAGTGGAGACGGCTTCTCAGACTCGAGTCCCAGGCGTCACTCCCAATCTTTAGCGGGGAGTTTGGGACTCACAGCCGTATGTAACAAAAAAGTGTTAAATGCAGAGCTATTGCGTCATAGGTTACTAATGACTAACCGAAAACAGGAGGTACGTTTGCAGATTTATAGATAGTGAATTGCCACTTAGCCTCAGATATGCCAGGGATTTCCCCAAGAAGGAACAGTTCAGCGGTAATCAATACAGTCTGTATCCACACAAGCTTTAACGAGCAAAGGTCTGGTTTAAGGCTTCCCCGGAGGGGTACTTGCGTTTTGGTGCTTCAGATAGAGGTACAAGGTGCAGGTCCATAGGCTGATCAATAGGGGTCCTCCCCAGGCAGGGCTGAAAGTCTCAGAGGCTTGGTATGGCTTGGTTCAGGTGTCAGGAGGCAGCAGGCGTTCTGACTCCAATAGTGGAACGCCATGCTGCCTCAGCTGGGGCTTTAAATAGCCCAGGGATGTGGGAGGAGCCAGCCGCCGATACGAACGGCTTCCGCGTTCCACCGTGGAACGCAGGCCGCTCGCTCCGCAATCCGGAAGTCGAGCGGCTTCCGCGTTCCACCATCGGCCGTCCCCGCACTTGGAGATACCCGAGCGGTCTGACCCCTCGGGACTCGTTACAATCGTCTGCAAAAGCACAGGTAAGCCAGAGATGCTCCATATGGAGCTTACCTGACCGGTGCATAGGGCTGAGTCAGAGCACGCTGAAGCCCAAGTTCCCGTCCATGGCCACTACCCCCAGGGTCACTGCCGGCCTCTTCCAGGCACTAGGGACTCCATATAGTTCCGCCAAGGGGACACCCTCGCCCGAGGCCGAGACTTGGGGAGCTCACAGGGGAGAGAGGCTGAACTCCCCTGCCGCCAAATCCTCCAGCATCGCTAGGGAGGAAGGATTCCAAACTGTTGCAAAAATATATCAAACCCTGTCCTAGGGGGACAGGAACAAAAAAAGACAGAGGAACTTGTGAGAAGGAGGGACTTATATGGGCTAAGGGGATTAGGCTTTTAACCTTTTTGTTCCTGTCATCTAGGGGTAATGGGAGCTAACCCGTTTGTCAGCGCTGCCATGGATAGGAAAGTGGGGTTTTCTCACATTTGATTGCAAACGTGGAACTACTCATGATACCACACAACCCCTTTTTCTCTTAATATGAGTATAAGGGGGTTGGGAGGTTTTAGTTGCACAACCTTTACAAAAAATATGGAAGCCACACTAACTAAATTAGATCAAAGATTAGAGTTAAGGCCACACTACACATAGGAGCTTTGACGAGGCAGTATGGCTTCAATGTGCTTGTAAATATTGTACAACTAAAACCTCTGAACCTCTAAACAACCTTACATTGTTAGACAGTGTAATTGTTTTTTTTGCAGGCTACCTGGTAAGTGTGCTGGGAAATGTTTGTGTTTGTATTGTGCAAAGGCCTTTCATGTGCACCTTACTTTAACCCCTGGGCATCGGGCCCATTTAAACTTGTAAAGCCAACTGTCAGCTTTACAGTAGAAGCAATTCTGGCAGCTCAGCTGCCACCAGATCCCTTCTACGGGCCGGCACACGCACCCCGCCGGACACCCACACTGTGTTTCCCTGGCTCCGCTGGCCCACCTACGGGCCCGGGACCGGCTTCTCTGGTGTCAAGCGGAAGCTTGGGAGGACATTGGCGAACCTCCGTTCACCGATCTCCTCCCTGTACTATGGGACCGGGAGCGATGCAGATTACATCACTTCTGGTTCCATAGCTGTCAGTGCTGGGCTCCTAAAGCCCAGCAATAAGCTATTGAAGTGCAATCTGCACTTCAATAGCTTATTTACAGGGTTATTCACAAAATAACATTCTCGTGTCACTCTCCAGCTTCAGACGCTGAAGAGAAGCTGATGAAGCAGATCTCTGCTTCATCAGCTTCTTCAGGGGGGTCCCAGGTGACATTAGGGGTCTTGTCTCCATAAAGAGGACCGGTCACATCTTTTGCTATCACATAGGGGGGTTTCTTAGCCCCCTCTGTGATAGCAATAAAGTTAAGTGGAAAAAAAATAGGAAAAGAAACTAAAGTTTCCCCCAATTTTTTTTAAGTTACACATAAAAAAGAATTAAAGACATTTTTTTTAAGGTCCCCACCCATACATACTCGCATGTAAACATGCGTCAGGTGCGCATACCTGTGAAAACGACGATTGCGCCCATTACGCCACACATGTTACATATTGCCGCGAACGTCGCAGTGAGAGCAATAATTTTAAGGCCATTAATCACTGATAACACGAAACTGATGAGCTGTAAAAGCTTTTAAAGCGTCGCCTATGGTCAATTTTGGGTATGCTAGTTTTTTGCGATTTCGCAAAATTGGGGTAATAATAAATGTTTCCTTTTCAAAATTTTCAGTAATTTTTCCTGAATGTAGTAAAAAATAAAACCCCTAGTGGTGATTAAATACCACCAAAAGAAAGCTCTATGTGTCCCCAAAAAATTGTACAAAATTAATTTCAGTACAGCGTTGCATGACGGAATAAATGTCAGTCAAAGTACCACAGCGCTAAATACTGAAAAATGGCCTGGCCAGGAAGGGGGTCTAAACACCTGGTCAGCAAGTGGTTAAGTAAAATAAAGCTAAAAATAATTAAAAAATGCTTTTTAAAGTCCACCGCCCCCGCGAGCACGTGCGTCTTCACGCAAAACGATGATCACGCTACACATGATAGGTATAGCAGTGTTATCGCAGTTTCACAGACACACACAATTTTTAACCTGGACATATTGGGCATCTATTTACTCGTAACCTCATCTTTTATATTTTATTTACAAAATGGGTGTTTTATTGTATTTTGGGGCATTTAACTGCATTTATCATTACATTTTGGGGTTTGATAAGGGGTTGCGCTAATATCGTGGAACATAAAAATTTGCAACTGCCATTATTTTATTCTATAGGGTCTTGGCTTTCAGAAAATATATAATGTTTGGGGGTTTTAGGTAATTTTCAGGCCTAAGGGCTTGTTCACACGACGTCCGGATTGTGTTTGGACCAGAACCGTGCGCTCCTGCACCCAAAATGCATCCCAGTGTGTCCCTATTGTTTTATGGGCTACAGTTCTCACCAGCACAGTCCGTTCCGGACAGAGAAAATACTGCATGTCACATTTTGTCCGGTCCAGAAACGCACGAACGCGTTAAAAACGCTCTGCTTGCATAGCACCGCATCTACAGATCTGCTCTAGATCTGGACCAGAAAATGGTGTGAACAAGCCCTAAAATGTGGATTATAACATGTACACAAAAAAATGAAGAAAAGGCCTCAGTCATGAAGGGGTTAAAAACTAGTTATTCATTGATTAGTGTGGTTGCCGATTCTGTTTAGCTTGCTGGATTATATTTATTTTATTACTCTTTACAATTTTGGAGCATCAGTATTTTGCACACAAATACTCCCTTTTGCACAGTTAAGGGCTTCTACACACCATATCCATTTATCTGTGTTGAACACCACCACACATTTATGGTGTAAACCAGGGTCCTCAAACTTTTTGAACATGGGGCCAGTTCACTGTCCCTCAGACATTGCTGGGGGCCGGATCATAGTTTGAAAAACAGGGGGTCGTGGCTGTGGTGCCGCACCGCCACGCCCCCTCCCGCCCCAGAACAAAGGGGGAACGTTAGTGACCAATTGCTGTGCGTTCCAGCAGCTGGCATTTGGCTGGCATTTGCAAGGCATTTGGTTTGCCTCGGCATGCGCCCTAAAATGAAAGGGCGCAGCCACACTGGTGTTGCGCTGCTAAAGGAAGCCTGGCATTTGGTTTGTCTCGGCAATGGCCCCGAGATGAAAGGGCGCAGCCGCGCAGGCCGAACACAGAAGCTGCCAAGCTTCCGGAACAGCCTGTGTGCCTTCCCTGACATCCAGGCGGGGCCGGCGGAATGACGATCTCTCCTTGGACCCGCAGGCGTGCGGGCGGCCGATTGATTGCTATATGTTGGTTAGGGCGGCTGGGCCTATTTTAATAGCTTGAAGACCAGGTGTTTAGACCCCCTTCCCATCCAGGCCATTTTTCAGTGTTCAGCGCTGCAGTACTTTGGTTGACATTTATTCCGTCCTGCAACGCGGCGATGTAACATGCGGCGTAATGGGCGCAATCGTCGTTTTCGCAGGTAGGCGCACCCGACACATGTTTGCATGCGTGTATGTATGGGTGGGGACTTTTAAAAAAAATTGTTTTTTTTAAATTCTTTTTTATGTGTAACTTTAGAAAAAAAATGTAATCTTTCATTTTGTTTCCTATTTTTTTTTCCACTTAACTTTATTGCTATTACATAGGGGGCTAAGAACCTCCCCTATGTGACAGGTCCTCTTTATGGAGACATCAGGGGTCTCCAAGACCCCTAATGTCACCTAGGACCCCGAAGAAGCTGATGAAGCAGAGATCTGCTTCATCAGCTTCTCTCCAGCGTCTGAAGCTGGAGAGTGACACAAGAATGCGGAAGTTATGTAATATACATCACTTCCGCATTCTTACAGCGGAGAGGGGACCGGAAGGAGGTCTTGTACCGATCTCCCTCTGATCCCCTGTGACAGAGGCACTATGCTGGTACCAGGCGGATCACTTGCATCGCTGCCTGTTTTTAAATTGACTGGATTTCCCGCTCACACGCGCCGCAAGGCGCACACAAGTGGGCGTGGCTTATCTAGAGAGCTCCCGGGAGGTAGTAAAGGTAGGGGTCTGCAGCTCCCCGGCCTTAACACCCGAACGGGCCGGGCCAAGGACCCTGGCGGGCTGGATGTGGCCCGCGGGCCGTAGTTTGAGGACCCCTGGTGTAAACAATGCACACAAAAAAAACTAGTGTATACTATGATGTGCCCTGACCACACCATACATGTGCGGGGGGCTGCAGAAAAACACAGACCAATGGACATGGTGTGAAAAAGTTCTAAAACAGATCGAGGAGCTTTTTTTTTTTTTTTAACTTGCACCCACTTTTTTTGGAATCAGTCCTTCAATGTTGCATCAATTGTAACATGCAGTGAGTTATAATGGTAATACAAAGCTTAAAAACATACTTGTGTATTGGACGGAATCTGTTCTGCACTTTTGCTGCACTGTTCACGAAAGCAGTCACCGAAAGGAAGCAGCAAGCCCATAGTAAGGATTTCAGAGCAGAATTTTTCTGCATTCTCAGGTGCATTTCTTTGTTGGTTAAATAATTTTTCCAGTAGGGTTTGTCCTATAGTTAATAGATAGATAATACATACATATGCATAAGTAAATCCATCATAGTAAAGCTTTTAATCCAAAAATGTCACAGATGTCAACTGTGACTTATTTCCAAGAACTTTCACAGGTTATGGTCCCTGAAAAAATGTGTCCCTAGGAATTTCCTTTGCATTAAATATTGATCAATTTAAAAAAATCTTACAGGGTTATTCACCAAAGGTGAAGAGTAAAGAGTAACCTGGCACTGTGTTTCAGCAACACGTCGCCCACTAGGCACGAATAGTATGGTCAATAAAGTGTACACAGCTTCAACTTTGGGGGCAGTATGCATTTTCAGGCCTGTCAGTGTATGCACACTGGCTTTAAATAGGTTGGCAAAAATGACGTTTTAAGTAACACAGTTAAAATGTAGAGATCAGTGAGGCAAGCCCAACGCCAATTCTAGCAAAAACAATTTCATAGTGGACTGTTTACAACGTAAAAAGATGTCCACACACAAGTTTCAATGGATTAAAGTAGGGATGTCCCGATACCACTTTTTTTAGACCAAGCACAAGTACAAATACTGACCCTCATGTACTTGCCGATACCAATTACCGATACTTTTTCTAAAGGGAAATTGTTTTCTAAAACAACACAGACTGATGATTTTAGGGCAGTTTCCCACCAGGGCTAAATACGAATGTTACCAGAACTGAATACATGTCCCCACAGTCGAACACATGTCTACTTTGGGGACATGTATTCTGTTTTGGGAACATGTGTTCTGCAAATACATGTCCCCAAAGCAGAATTCCTCTCACCAGGAGATAAAGAACCGGGCAGGCACTGCCATGGACAGCTATCTGAAGGTTCCCACAAGCGCAGAGCTGCTGTTTGAAAATTTAAAGGGCTGGTATCTGCCACAGTTAAGTGTGGATGGAGGAATCTGTTGCACCTTTTCCATCTGACCACAGAAAATCTGCAGATAATTGTAAGGTGTATGGCCAGCTTAAAGGTCGTATCACACGATCGTACGATTATCGCAAGGTGTGTGGAAGGCGTGCGATCGTTTGTACTGTACGGTCGCACGACTTTTATCTTAGGAACATGTTCGAAAACTCGCACGATTGTCGGCGGGTGTGTGGCATGTTCGTAAGATAAATGCCGCACAGGCCGGTGTGCGCAAGCGCACAATGCCCGTTCAGCATTGCGGTCATCGTAAGCCCGCAGGGCGGGCTTGCGATTATCGCAAGTACGATCTGCCTGTCCAAGATGGGCAGATCGTACGTTTTTTAAATTACCTTACAACTATCGCAAGACAAAAGTCTTGCGATGGTTGTAAGATGGGTGGCCAGCTTAAGACAGGAAGTGTGTAAGCTGCAATACATTATTTTTATTTTTGGGTTTAGATATGCTTTATTGATCAAATGCATATCTCCTAGTGTTTCCTAGTGTCACTCAGTGTGAGAATATTTTGATCATCTGATACTATACAAAAACTGATAGATATTACTTTTGGTATGTATATCCCGTTCACATAAATCAACCAAAATGATTATTTGATTTATAGGTAGTATTATATTAAGGCCTGGTTCACACCTAAGCATTTTTGAGCAGTAGGAAACATGCTTTTAAATGCCCAACACAAAGAAATCCCATGATTGTCAATGGCCCTTGTTCACACCTGAGCAGCAAAACGCCAAGCGCTCGAAAAGGTACCTGAGCTTCTTTGGGCGGTTAATAGCAAGTTTTTGCTCCATAGACTTCAATGAAATGCCCGAAAACACGCAGCAGAAGCATGATGCACATTTTCGTGTGCATTTGTACGCACGTTTTTCCATTGCCTGCAATGTTTTTGAAGCTGCCAGTCAAAATACGCATCTTTATGTTCGCGCGTACAAACGCGCATCTAAATGTGCAAGCCGCGCATAAACGTGCAAATAACCGCACACTGAACACGTGCATACAAACGCACAAAAACGATGCCGCCTCGGTATGAACCCGGCCTCACAGGTTCATATGTAAGCATACCTATATAATACCACATGCCACACACACCTAAATATCCAGGTGTTATGAAAACAGTTACATTTACAAATAGGTTAAGTGATAATCATTTTACAGTATGGGAATACTGAATATTTTCTCACCTGTGAGTATATTGGGGAAGCTTAAAGAAGACAAAGGAACATTTGCAGTTTTCTTGGAGATACTACCACCTTTTGATCCATACAATAAAATATCTGGAGAACTTCTGTTGGTCAGGCTTTTATTTTGCACCTTGATTAGTTCAGTTGTCCAGTCTGCAGATCTGCTGTTGATTCCTGATAAGCTGCTATACGTGTTCTCAGATTCTTCACCTTTTCTTTTTTTGAAGAGATGAAGTTGTTGTTCCTTATGACTGTACAGAGGTGGTCCTAAAGAAGATGAACTTGGGGACCTGCTTGTTTTACCTGCAGGATGCGTTTTGACTTCTATATTGTTTTCGGTAGCTAGGGAACAATCCTCAGAGACTTCTGCGGTGCTAGAAAGTATTTCAGTAGAACTTTCTTTACGGAAGGTATCAGATCTCTCCTTAGTTATATTACTTTCGTTATCTAATTCGCTTTCTTCAAAATTTTGAGCCACAATATCTTTATCTGTTTTGTCATATGTTCTGGTAATATCAGCTGGGGAACCTGTGTCAGGTACGGAATAGACATCATCAATTTCATTTGGAACTATCCTTCTACCATCTGCAGAATTATGAAACTGTTTTTCCAGGAGAATTTCTTGAGTGACAATTTCAGGTGTTCCTACACTCATACCGTTAGAGATTATAGCTTTCTTTTGTTCTGAGGGGCTCTCAGACAGTTTGTCTTTATTGGATGGGAACTGTTCACTGACATCCCAAAATAAAGTGTGAGAGCTTGTGAGTTGTCCTTGAAACATTTTAGACAAATCTCCAGCTTCAGTGCATCCTTCCTGAGAGAACTGCATCTTAATTGCCTGCTGGATATCTGAGAGCAAATCATCTTGTTCTGTGGCTGAATGGAAGCTGTATATATCCGTGTCAGATCCTGAACTGGTCTTTTGTCCCTCCTGTGTCTCATTCACAGGAGCTGCTGTCAAGGATTTACAGACAAAATTATCAGCATCTGTATCAGAGAGGCCTCCTTCATCTGCTGAAATGCTAATTTCAGGAGTTTTCGTAGCAATAGAAAGGGTACTGTCCATTTCTTCTGTTTGCATATTTTGCCCTCCAAGGACATCCTCTTTTGAATCGCAGGTGCCATCTCTGGACTTGGCTAGTGTCTTTCTTATCCTCAGATTGGAAAACACGGATGCTCTCGACTCAGACTTGCTTCGTTTCTTACCATGGTGATCGCTGTGTTTTCCTAGGGTCCTTCTGCCTCCTTTTTTTGCATGCTCTCCATCATCAGGCCTAGAATCTGTTCTGTCCTGCACATCACCAGAGGATTTCTTTAGCTTCCCATCCTGATTCCCCATCTTGATCAGAAATAGGTCTTCTCTAGCCAGTCAGTCATTTTCCCAGGATATAAAGAAAAGGCTTAGAGAAAGAGAAATCTCTTCATGCTGCTCTACAGGAAGAGATGCTTTAGTCTGTTGTGTTTCTCTTCCGTCTGCTGCCTTTGTGCATAATGAGCAGCTTGCAGGCTGCTCCTCAGAGACATGCTCAGTGCTCAGCTGCACTTTGCTGACAGCTCCAAGCTTTAGCTGATCCTGATGAAATTGCTGCATGGTCCTCCTCTGTGCACATCATTAAAGCAGCCACAATCTCATAGTATTTACATTAGCTTAATGAATCAATTTCATAGAAAAATATGTTGCAATTTCTAGTTATTTACAATAAATAAATGAATCAAAATGCATGATGAAGCTAGAAGAGAGCTTGGCAGAGGGTTAGGACAATACATTAGTATGAGGAATAATATGCCGAATATTTTTGAATTAGAACTTTGCAATAGATGCTAAGTCATCTCAGATGTCTGCAAGTGTACAGTTATTGCAGACATTTGCAGCCTGCATATGAATCTGTGCAAAACAGCAAATGTGTGCCTGATTGTTAGGTAAAAAGGATATTAACCATTCTGGTCTTTTGCTTAAAATGAAGAGAAGAAAACGAGAAGGACTAAGAGATGGTTATGAGCAAAGTGCAATAATCTATATGGGGGTATTGAATTAAAATTCGAGGAGGTCCAGTGAGTAAAAATTTATTCGAGCAGAGGTCAGAATCGCGGTCCGGACAGAACTCGTTCCAGACCGCAGTCCGCTATTTAGGCTGCATTCACACCAGCAGCTGCAGTACAACGCACAGCTGCTGTTGAGTTCCTAGGCAGAGTGCTGCTGTCCAGATCCTGGCACGTTGCACTGTTTATTTTTTATTACACCTTGGTTCTATGGGCACAGCACAGTGTGATTCGGTTGCAGCCCAGATGCACTAATTTTTTTTTTAGCACAAAACAACCACAACGTAATGGTGTGAACTGAGCCCATTCATGACAAGGCATATTGCCTTATTAGTTGTCCCCATCAGAGTGCCTTATTACACTGGTTGTCCCTTTTGGAGTGCGCCTTTATATTTTGCCCACATATCTTAGATTTACTTTAATTAGTAAACCAGGGGCAGGAGCCAGGAAATGGGAAGGCTGCAGGAGAGGACAGAAGAACATACTCCTCCGTCCATCTGAAATGCTGTGAGTAGGGAACACATTTAACATCACTGGTGGCTAGGACCGCCGGCAGAGGGAGTGGACACCTGACGTCATTGGTTGCAAGGACACCAGTGGTCCTAATAAACAATGACTGAAGAGGAGAGGGGCCAGCGCTGGATTATGGCTGCCAGTGGATGCACTGGCCTCGGAAGCCAGTGCATCCACTGTCATCCAGCCATAACCCAGTGCAGGTCGGTGATCGCGGCCCATATAGAACCGCCACTCGGTCAGTGTCTGGACTGCGGTCCGATATTTAGGTACACCTGTTCTTTACCAACTAACTGTTGCCGTAACAGCTTAAAGTGGACCTTTACCCATATCTTTAAAATAACAACAAACACACCTCTAGAAATGTTTAGTAATGACAATCTACAACCCATTCTTCTAGATAATTGCCGGCTTTGTATTCTTTGCATACCCTATTTCTCTATTCTTCCCCAGTCTTCTGACAGTGGCCATGTTTACTAAGAGCAGATGACTAACTCTCCTATTACTTCCTGAAAATCTGACACATATGACTAGACATGTGACCATGTGCATCATCTCAGGGGAGGAAAATGCCTTCCACTGAGATGAGATTTCCCCAGCAATGCTCTGCTGATGACAAGGCAATCCCAGTGTGCATTGCTTAGGCAAACTGAAGTCATTTGCACTTTCAAAGCAGAAAGTGAATGCTCTGCAAGTGTAAGTATTTCAGAATCACAGCATTTTACACCTGACATGTCTAAGTTCTTATTAATCATCATACATAGAGGGATGCATTGGTAGAATTTGATTTTTGAGTGTAAAGGTTCACTTTAAAAGCTGTAGGTGGACATGAGTTGTAATCTTCCAGTCTGTTACTAAAAGTTCATTGAAACATAATAGTTTGTCATCGGTCAAAGTTTATTGGAAGTTTGTTGATTTAGCAATACACTGTGCAGATATCTGCACCAGATGTATCGAGTCCCACTGTGTCAGCCTTTGTATAGGTCCAACTGTCAGTTTATGTGTATTGAGTCATTTTGTGTAAGTTGAATGGTGGTAGCATTTTTTTTTCTTTTACAAGTAACACCTAACTTACATGGGGTAGGCTTCCCCAACCCCTAATGTAGCTATGTGTTTTCTTCTCTTTTCATGTTTGCATGTGTCTCGAACACTGGAAAAAATATTCTGAATAAAAATCTGACAAAAAAAGTCCATTCAAAACTACCCTGTCCACAGGCTGACAACCTTGTTGTGCAAAAATATGTTAGGGTGAACTCTGGACACCAAACATGTATTTTAATTATCTTCCTCAGTAGCCATAAAGGATTTAAATCCACTCTATGTGTGCTAACTGCCATTGAGAACCCAGTTATTAAAAATTATTAGTGACATCATCATTGGGCTTTACAGTAATCTGTGCAGAGAACAGAGTGTGGGAGGAACACAGTAGGCCCCACCCACAGATAGGGTTGCCACCCTACGGGTTTCATCCGTACAACCCGGGTTTGGAATCATGTGCCCGGGTCTGTGGCCACCTCCCGCCCGGGCACATGATTCAAACATTACAATGCCGCATACCTGCATTTCTTGCGGCGGACGGCGGACGCCAGGTGGCGCTGTCTCCTGTTCCTCGACTCTCCCTCCCTCCTCTGTTTCCTCCGCGGCTGTAGTGGGAGGAAGTGACATCAGGGAGAGAGGCAGCCGTGAGGGACGAATCTTCCTCCGGCAGCCAGCCAGCCAGCAGGGGTGGAGAGCAGCGCTTTCGTCTGGCAGACGAGTTTGGGGCCGACTTGCGGGCGGGGAATTTTTTTGCCGTAGAGGCATGCAAAGTCTCCAGGGTTGCCACCCATCCGGGGATTCACCTGGACAGTCCAGTGTTCTACCAACATTTGTTATTACGTTAGAATGTGTGACCCGTCAGGTGGTCACACATTTTAACATAATCCCGCCCAGTTTTCCGGCGGTGGAATGTGTGACCACTCATTAGGTCAAGCATTACAACGCTTTGTGAGCTCTTCCAGGGTAGATCGGCATCAGAGATGGTATGTGCAGGAGAACCGATCTGCCCCAGGACCTATTGCCGGTTACAGATTTCATCGCCAAAAAAACTGGGTCTGATTACGTTAAAATGTGTGACCACGTGACCGCTCATACATTCCAACCTAGTCACAAACTTTGATAGAACAACGGGTTTTGGAATCCTGTGCTCGTGTGTGAGCCCGAATCACACCCGAGCACATTATTCACACCGGACTTGTGGCTCCCTGCTGGTGCCGCCACTGTCACTTGTCGAGTCCCTCCCTCTGTTTTTCTCCTCCGCGGCAGGGACTAGGTGGGAGGAAGTGACATCAGGGAGGTCCTCCAAAATCACCATCTCTACCATGCGCTGTCATCCGGGACCAAATAGCCGGCACCACCCCAGTCTCACGCCCCAGTCTCCACTACTAACAGGTAACCGTGTATATATATATATTATATTATACTGTATTAAATATCAATTGAAAGGGGGGGGGGCTAGTATAGACCATAAAACGTGCCCCCATAAAAAATGCCACAAGTAACCTGTGACATCTTTTGTGGGAGCATCTTTTATGTGCAATAGTACATATCTGAACTCCAAAACAGATGTCACCAGCGCTAAGATCCCATGTTACTGCAAATCTATTTTAATTGATAGTTGTCATTCAAACGACAAGCGCTTTCTGGGCTGGGCAGGGTCCCCTTCATCAGGCTCAGAAATAGCATTACATAAAAGGGCCACAACTTTTATATGGACATAATAGAATGTCATTTCTGAGCCTGATGAAGGGGACCCGGCGCGGCCCAGAAAGTGCTTGTCTTAGGAATGACAACTACCAATCAAATGGATTTTGCAGTAACATGGGATCTTGGTGCCGGTGTGCTGGAGACATCTGTATTGTTGTTCTGTTGTGAGCAGCGCCATCCGCAGTCATTACCAGCACCCGTTACTTTTGGCATATCTGGTAAGAACTGCGGCAAGGTATATGGGTACTGCTTTGTACACTTATCTACAGAATGCATATCTGGGGACCTGTGGCATACTGGTAAGTTGTGATTAACTCAAATGTCGTTTATTTACAAAATACATGCATAGTGTATACTTTACAAACAAATTGCCGTGAAGCGCTATAGTGTTCGGGTTTGGCCTGAAGAAAAGGTGGCAACCCTACCCACATAGGCAAAGTTTTACGCAGAATTATTGAACAGATTTGAAAGAAATATGCAGAGCACACCAAGATACAAGTAAGAACACACACACATGCCTCTTGTATTTAAACAATACATGTTTTTCTTGGAGGTCAGCTTTCAGAATTAACAGCATTGTCACCCTATCACAAGATGTGGAAAAATATCAGATCTACCAGCAGGATCAACAGACGACACAAGTTTGTTACAGTGGAAACTCTGTTTAAGCGGACCTTTACTCTCAAAAAGCTAATTCTACCACTGCATCCCTCTATGTATGATGATTAATAATAACTTGTCGGGTGTAAAATCCTGTGATTTTGAAATACTTACACTTGCAAGGCATTCACTTCGCTTTGAAAGGGCAAAATGACTTCAGTTTGCCAAAGCAATGCATACTAGGATGGCCTTGTCATCAGCAGAGCATTGCAGGGAAATCTCATCTGTGATCTCAGGAAAAGGCACTGTCACGATACCGTGCAATGGTGCCCCCACACCGCATGCAGGTATCTATACGGGAGGACCAAATGTGTGACCACACCAGACAATGTTTATGAGCTTACAGTTTATTAGGCACACTGAAATCAAGTAACCACAAACAACCCCACAAACACCCTCAAGTAGCAAATAATAGCCAACAAAATGCAAACAACTAAACCACATACAAAAGGTAACAGGGCAAGTGAACCTGGGCAGCAGGGCAATTAAGAGGGGAGCCACGAATCAATGTTCAGGGTTCAAGGAGGAAACAGGTTTCAAGGAGGCAACAGGATTCAGGAAACAGGTGACAGGAATCAGGATACAGGTAATGGCGACAACACTGTGGCACCAGGCTCAGTGCAGGGAGGGATTAAATACCCTCCCAGATCAGCATCAGGTGGTGCCTAATTGCTGACACCTGCAGGTGAGCCCTGGAAGTGCAGGACCTGGTTCCAGAGTCCCAGTGCCACCTGGAGGCGCTCAGGTCCCTGACAGCCTCTGGCTGCCTGGAGACACCTGCAGGGGAGCACTGGAACTGCCGGATCTGGTCCAGGGCCACCTGGAGGTGTTCAGATCCCTGACAGGCACTTTTCTCCCCTGAGATGATGTGCATGGTCACATGTCCTAGTCACATGTCTAGTCACATGTGCCAGAAATCCAGGAAGTAAAATGAGAGCTAGTAATCTGCCCTTAGTAAACATGGTCACTGTCAGAAGACTGGGAAAGACTTGGAAAGAGAGGAGAAATACGATATGCAAAGAATACAAAGCTGGCAATTATCTAGAAGTATGTTTTTGTAAATTGTTATTGCTAAAGAATTCTAAAGGTGTGTTTGTTGTTTTAAAGATATGGGTAAAGGTCCACTTTAAAGCTAGTGACAGACTGCATCCCATATGTCATTCTAAATTTGTCATGCTTACATAAGGGATTGATCATTCCCATTATAATTCAAAAGTACACAGTACATTTAATAATACGTTTCTAAACTAGAAAACAAATTATTTAAAATCATCATCAAAGCACATCACTTACCTTCACATCACTGCAGATACATTCAGAATTGGTGCTGCAAAAGCACAAGTACCCATTACATCCCAATCACACCTAGGTGTTCTGGGAAAATGCTTTGCATTCGTGCGTTTCTTTCCCACGCTTGCAGCGCTTCCACATTGATTTTCAATGGGTGATACTTGTGCGACAAGTGTGGTAAAGTAGCTCATGTAACAGATTCTGCTACAGATGTCCCAAATTTTTTTCCCCACGCATTTGTGCACATTTTCCCGGCCACGTTTGGGGTGCCATTAGCTAGTAATGCACCGCAAGTGTGTTGCACGTTTCTGGCGTACGAAAAATTCAAAGCAATCATTTAGGGGGGAAGTAATTCATAACCTTTATCTTCTCTACACAACATATATCTGCACTAGATGTATCCTTGTCGTTAAATCCTGCTTAGATGTACACATTATTAAAATATACAAATAAAAATTGCTGTCTGTTTATATTATGATTTGATGTCTCTTATGAGTTTTACATGTGTTCACCTCAAGTCTTTAACCCTTTCGCTGTCAAGCCCTCCGGAACACTTTAAACCTCAGCTGGCCACACCATTTTTGCAATTTTGCACCTTTTTTTTCTTTTCAACTGCGGCTTTTAGCATTTGTAAAAGATCCCCCAAGCCATACTTTTTCTGAAAGCACAGGCTCGGTTGAATAAAAAAATGGTGCTACTAATTTTGTAGGTCCTGCGATAATTGTGCAAATGTTTGTCAAATCAATATAAAACCGATAAAATACACAATGAAATTGATAAAAGCACACTAAAATCAGTCATCACATTCTATACACACTGTATAGGAAGTGAGTACACTGAGGGACATACCATTGCTGCAGTGGAGGAGGAAACTGACAGGAGGGATCACTGTCACAGCCGTCCAGCTCCAAAGATCAGGTGAGTAAAACGTTGTTATTTTTGTACCTAGACAAAAATGAGCACTTAAGCAAAACATGAGTTAGGTACCTGGTAACTCTGTTTCCAGGAATCTTTCAGGAAAGCCAATGAGAGAGAGAGGGCTCCGCCCGTCTGTAACAGGAAACACATCATCCACATTAGATTTTTAAAAAAGACACTAATACAATCCCACCTCAGTAATTTTCAAGGACCAAAGGCCATTACGTAAGCAACATTTCCTCAACTTTCTTTCGTCCTCAAAACCTATGAAAAATTATACCAGTCATCACCCCTACCACATTGTCATTGGGAGGTAACCTGCTGTCCTGGAAGATTTCTGTAAACAGAGTTACCAGGTACCTAACTCATGTTTTCCCCAGTCATCTTCCAGGACAGCTAATGAGAGGATAAGCGAGAACCGTGCTCACCTATTTAGGGTAGGACAACTGCCTGC
This sequence comes from Nanorana parkeri, assembly GCF_000935625.1. Classification (NCBI taxonomy): domain Eukaryota; kingdom Metazoa; phylum Chordata; class Amphibia; order Anura; family Dicroglossidae; genus Nanorana; species Nanorana parkeri. The sequence goes on from NW_017306564.1 coordinate 782,196, forward strand.
AGGACCTTCCTGTCAAAAACTTGGCCCTGATGAGCCAGCACATCGACTCTGTAATGTCTAACAAATGTCTGAAAGCTGGACCAGGTGGTCACTCTGCAGATCTGATCTGGTGTGGCCCCTGCTCTTTCCACCCATGAAGTAGCCCAGGCTCTAGTGGAATGTGCCGTGGAAAGTTCCAGGAAACGATTTACCCTGGGAATGGTAAGACTCAGATATCGGGACTTTAATCCACCTAGCTATTGTGCTTTTGGAAGCCATAGTTCCTTATCTTGGACCTTGGAATAGGACAAGGAGGAAACTCGATTTTCTCCACCCTTTAGTCTGAGACAGATACTCCAGCATGCATCTCCTCTCCTCTATGGCTTTCCATCCCCTCTGTGTCATTTGTCGGATTGGTTGAAAACGAAGGTATGACGACCTCCTGCGTCCTATGAAATCTTGAAGCTACTTTAGGTGGGAAGGCTGTGTCCAATCTCAGGATAATTTTGTCTGTCAGCATCCTGCAGTAAGGGTCCCTAATAGAGAACGCATGTATTTCACTCACTCACCTGGCAGAAACCAAAGCCACCAGCAGTACTGTCTTCAAGCTGAGTGCTCTGAAAGAACAGTTCGCAACTGGTTCAAAAGGTGACCTGAGGAATCCCTGAAGGACCACTGACAGGTCCCAATTCGGGAAGTTGTTCAATTTTGGGGGTCTCAATCTGCCAGCTGCCTTCAGGAATCGTTTGACAAGAGGTTTTTCCGCTAACTTTACATCCAAAAAGTTGGACCACGCTGACACTTGAACCTTCAAAGTGCTGCAGGCAAGATTCTAATCCAACCCTTCCTGAAGGAACTCTAACACCTGAGCCACCTTTCCTCCTGCAGTGCTCACCTGCCTCTCCCGCCAGACAGAAAAAACCTTCCACACTTTGTGGTACATAGCGGACGTGGAAGTCTTCCTGCTGTATTGGAGAGTGGACACTATGTTTTCAGAAAGCCCCTTACTGATCAGGATGCCCCTCTCAGAAGCCAGGCCGTTAACCGCAATGCCTGCACCTAAGGGTGCCACATGGACCCCTGTGACAACAGATCTTCCCGCAGTGGAAGCGTCAGCGATGCTGCAATGCTCAGATCCAGAAGGGCCGTGAACCACGGTCTCTTCTGCCAGAACGGGGCTATTGAGATCAATGCAGTTTTATCCCTCTCCAGTTTCCGAATGACTTTCGGAATCAAATGCAGAGGGGGGAAAGCATACACCAATCAGAACATCCAAGGATGGGCAAAGGCGTCCACACCCAGACTCCCACCGTGTTCTGAAAGGGAGAAAAAGTTATCTACCTTCCTGTTTGCAGCTGACGCAAAGAGGTCCACCTCCGGTATCCTCCATGCCCTTCTATCCAATAGAAGATCTGAGTGTCCAGAGACCACTCCGGCTTCTGCAGTTCCCTCCTGCTGAGGGTATCCGCTAAATAATTCTAGCTTCCTTTCAAATGAACTTCCCTCAGAGAAAGGAGCTTGCTCTCTGGCCAAGTCAAGATTGCATCTGCTGATGTAATTAATGTCTGTGACCTGGCACCCTCTTGTCGGTTTATGTAAGCCACCGCAGTGGTGTTGTCGTACAGCACTAGCACGTGCTGACCCTCCAATTGCTGTTGAAAGTGTAAGAGGGCAAGGCCAACCGCCTTCAATTCCCTCATATTTGACAATTTGTTTCCCAAACCTGGTCCCAAGACCCCTGACAAACGTGCTCCTGAATGTGGGCCCCCACCCGCAAACACTGGCGTCTGTGGTAACTCTGAGTGGGTCTGGCTGACTCCATAACCTTCCCAACCCCAGGTTCTGACTGTCTGTCCACCAAATCAAGGAATGCTTGACCTGGTTGGGTAACAACAGCTCTCTGTCTAGGCACTCTGTGTCTCCTCCCCACTGACTCAAAAGAAAGTTCTGAAGGGGCCTGGAATGCAACTGTGCCCAGAGGACCGCCGGCATAGCTGACGTCATCAACACCAGAACCCTCATGATTGACCTGCATGACGCTGTCCTCGCTAAACAAAGATTAACTTCTTCTGCATTTAGCAAAGCGATTGTTAGAAATATGATTTTTTATGTCATATTCTTTTCTTGTAGCATAGGGTGGAAGAAGTTCAAAAGAGAAGATTGCTTCCGTTCTTTTTTTTGAGCATGTAATTTTTATTGAACTTTCAATGAATACATAACAAGATCATTCAAAGTAAAATAAGAGGATACAGTATTATAGTAATGGAGGTACATACACAGTAAGCATTAAGTATTTGGCTTTGTAAATACATTCAGAGCATTTAAGAATACACGAGTCAGTGTGACAAGTTTACATCCCTTTCCGTACAATAACAGAACTAAACATAAAGAAAACTAATATCACTACATGGATTACGAGAAAGCATGGCAAGTAATATTGCTAATACCTGCATTAGCAGATGTTCCATATATCCGGAGTATACCAATTTCATGTGGGACAAATCGAATATCAAGGGTTGCCTTGTAGGTATGTATGAATAGAAGCCTGAAAGTTGAGCATGTGCTTAGGAGGGCACCATGGGTACGTATTACACTAATGGTAACCCAGAGTCCCCTCTTGGTGTGAGCTTCTGTTCTTGCATAAAATTCAAAAATGTGTTTAATTGCAAAGTTACAAATAATTACAAGATATGGTATATCTTACAGAATGAGTCTATAAGATGTTTAAGAAACGTGTCTTTAGTTTGTAAGTAAAATAGTCCTAACAGGTGTCTGTCTTCTATGTGAGTGTGGGGGTGTGTGGGTGTGGGTGTGTCTGTGTGTGTCTATGTCTGTGTGTCCCTTGAAGGATCATCCCCCCTCCTTATATCCATGTTCTTAATTTAAAACAACCTATGAGATGTTTACCTTAAAAGTAATTTACATTAGCATAAGGGAGTTCCATACTTCTGAGTCATGTATTTTCCTTCAATCCCATTTTGGGCATACCTAACAACTGTTTCAAACTATACTTAGGGTCTGCCTGACGGGCTTACTGATTGATTACGATTTCTAACTCAAAGTCACTAGTATAGTTTAAATGGCATTTCCAAACTTGGATAAATTAAAATATAGAAAATCAATCATCATTTAGGTTCACATACATACTTCAATATATAATTTCATGATTTTAACAGAGATCTTTTCCCACGGGGGGGAAACGAACCTGTTGCGGGTATCTATCCAGTACCCTAAGTACTTCACTGTTTGCGAAGGCCTCAGCTTGGACTTCTCCCTATTCAGAAGCCATCCGAGCCCTTCCAGTTGCTTGATGGCGAGGTCCAACCTTTGCCCCAGGAGGTCCACTGAAGGGGCAAAAAATAAAAGGTCGTCCAAATATGGCACCACCCCTACCCCTCGCGACCTCAGAGGGGCAAGAGCCTCTGCCAGCACTTTGGTGAAAATCCTCGAGAGGATGACAGACCGAACTGCAGCACCCTGTACTGAAAATGGAGAATCCCTGCCGGTCCCTTGATCACAAACCTTAGCAACTCCTGGGATGCTTTCTTTATCATATAAGTATGCAAGTAAGCATCCCTGAGATCCACTGTTGCCAGGAACGCTCCCTGTGGCAGTAAATCTCTTATTGAATATATAGATTCCATATGGAACTTTTTGTATCTCACTACCCTGTTTAAGGGTTTCATGTTCAGAATCAACCTGCATTTTCCTTAGGGTTTTATTCGTGCAAAAATGTGCAAATACAATCCCCTCCCCCTTCTTGCCTTGGAACCACAACTCTTGTTCCAGTAGTTCCTGAAGGGACAAAGTCATCGCCCTTGCCTTTGCTAGGTCTTTGGAGAGCGAGTTGCTCACCATTCTGAACGGGGGATGCTCTATCCTGTACCCTGATCGGATTAGTTCCAGAATGAACCTGTTGTCCGTCAGGGCAGCCCATTGTGAGAGAAAGTCCCTCAATCTCCCTTTCACCTTGACCAAAGGGTCATTGTAACTTAGGCCTGGGCTGAGGGGGGTTGAAGAGTATTTATCCTTTTCCCTTCCTAAAGTTCTGCCCTCTTTGTTCACGAAAAAATGTTTTCTTTTGTTGCTGCTTCTTGAGCAGTGGAAAACCCTTTTTCTTGTCTGCAGACCTGTCTAATACTGTCTCCAGCTCTTGCCCAAAGAGTAACTCCCCTTTAAAGGGCAACCCGCATAACTTCGCCTTAGAAGCAGCATCTCCTGACCATAATGCTCTTCTGGAAGAGTTGATCAGAGCCGTAGTTCTTGCCGAGTACCTTAAAGCCTCAGCTGAAGCATCGGCAATATATGACAGAGCCATACTCAGGAGAGGAAGGGAATCCAAAATCTGTTCCCTGGTGGTGCCACCATCCAAGTGCACCGCACAGCTGCGCTAACCAGATGTCCAAAGTCCTGGCCACGCATGTAACAGATAGGCCTGGTTTGAATCCCGGGCTGGCAGCCTCCCAACCTTTCTTGAGCAGCAACTACACCCTTTTATCCATGGGGTATTTTAATGCCCCCACATATTCAAATGACACATTGGATTGTTTTAAAAACTTGGAGAGTGAGGCGTCTAATGTTGGGCATTTTTCACACGTACCTGTGTCCTCCTCGGTAAAGTGGAACTTGTGCTTAAGTATGAATGAAAAGAAAATTCTCTTTTTTGGTTGTTCCCATTCAGATTGGATCATACCTTTCAGAGATTCATGGACTGGGAACGTGCGGCCCTTTCTGGTCTGGAGCCCTTTGTACATTTTATCATGTACAGAAAGCTCTGTTCCTCTTCCATTAAGCCTAAAGTGTCCCAGATGGCTTTTAATAATTCACCGGTTTCACAGGGGGGAAATTATTAGGGAAAAGGGTACTTGGTTCTTTTTGGTTCCTGAAATTTTGCTTCAGAGTCTTCCTCTGATTGATCATCCTGTCCTTGTGGGGAATCAGAACCATCAGTTGGTGCATCACCACTGACTAAGCTTTCAGCGTAACCACCTGAACACCCTTCCCCCTAAGGGCTCGGATTGCCCTTTACCCCCGTACCAGGCACAGCAGAACTCTGAATGATGGACCGGAAAGATTGAAATGTAGAGACCATTTCCTCTCTCATGTTATCCATAAGTCCTTTAAACATTCCCGCTGATTCCTTGGATACCAGCTTCTCTACACATTCTTTGCACAGGGGTTTAGACCAAGATGACGACAGCTTGATGTTGCAAGAGGCGCATCGTTTACCCTTCGGGCAAGAAGTGATAGCTTGAGCAAGGGGCTTTTCATCTAGGGTATTGACCTGTGTGACAAGAAGAACACACTCAGTCCCTGTGCCCGTGGCATCAAATTGCACACAGTGCACCACTGAGACCCAGGATATAGTGTAGAGAGCCACACACTTGCCCTCCTACGGATGCCCCCAAAGCAGGGAGTGATAGGTAGGAGAGAATTTTCCGAATACAATTTTGCCTACCTTTGCACCAGTGCTCAAATCTCACAGATCAGGAGAGGCAGCCTGTGGTCCAGTGTCTGAAGGCATGGTGACCTGTCCACTAGCCACGCACTTGGCCCACTCCCGGTGTCCCTCCTGGCTGAATGTGGACCCCGCCAGGCAGTAGGATGTGTCTCGAAGTCCTGTAGCGTGGCCTGAGCCTGGCAATGTATTGTCAGGAACGAACACCGCTCCGATGCCCGAGACCATGGCGGGGACGGCCCCGCCAGCAGCGTCTCGTTGCCGGGCGACAGGCGAGCGTTCCTCAGCGCTCCACTCCTCCCCTCGCTCATCAGCTGAGCCAGAGTGATGAAGTGGGGAGCTCGGCCCAGCTGCGTCCCGTTGCTAGGAGACGCTCGGGTCGGGTCTCGCCTCCGCCCCCAACCACCTCTCTCTGTCTACAAAAATGTAGGCTGACCACTTGCTTGGCGTTCTAGCAAAGTAGTATGTCGAGCAAGCTACTTAGGAACTGCACATAAGCTTTGGAACAGGAGAGCCTGCTACAGCCTCTTTAAAACACTGGCTCTATCATCCTTGGACTCCTGGCAGCGTGGATTCAGCATCACATCCTGGGACTGCATCCCCCACCAAACAGCAAGTAGCCATTAAACACATGTTGCAATCAATTGGAGTGTGGAAGGCTGATACCTAGCTGGGAAGCTCCGCTATTCCCTCATCCTCTCTCATTGCCATTTGACTCCATTCTACTGCTGCATAGGACTGTGATATCTTATTAGCAATTAACTGATTTCCATGCTCTGGGTTAGTGAAGCTAACTAAACCCAGGATACCAACCGTGTCATAACCTATACTCTGAACTGTCATAGCCATCATATTACTTGTAGTTACCTACGGTCATCACCCCTTGTGAAGTTAACTAGGGCGAGTGAACTACAAATCCCAACAGGCCCCAATGCTGGTAAAGTGTGGTTCTGTGAGAATTTGCTGCCACTATTAATATACTATTAGAAACAAATGGTGTATGATGTGTAAGGGGTTCTGACTTCACTCACTGCACTAAAGTGTAACTGTGAACCCTCCACCTGAACCATTGCCACTTACCTCCGCAGCTGCGATCCTATATATCTTGCTGTGCTTGCACGAATCATTACATGTATGCACACACTCGCGCCAGTGTCCACTACTTTCTCCCCTCCTTAAATGCCTCCCCAGTGTGGGCCAACCTCCCCGGAATGCACACTCACCCGGTTCTGCGTTCCGGAACCCAGAAGTGCTTTACCGGCAGTGCGTCACCCGGACGTGATGCCACTTCCTCTTCGACGCCTCCACTGCGCCACTATGACGCTGAGCTTCCTCTCCTACTGCATAGACCGGTAAGCCTGTCTAGGCTCCCTGCCCCAAGATCACCGGTTCTAGCCAGGGACCTGAGAGGGGGAACCGGCCTCAGCCCCGGCGTTCTCCTGGGCCTCGGGTAGCCAAATCATCCAACACCCAGTCTATGAGGGGAGAAGGTAAAGCAGCAGGTTTGTTTTTGCAATTCCCTCCCTCCGCCGCCTTTCTGCCACCTGCACCGCTACAGATGCAGCTCTGTGATCGTGCGGCCGGGCAGAGAGGCGATGGAGGGAGTGAGCCACTGCACCTACGGCCGGGGGCTTTTATTTAGCGTGGGGGGTTCGGTGACGGGCCCTCCGGCATCTGCTGCGGGCAAACTGGCTGGTGCGGCCAAAGGAGAGCCCTCACTACCAACCAGGGCCCCCCTGAGCCCCACTGACCACCAGGGTAAGGTGACCAGTGATTTGAAATCCAGGGACATTTTTAAGGGCTCATTCACACTGGAAATGGCCGGCACATACAGCTCCGTGCTGTGTGCACGGCCGTAACGGGCAGCTCCTGGGAAGGACAGGTGCTGCGTGTGATTAGTACACAGCCCCCATTCTTCTCTATGGGACTACGCGGCCGTACGCCGCCCTGCGCTCACCCGTCCTGCACGTCGGTGCGGGTGAGCATACCCGTCTGCTGACAGGATGGATCCTGTCTGCGTCCGAGCCAAGAAACATGCACCCGTATGGACGTGCAGGACGGGTGAGCGTAGGGGGGTGTGCGGCTGCATACTCCCATAGAGTAGGACAGGGGCTGCGTACTAATCACACGCAGCACCTGTCCTTCCCGGGAGCTGCCCGATACGGCTGTGCACGCAGCACGGAGCTGTACATGCCGGCCGATTCCAGTGTGAATGAGCCCTACATGTCCCCGGGTACATAAAATAAAACATTTTTGTTTTTTAATACTCACCTGATAGTAATCAGGAAGCCGGCAGCGGGTAATGGCATGCCAACCGTCTTCCTGATTGCCAGGGAAGCCGGCTGCATGTTGTTTGGCCGGCTTAATTGTGGTTGGCCGGGAAACCGTCTTAAATAAAATATTAACCGTTCTGTAAGCAAAACTTAATTTTCTGGCAGTGCCCCTCCCGCGAATAGACTCTGAAACCGCCCCTGTATCAACAAGGATCGTTTATACCTGTTTCTTGATAAGGCAGACAGATGGAGAAGGATAGCAGCCGGGTCATTCTGGAGATCAATCCCAGTCAGTGTCTTACATATAACTTGTACATCTGCCCAGTATTTGCCCAGGCGAGGGCAGGACCAGAAGATATGTAGCAAAGAGCCCTCCCTCTCATTGCAACGCCAGCATTGATTAGATGTGTGTGGCCAAATCCTATGCAGAATGGAAGGAAACCCTATACCAGCGTGTGAGCAGTTTGTAGTTAGCTTCCTGCGTTTTGCAAGCAACCGAGGCTTTGTGAGAGAAATATAGGATGTCCGCGATTTGTTCCATCGAGAGAGATAGCTGCAGGTCACGTTCCCATTTAAGAAGAAATGGAGGCACATATGAGTCGGCAGGAGTTTCTTGTAGACCCTGGATATAGAATGACTAGAGGGGGTTCTCCTTTAACTTTTACAATATGGACTATGCAGATTTTTGTCAATTCTGATTTCTGCAAATTCTGATGACTTCTTTTGCGTTTCAAACGCATAATATCATGATTTCTTTTTGTTATGTAAAAGATTGCTGTGGAATTAAAGGGTATATTATCAGCATATAAATATGTCCTTTCACTGAATACTTAAAAAAATGAGTGATGTGACACAAGTGAGGAGGAAGCCAGAAAGTGGGCTGCAGTCAATTGCATGCCACAGCTGCTTTTCTGTCCAAAGCCAAGCCCATTGTTGTGGGAGATGCTGTTCAGCTTACTGTTTGCCAGCTGCTTTTGAGTGTAAAATATTTTTGCTTGTTTCAGAGATCAACAGTGGATTATGAAAGGTCACCGCAAATAAATGGTTCACTTTGTCATAAAAGTAAAAAACTAAGGTGAATAAATAAAATTCACAGCAGGAAGAATTCACAGAAAAGTCCCAGTAAAAAAAATGCATAATGGTCAACTTTCTTTTAAACATTGTTCCTTTTAGTGGCCATTCACACCAAAACGCAGTATGCTGTAATTCATACGTTTTACGTTTAGTCACGTTGCATTCAAAATGAATGGGCTGTCATAGAACTTCAATGCAGAAGAGAAATATGTCCTGCATTTTTTTTTAGTGCAGCACAATGCACTGCATAGAGCATATGCATCTGTATTGTGAGGTGCGCTATAACATCGGTGTGTTGCAGCATAGTGTAGATGTGCGTTGAGATGCAATTATCTTTCCATTGCGAGGCACATCTACAGTATGTTATGGTAATGTGTTATAATGCAGTTCATATAGTTACATAGTAGATATTTGCAGGTGTGACATCATAGGCAAATAATACATTCTCAGAGCCATGGTATAACTATAATACAGACTGCATTGCAAATTAATTAGCCAACTATGTAATGTTAAACTAAATCAAAAGACATGCCTGCGAAAACCCCCCAATGAGCACAACAAAGGTCTGGACTATGTCTGCTCATTCACCTGCACCTAAGTTCCACATGGGTGTCCAGACAAGTAGTAGGTAAAAATAGTTTTCAAGGAGAAAGTAGACAGGATACATAATAGCCATGGGAAAAATAGAAAACAGAGGGAGGACAAAGATCAGGGCGAGGATGGGGTAGGGGAGCACTATGGGGGGAAACAACTCCCCCTAACCTTGGATGCTCCAGTGAAAATCATAGATGGGGGAAGATTATATACCGGTAGGTAGTAGGTAAAAAGCAAAGTCATTTGGGAAATAATGCGTTATCCATCCATGGTGTCCATACTTTCTTAAATTTTCGATGGAATCTTCTAATATGTGCCATCTTCTCATTTATTAGCTACCAGGCTAGTCAGATTTATTTAGCAGCTATGTGAGTTTCTCTGTGTTCATTTGGAGACACAGCAGACCCCTAGGTATATGCCCTCTCCTCCTATTGGCTTCACCCCCTGAACATATTTTTACTTTAGTGTCTGACAGTGGCGTAACTAGTGACCTCAGGGCCCCGATGCAAGAATCCATGAAGGGGCCTCCCCCCCAAGAAGAAACAAATTAGATTTTTTTTTTCTAAACAAAATTTACACAAGGAAAAAAAACCACTCTCCTCTTTCATGTCCCCAGCTCCCCATTATCTCCCCCTTCATGCCCCCAGCTTTCTGCTCACGGACCCCATGTCACCTTCCTTCATACTTCCAGCTCCCTGTCTCCCCCTTCGTGTCCGCAGCAGCTCTATTCGGCACTGAGCAGCAGTTCTGTGTGGTGAGGGGGCGGGGATTACACCGCTCCCACTCATTGGCTGCTGCCCGGCTGGATGATGCTTCACGCTGCGCCCGGAACAAGGTGAGGGGAGCAGTGTGAAGCATGTAGGGCCCAGGACAGGAGAAAGAGGTCCCTGGACTGGTAATCAGCGGTCACCAGGGGCCCCTTCCTCCTGTCCTGGGGCCCCTCCAAGTGGCGGAACTCCAGGGCCCAGTCGCGGCCGCGACTTCTGCGACCCTGGTAGTTCCGCCACTGGTGTCTGATTAGCTCATAGAATGTCTCTCTCCAGCTCTAGCTAATTGGGATGCTGAAACTGAAGATTGCTGCATAAGACCTTTCATCAACAGCTGCTGGCAGTGTCACACAGGACCCTCAGATCCTGGAAATTCACGGCAGCAGTTGACATGTAGGTTAGTGTTCGCTCTCAGGGGAGTGCGCAAGATCCTCCATTACTTAGCCCAAAACCAGGCAAAAGTCCTCCGCCCTTTTGTTAGAATTCATGAAAAGAGCTGTAATTTGCAGCCGGTGTTCGTCAGGTTCAGACGTGGCGGCGGGGATTTTTTCTTTCGGCGAGTTGGCGGCTGTCGTTCATCATGATTGACGAGGTTCTACATCACTGGACGACATGATTGGGTATTGTATTGTGTTTGTATGCACTAAAATTCTGTTTTCTTTTCCTAAAAATATTGATTTGATAAACATTTGCGCAAATATTACGCAACATAAAAAGATGCAGCTAATATTTTTTTTTATTCTACAAGGCCTCTGCTTTCAAAAGATATATTATTGTTTGGGGGTTTAAAAGTAGTTTTCTATACAAAAATTCCGATTTTAGCATGTGTCTGCAAACATTTTAAAACATTTCACCTGTACTAAGGTGGTTAAGTTATGTTGAAAAGCATATGTAATTTTTTTTTTTAAATGATTGTGCTTTTGCGTGTCTGTAAGATTCAGGCTTCATTTAATCATTCCCCTTTGAAGTGACACTAAACTCAGGAGTTAAAACTTAAAATGCATTCAAGTACCTCACCTATTAACAATACTGTATCTTATTTGTGTATCACTCGGCTTTAGATTCTCAAATCATCTCTAAATTCATGTGGACACTGTCCTTCCTTCTGGTGGGTGGCTACTTTTGTTCCCCATGGAACTGTGGTTGGTGTAAAGTAGCCACTACTCCAAAATCTCTCCTGTGATGGACTACAATCTCAATACAAATAAGTAAATTAAACATGAGATTGTGGTCTGCTTGGAGCGGTGACTACTTTACAACACACAGGGACCATGGAAAACGAAAGTGGCCACCCTCCAGAAGGAAGTACAGTGTCAGCACCAATTCAGAGATGATTTGAGGCTCTACAGCCAAGTGATACACAAACAAGCTATATTTCTGTTAATAGGTACATGAATGCATTTTTAAGGTTTACGTCCTGAGCTCAGCGCCACTTGAATACCCTCCCACATTTAGTGCAATCTCACCACACCCGCCATTTAACTTTCACTTCCAAACACTGCATGCCCCTTATGCGCCATTACAAACCGGATCTTTCCTACAGGAAGACCCAACATAGCCAGATAACTTGCAACAAACTGGTGGCAGGGCTAAATTGTAATTCTTACTAACTTGCTGCACACATTCCCTGGCAAATTGTAGACTTGCAGAACACTTGCAGCACAAGTTCAAGTTGACACTTTTTGAATTTGTAGTAAATTTGCTTGGCAAGTCTACAGCAAAAGTCCTGCAGGTCTTAGCGTAGTGTGCAGCACTTTTGCAAAGCACGTTGATCTGGAGACTTGCAATGCAGGCTTGCTGTAATTGTGCAACAAAATTGTGAAGTTTCACAAGTCTGCAATAGTTTAGCAAGTCATTTAAAAAACTTGCAGCTCAATTGCTTGCTATCTGGGATAGATATGAGTATGTATTTATATCCTGTGTGTACAGGCCCCTAATTTGCCCCCAGTTACCTGTGTGAACACCATCTTCTCCCTAACACAATATGGGCAGTGAGTGCACTACCTATACCGACAATTATAGCATAACGTGACAACGACGCCTGTAATCAACCGAGATGCACCAGGCCAACATTAATCGGTGCCTTGAAATTACATGTTACCAATCAGAACTGGATATAAACGACGTAAAGCTTTCATAACATAACAGCTACGGCGCATGCGCAAGAGACATCAATTCTGTTCCGCCTCGTCAGTCATGATGTAAGAGTCCCCAGGGCAGAGTCTCGTGGTGCCGCGCATGACTTTGCTGGTCTCGCGATATCAGAGGAATGACAGTCTGGGGTGTATGATCAGCTGTACGCTGGGGAGCAGCTTGTACTGTGCCCCGCTAAGTCTGGCCGCCCGGCTCCTTCTGCTTCCTGCATTGGGGCAGTGAGGTAAGAGCAGCGATGTGTATTGATCATTGGGGCTATCAACATGTGTGTGTTCATTTTTTATTTGCAAAAGCGATGTATTTCGGAACGGTGTGCGGTACTTGTATCTGTCTGTATATACATAATCTTTATCATCGGAAATCTGCAATGGCTGGAAACTTGGCCTTTGTGGGTGTTCAGGTGACAGCCTGGTGCCAGTTTATCAGTCTCATCACATGCATTGTACTCGTGGTATTTTATTTGTTGTGTGTGTGTGTGTGTGTGTGTGTGTGTGTGTGTGTGTGTGTGTGTGTGTCGTGTTGTACAGCTCTGGATTAATGGTGTTTTATTTTAGCAGAAAGCATGTTGTGGAACATTAGTTCTCAAAGTGTGCTCCAAGGAGCTGAACTCTGGAATAAGCCATTAAAGTCTAAAGATTGTGTTCTTCATTCTTGTTGTGCTTTTGTGTATTTTTTTTTTCCCGGATCTGTTTGGTAATCCATTATGAAGCTTTGCCTCTGTGCAGGAAGACCAGTCACTGCTGCTCTCAGTCCTTGTGACTGGTCTTGTCTCCGCCCCCTCCTGTAGGCTATGTGCATCACAGCGATGATGGCCCTGCTATTTTGTTACAAGGTAATACTTAGGTTTGCCAAGTCATTTAGTGCACACAAAGTGGATTAATCTCCTTTGTTGTTCCTGAGGAATATTTTTAAATGATTTACGTTCCTGAGGTTAGGCTTTAAAGCTGAATTTGAATCTCCTATTTTGCCTTTCCCTCGTTCCTTCCTCCTCCATTCATCATCATGCTAAGGACATTTTTAAAATAAAACTTTTCCGTTTTCATTACATAACTAGCCCTCCAGTTGTGGTGGGTGGGGCCAGCAGGGTGCTGTACATGGCTTCCTGAACATAAAAAATGGCTAGATGATGCTGGACATCCTGCAGCCAGGAAATGAGATGTACTCTATCGAACTTGCTGCATTTTCTAATACATTCTGTGAGAAGCACAGAGTGTGCAGTGAAATCAGAGTAACCCACTTTCAGTCCAGTAGAGGAGCCTGCAGAAATGTTTAAGACTGAAGGAGTTCAGCTTTCCCATTTTTCCCAAAGACTGTTCTATGTGGTAGTGAACGGTGCCAGTTAGAATGAAGCAACTACTGCTGTGGATTCTTTGACTATATATGCCACTGGATGTTGATCAAAGATTTGACATCTTCAGCTATGCAGAAGGTGTATTTGTTTAGGGCTGCAGCTAACGATTTATTTTCAAAATCGATTAGTTAGCCGATTATTAAGTTCGATTAATCGGATAAAAAAAAAA
>NW_017306564.1:796463-807472 GCF_000935625.1 Nanorana parkeri
TGTGTGTGTGTGTGTGTGTGTGTCGTGTTGTACAGCTCTGGATTAATGGTGTTTTATTTTAGCAGAAAGCATGTTGTGGAACATTAGTTCTCAAAGTGTGCTCCAAGGAGCTGAACTCTGGAATAAGCCATTAAAGTCTAAAGATTGTGTTCTTCATTCTTGTTGTGCTTTTGTGTATTTTTTTTTTCCCGGATCTGTTTGGTAATCCATTATGAAGCTTTGCCTCTGTGCAGGATGACCAGTCACTGCTGCTCTCAGTCCTTGTGACTGGTCTTGTCTCCGCCCCCTCCTGTAGGCTATGTGCATCACAGCGATGATGGCCCTGCTATTTTGTTACAAGGTAATACTTAGGTTTGCCAAGTCATTTAGTGCACACAAAGTGGATTAATCTCCTTTGTTGTTCCTGAGGAATATTTTTAAATGATTTACGTTCCTGAGGTTAGGCTTTAAAGCTGAATTTGAATCTCCTATTTTGCCTTTCCCTCGTTCCTTCCTCCTCCATTCATCATCATGCTAAGGACATTTTTAAATAAAACTTTTCCGTTTTCATTACATAACTAGCCCTCCAGTTGTGGTGGGTGGGGCCAGCAGGGTGCTGTACATGGCTTCCTGAACATAAAAAATGGCTAGATGATGCTGGACATCCTGCAGCCAGGAAATGAGATGTACTCTATCGAACTTGCTGCATTTTCTAATACATTCTGTGAGAAGCACAGAGTGTGCAGTGAAATCAGAGTAACCCACTTTCAGTCCAGTAGAGGAGCCTGCAGAAATGTTTAAGACTGAAGGAGTTCAGCTTTCCCATTTTTCCCAAAGACTGTTCTATGTGGTAGTGAACGGTGCCAGTTAGAATGAAGCAACTACTGCTGTGGATTCTTTGACTATATATGCCACTGGATGTTGATCAAAGATTTGACATCTTCAGCTATGCAGAAGGTGTATTTGTTTAGGGCTGCAGCTAACGATTTATTTTCAAAATCGATTAGTTAGCCGATTATTAAGTTCGATTAATCGGATAAAAAAAAAAATGGCTCCAGTGATGGACTACTATAGACGGCTATAAAGGAGTACAACAAATCGAGGCAATAATGCATTATACAGCAGCACAATGCACGCGGAATACCACCAGCTATAGAGGAATATAACAAATCCCAGCAAATGCAGTATACTATATTGTAATTAATGCCGAGATTTGTGGTATAATCTGCATTGCGCTGTATAATAGTTATACAGCGCAATGCAAAATATACCACCAGCTATAGAGGAATACAACACATCCTGGCAATACATTATACATACAGTGTATAATGTATTGCTGGGATTTCTATAGCTGATGGTATAAATACAGCGCAATGTACCAAATGCTGCGGCAATTGAAAACACTTGATACTGCTGTCCTCTCAGACAGGATTCACTATACAGTAGCGCTCTTCAGAGGCAAGGATACTTTAAGTTCGTATTTAGAGCTTAGAGATAAGCTTAACGATTTTTAAGATCGTCCTTTTAATAAAAGAAACGGTTCAGAAAATATACAGAAAA
This sequence comes from Nanorana parkeri, assembly GCF_000935625.1. Classification (NCBI taxonomy): domain Eukaryota; kingdom Metazoa; phylum Chordata; class Amphibia; order Anura; family Dicroglossidae; genus Nanorana; species Nanorana parkeri. Next base: position 798,003 of record NW_017306564.1, read on the forward strand.
AGATTTTAATAAAAAGAGACAAAATATATATATACAACAGCAAAATAAAGGGAATACAAGGAGAATACTCAACAGTCCTGGAATTAGGAGTTCTGACAGAGTTCAATAAGCAAAGGAGAAGTCTGCAGGGCTCTTCAAGCAAGCTGTCATCCGATAATGTCCAAAGATTAAAGGGGAACTCTTTTGTGATGTTAAGACTTCTCAGTTCCTTGTTTCAAAAACCAGAGTCCTCTCTAGTCGCCTCGACAGAATATTTTATAAGCCCCTTTTTGGAGAGTCTCCTGGAGCCGGCCCCCTAGGGCAGGGCTGGGGAGGGAAAGCAGGGAGTGGGATAAACCTTTTATTTTTCCCCAGTCATCTTCCAGGACAGCCATCGAGATATAGGCTCCGCCTGCCTGCAACAGGAAACACATCAACCACATTAAATAAAAAGACTCCTCCTTCTATCCCAAGTCAGTTTTTTTGTGTTTCCGCCGGCTACACAGGGACATCGTAATGTTTGTTATTTTTAGGGCTCATGTTTGTTTGCCTTTGGGCTGAGCCTTACCCTGCTAGGCATTGGGACCTACTCCAGGATTACCTGCTGCAGTGCCTACAGGGATTCCCTATCGGACCCCCACCCGATTTCTGGCCAAGGTTCCCTTCCATCACTCAGGGAAGGCAACCATCCTCCTGCACGTGAGTAGGCACCAGATGGTGGCCCCCCCTGGTGTACAGCAGTGGCAAGGTGTAATAACCTGGAGTGTGCTTGTGTCCTATTGTGGACAACTGTCTGGTGACAACAGGGGCAGCAACCCTATCGGACCCCCCACCCGATTTCTGGCCAAGGTTCCCTTCCATCACTCAGGGAAGGCAACCATCCTCCTGCACGTGAGTAGGCGCCAGATGGTGGCCCCCCCTGGTGTACAGCAGTGGCAAGGTGTAATAACCTGGAGTGTGCGTGAGCCCCTGTTGTGGAAAGGAGTCTGGCGACAACAGGGGCAGCATTTGAGGTGGTACGGGGCCTGGAGGCAGCTTGAGGTGTCGCTTTTGATAGTGGGGCTGTAGGCCAGGGTCCCGGATATCTCGGTAGCATAGGGGCACTTACCGGTTGGTAGGGGGAGCGGTGGCAGTCAGCGTGGGGGTGTTGGCCTCGCGCGGAGGGCTGCAGCATCTCTTGGCCCCTTGCTGGTGTCGGTAAAGGCTGTGGAATGTGGCGGGTGACATCACTCTTCGGCGCCGGCACCACCTGTAGTGCGTGTCGCATCGTCGGATGCGGTGACGCACTTCCGGCGTGCCACTTCCGGTTCGGAAGTAGCCTCGTGCCGGAGACACATAAGGAGCTGTTGAGCTCAGATAGACAGCAGACGCCACTCGGCCACGACCAGCTGGGCAGTAGTGTCCTGTGAACGGTGAAGTGGGTTGCTCCACTCATCAGCTGTACACTGACCATAACCGACAAGCCCATTTCGTGTGCAACTTACTGTATAAGTGGTAACAAATTGTTGAGTGCGTTTGTCGTTTGTTTTGCTTCAGACTAAGAAAGGACGCACCTTCCCGGTCCACAAATCACTCTCGGATATGATCCAAATGGAGTGGCAGCACCCAGAAAAGAGTGTTTTTTTCTGCCGGGCATAAACGCAGGTTCCCCTTTGCAGAGGAAGATGCAGGCCTCTGGGACAAATGCCCTAAGATAGATGCCTCTTTAGCGAAAGTCTCACTGTAGTACTCCTTTATAGGTTTCTGCACTGTCTAATTTCATGGACATTAGATTGGCGGAGGAGCCTCTCATCAAAAGATTTATGCGAGCAGTAGGCAGACTGAAACCCCCGAAGAGTAAGGTGGTGCCAAACTGAGATCTCTCGGTGGTGCTACAGGGGTTTCTCAAGCAGCCTTTCGAGCCCCTGGAGGGGTGTTCCATTCAGCATCTGACGATAAAGACGGCCCTCTTGGTTGCGTTGGTTTCTGCACGGAGAGTGAGCGAGATTCAGGCATTTTCCATTACAGACCCGTACTGCACCTTCCACAGGACTCAGGAGGTGGCCATTCCTTCATTTGCCACTAGCCCGGCCTCTGCTAGAGAACGGGAGTGGCAGGGTATTGATGTTCGAAGGTGTGTCTTGGAGTACCTCCAAGTCACAAAACCTTGGCGGCAATCGTCCCGCCTCTTTGTTACGTTTGGGGGTCCCACAAGGGGGAACAGGGCCACTAAAAGCACGATAGCAAGGTGGATTAAAATGGCCATAACTGACACCTACAAAGCACAGGGCTTGGTGCTGCCAGGTTCACTCACGGCGCACTCGACTAGAGCATGGGCTACGTCCTGGGCAGAGCGAGCGGGGGCTACTCCAGAACAGATCTGCAGGGCAGCCACGTGGTCCAGCTTCCAGACATTCGTCAGGCACTACAGGCTGGACCTTATGACTCAACAAGACCAGGCATTTGGCAGGAAAGTCCTGCAAGCTGTGGTCCCACCCTAAGATTTAAGATTTGTCCTCACTGATCCTCTCGATGGCTGTCGTGGAAGATGACTGGGGAAAACATGAGTTGATTACCTGATAACTCTGTTTCCAGGAATCTTCCAGGACAGCCAGTTCCCGCCCTTGGTGTGTATCCAGGGGGCATCCGTGGTTGGATGGTGGAGGGGATACTGTCGTACATGGGGTAGCCTTCGGTCCTAGAGGTTACTGACTTGGGATAGAAGGAGGAGTCTTTTTATTTAATGTGGTTGATGTGTTTCCTGTTGCAGGCAGGCGGAGCCTATATCTCGATGGCTGTCCTTGAAGATTCCTGGAAACAGAGTTATCAGGTAATCAACTCATGTTTTCACTATCACTACCCAATTCCAAATTATGAAATGTAGCTTATTTTGTAACTCATACTCATTTTTAACTTATTTTGTAATAGATGAGTGCTTGGTGCCATGCCTTTTAATTAGGGACAGCCATAAAAGGCTTAAGGTGACAATACACTGCCCGATTCTCGTACGAGAATCGTGGGAAATCCCACGATCGTAGGATAATCGTGCAGTGTATGGAAGGCGTGCGACCGTTTCTACTGTACGGTTGCACGTCTTCCGTCGAACAAGCAGGTTGGAAAACCTGCCGGGAATCGTACGATTCTCGGCGAGTTAGTGGCCTGCTTGTTCGACAACTGCCTGTTTGCAGCCCTAAGGGGCGGGCTTGTGATGATCGCAAGTACGATCTGCCTGTCCAAGATGGGCAGATCGTACGTTTTTTTAAAAAGTACTTTGCAACCCTCACAAGACAAAAGTCTTGCGAGGGTTGTAAAGTGTATGGGCACCTTTTTAGATAGAAATTTTGGACTTTCACTAGGGCTGGGGCAATAAAAGATTACAGCCATCTTGCAGATCTCTGTTCTGTGGAGGAACCTGACAAATGACTAATTGAAGGCCTGCATTTGCTATGACGGGGAAACAAAGGAATTCTATTTTTTTAATATTCGGACCCAAACCCCCCCCCCCCATTATTGTCACAGCTGATACTATGTGAGAGCTCACATTGGTGCTGTGTTCACAGAAGTGGGCTCCATGTATTATCTTCCCAGCACCTTCATGTCTTCATACAGGACCGAATGAACAGTGGGGACATTTTAGAGAGAGAGAGACTTGAGCAGTTTGGAGAGTGTCTGATGGAACTGAAAAGAGCATAGCTGCCAGGGGTGATGCAATTCAAGCTGAACTACAGACACTAAACTTGCATTTAAATATATTCCTCAAAAGCCAGAAAGGATATGAATACGCTGTCTGTGCACAACATGCCTTTTCAAATCCAGCTATTACCTTCTAAAACTAGCAGTGACATCATCATCCTGTATGGAGCTGTGGGAGGGACCCACCATGTCCACCAGTTACAGCAGGGCTGGGCAAACTCCAGCCCTCCCGCTGTTGAGACTACAAATTTCATGAGACATTGCAACATTCACATAGCCACATGCATGACTCCCAGAAAGAGATGCATTTGTAGTTTCAACACAGCTAGAGGGCAGGAGTTTGCCCACCCCTGTACTACAGGCTGCCTGCAGAATACTGGAGGAAGGGGCGCATATAAGACCAGCCAACCAGCACAAGGAGAGGGCAGCAGTGACTGGTTTTTATCTAGGAAACTCCTGAATAGAGGCAAGGCTTCACACTGGACTATAGAACAGACCTGGAGGAAATACACAAACCACTCCAAGATTCAAGAAAACCTGTGACTTTTGTTTGTTTTTTATTATTATACAGAAATGATATAGTGTCAACAGTTTGCGCACTGTTTTATAATGCAATTCAAAACAAGATGGCCCGTGATAGTTTACAATCTAAAAGATAGATTAGAAGATATTTGCTTAACCTGGATTCATATTAAAAAAAAAAAAAAAAAAAGTACCAAAACACATGAAATAAAGCATCTGGTCAGTTGGAAGCAGATGGCTATATAAGGCAGTCCAGTAGACAGCTGAGTGGGGTATGAAATGAAGCAAGATGGAGAAGCATGAGCAGCATGGTGGATATAGTGGGGTGGGGTGGATATAGATCTAGAGCAGAGTGGGGCAGCTGCATCCCTCCAGCTGTTGTCCCATGAGGCATTGCAAGACTGACCTTTACCGGCATGACTCCCAGAGTCGGAGGTATGATGGGATGTGTTAAAGCACAGCTGGGGGGCCACCTCTGATCTAGGACAATGACAGCAGGGCGTAAGCTCAGTGAAAGGGAAGAGACCACAACACATCCACAACACGGAGTCACTTCCTCCTTTTTTATACAATGTTTATTAGAAGGCAAAAAGTGGGCGTAGGAAAGGTGCCTGGCACCTCTGTGACCATAGGAAAGGTGCCCGGCACCTCTGTGACCATAGAACATTCTCAACCACCTATGTAGAAGTTTGTACTGAGTCGAATAAATTGCAAACAGCTTTCATCAGAGCGGTCATACTTGGTTCATGGGATTTAGGGAAGTTGCTAGATTTCTTCAAGTTAGTCTAGATTTTGTAACGTTTTGTGTACAGCAGAAAAAAAAAAAACGCCTCTTTACCTGGCCTCACACAGGACACCATAGAGCCAGGGAAGTCCTATCTTGTACTGATGAGGGATAAGAAGACTGAAACAGCTGCATGCACATTGGTAATTCTGGCTCTATAAATCTATGTCTATTTCTGTGCAGTACGCCAGTTCTTCTGGGTACACAGATGACTAAAAAGGGAAAAAGGAATGACTTTCATGACTCCGCCCACTTATCCCGAAGCAGAGACCAAGCTTCTTGTTTTTGGGGTTTTCTAAGGACAGGCAACTCTCTTGTCAATCAATCAGCAATAGGCAAAGCGTTTATAAATCCTAACAATCAATTAGCATTAGTCTTAAAGCTAAACTCCAAGATAAGCAAATTTTGTCTGGACATGTGTTTACATTTTCTTAAACCCATGCTGCCAGCTTCCACTGGCCCTTAGGGCTAGTTCACACCAGTCCCAGTGCGCTCCGGCCCTGTTCGGTGCCCGAATGCACTGGATCGCTTCTCGGCCGGCATACTTAGTTTCAGGGCGGGAGGGGTGTTGAAGTCAATGGCATCGCAGCCACGCCCTCAGACTGCAGTGCGATCAGCCGCATCGGCATACGTGGCACATCAATGCCTGCGTTCTGGTCTGGTGCGGCCATAAAAAATGGTGCACTGGGGCTGGTGTAATCTAGCCCTTAATGCCAGGAGTCAGGTGATGGGCTTCCTGATCACATGTTTCAGTGGTTAATGATGAAGCCCAATCATAAAACAGTGACCTGGGAGTGGCCGGTGTTGGGAGTGCGCTGTCAGCAGAGAGCCACGGTGCTGTGCTGCCACCTATATTCATACGACCAATGGGAAGTTGTTCAGAAGCAGCAAAAGAGCTTTAAACAAAGTCATCTCTGACCTCTAGCTGCATGTGCTGAATAGTAATTCATTCTCAAAGAACACCGCAAAGACCCTGAAGTCGGTTTGACAGTTTGTTACAAGTTAGAAGCACCATGTCTGTGTTTTTCTATTAGAATAGAAAATATCTAAAATTTCTGTTCTCTGAGTTTCTATACAATAACTAGTAGTAGATCGAGGGCTTGTTTTTAAAGTGGAAGTAAAGTTACAGAAATATATAAAAAAAAATGGCTGGCAGGCAGGGATCGATTTTGGCAGTGGAGACCTGCAAAGTCACACCTTTCTGACAGCAGTTTACTACAGATTTACAGTTCTTTAACTGCTTGTTAACAATATTTACCAACATACTTGGATGTGTGGTTGCATTTTTGAATTTGTTAATAATATATGTACATACTTTAATGCACGTAGCCCAGGCACAGATTCACTTCAGGGTACGTTCACACCAGATGCAGTTCGATTCTGGCCGGAACGCACTGCATCACATTGCGACCGGCTCACTTTTTTGTGGGGCAGGAGGGGGCGTGGCGGGCCAATGAAGTGAATGGGCTGCCACACCCATTTTCTTCTTTCCATGAGTTTTTAGCTGGCCCGCCAGCGCTGGTGTGGGTTTCTGATCCAGCGCATCTGATCCAGCGCTGACTCCTCTGCCCTCCTCTTCTCCGATATCCCTAGGAATCTGTGCGGGTGCACGCTGCTCCATATACTTACCTTGTGTCTCTCCTCGTCTCCTCGTCAAACATCTGAACTGCGCATGCGCCAGCCCCAAAATCAATGAGGGTTTAATTACCCTTTAATATGTATTTCTTTAATATATCTATCTATCTATATCTCTCTCTAATCTCTATCTCCTCCCATATCAATCTAGAAGTTTGTAAACGTACTTATTTGAAGATGCCCCTAGGATGTACTCCCTCAAAGCACTGATACAATTTCATTCAGCCCTGTGAATATGCACTTCCTTGTGTCACAACTCGCAGAGCCTGCCTTCTGAACTTCAACTCATTGTCTGAAATTCCCACTATCTAACATTATCATTGCTTCCTGGAAGCAATGCATGATGGGATACTGTTTGTAGTCTTGAGCGATCAAGATTTCATCACATCGAGCAGCAGAAAAAGAGATGAAAAGCACACTGGGAATCCAGGAAGTTGATGAAAGTGATGGGCACACAGAAAGCAACACTTAGTACATGAAAGAGAGATTTTTTTCACTTAAACTTTGATTACATTATCAAGAAACAACTCTAGTATTCCTATAACAGGATAGCATAGTACTTTATACTTACCCCCAATACTGGAACTTCCGGTCAGAGGGAGATCTCCTGACCGGAAGTTAAGCTGGTGTTTTTTCGATAGAACACCTGCTTCCCAGGTGATCAGGGCCTACGGATGCCGGTATCGGTATTCGGTACCGAAAAAAGTATCATACTTGTACTCGATACCGATGAACTGGAATCTGTGCATCCCTAAATATGTCTATATGAATCCAGATCAAACAGATATACTGTACATTGCCAAGCAAAGTATTTGTTTAATTTTTTTTCCCCAAGCACTTAGACATGTTTTCTTCAACAGCTGACTCCATCTCTCTCACCTTAGTGTCTCTGAACTTCCTGTCCAGTACAAGATCACAATAGACAGAGCAGTCTGCAGCAGCTGTCACTCTTATTAGCTGGGAGTAGGGTAATGACTTGCCTTGTTGTGCCTGCGGGTTTGTGGCGACATGCACAGCTTACTAGCACACAGAAAGGTGGCTCAATAGGACCCTGCAAGGGAAAGGTGCCACCTTAAGACAGGTTATCAGGGCCAATGCTTAGGAGACCAGCTGATTCTGCAGGAAACTACAACTTTAACACATCAGGAGCAGCATTCATTGTAAGTTGATTTCATCAGCATTTGAAATGGCTCAAACTTTTTGACTTTAATATCACTTTAGTTTCATTGGGCCTTAAAGTAAGTGTCGTATTTACAATACTTTTAATCCTTTTTTCATGCACAGTTGTCCACAGGGCTCATTGTACAGCATCATTTATTTCACTTTTTTTTTCTCATTTTTTTTTTTTTTTGTGCTCATTATCCCATGCACTGAATTGGAAGGAAATCTCATAAGCATGCAGATAGTTTAAAGTGTTTGTTTCTATTTTTTCTTTTTAATGTTCTTTAGCTAGCAGGCAGAACTCTTAGTCTGAGCAATGGCGTGTACTTGTCATTGCTTCAACTGGGATGGGAAATGTTATCTTGCTTTTTGATTCATAATGGTATATGCCACTTGAAGACCGGGGTGTTAAACCCCCTTCCTGTCAAGGCCATTTTTCAGTATTCAGCGCTGTGGTACTTTTGACGTTTTTTCAGTCATACAATGCTGTATCAAAATGAATTGGGACAGCTACTACTAGGATTTTTATCTTTTACTATATAAAGAAAAAAGTATCAACACTTTTTTGAAAAAACCTGATCAATAATTTATTATTGCTTAATTTTTTGGGTTAAATATAAAAGATGGGGTCATGTGGGATAAATCGATATCAAACATTGACACGTCCTTAAAAACGCATGTGCCTGCAAAGAACTACCATACAAAATTGCTCACAGGCAACGCTTTAAAAGCTTTTACCGCTCATCAAGTTTGTGGTTATGGGTGATTGATGGCCCTAGAATTATTACTGGCACTTTGATGTGCGTGGTGACATTTAACATGTGCGGCGCAATTATTGCTTTTGCAAGAAGGCGCTCCCGACACGTGTTTGTGTAGGGTCAGGGGATTTTGTAAAAAACTTTTTGTGTTTTTTTCTTTTAAATTTACACTTTATATACTTTTTCCTATCTTCATCTTATTGCTATCAGGTTAACATACCCCATATGTAATGTCACAGATACAGTGGCAGGTCTGTTAGACCCCTAATGTCACCTAGGGAGCCCAAAGAAGCTGGTCAAGTAGAGATCATGCTTCTCCAGTGACGGCAGTAAGAGAACTTTCAGGCTGAACCCGGAAGTGATGTAATACACATTGCTTCTGCTTTCAGTAATCGGAGGAACTATGGATAGAAGTGTATGTAGATGGGTGTGCAGCGCTCGGGGTCACCAATAAGTGAATAAAATAGGTGTTAGCAAAACAACATGTGATCAAAATCCAAATGAGTGTTTGCAATCATAAAAGGTATACTAAAGTGATAACCAGTGAACCAAAATTATGAATATATAATATGAATTTCACTTTGTGCAAAAGTGCATTAGGATAAATTAAATTAACTATACCTTAACAAAAAATTATGTTGTAATCACACGTGTATCAAGTACAATAATTAATAAAAGTGGTTAACAGCAAATTTAGCTCAAAAATATCAGTAAGAGTGATGAATCATCATGTGAATTCAAAAGCAATTATAAAGTTCATGTGTAGATGATGTATTGATGATGAGAATAAGCTTCAAAAACAAGTTCAATCTTTCTCCCACACCAAGTGTCCACGCCAAAACTCCCCTCTGGGATGCGCACTCACCAGACCCACGGTGTTCGTAGGCAAAGAGAGATCAAAAGCCAATTAGTAGTCCCACGGCCGTCTCATCAGCGTCACATGGATCAATAATTTAGCG
>NW_017306564.1:808132-837134 GCF_000935625.1 Nanorana parkeri
GTGTAGATGATGTATTGATGATGAGAATAAGCTTCAAAAACAAGTTCAATCTTTCTCCCACACCAAGTGTCCACGCCAAAACTCCCCTCTGGGATGCGCACTCACCAGACCCACGGTGTTCGCAGGCAAAGAGAGATCAAAAGCCAATCAGTAGTCCCACGGCCGTCTCATCAGCGTCGCATGGATCAATAATTTAGCGAAAAAGGAAAAAAACTCCTCCATAGTGTAGTCGACATCAACGTTTCTTAAACAAAAAAAAGTAGTCCCTGTTAAAATCGATTAAAACGGCCGCTCTCATGCAGTGAGTCGATATCAGGGGGAAAAAAAAAGGAAAAGAACTCCTCATAGTGTAGTCGACATCAACGTTTCTTAAACAAAAAAAGTAGTCCCTGTTAAAATCGATTAAAACGGCCGCTCTCATGCAGTGAGTCGATATCTTCCTATTCCTAGGTAAGGTTTATGATTAGCAATTTTTTTCAACCAGAATCCCACAGCATTGTTTTGTGTGTTGCTTAACTGTGGCCATTTTGTGTGTTCTTTTACCTCATCAATTCTCCATTGTAGAGACTGAAGGGTTAGAGTTTCATGGGAAGTATAAGGACTGTAGGTGGAATGTAGGGATGCTCTGCAGTCGTTTATCAGGGTATAATAAAATACATATATCCATGTTCTACTATCCTCCTTGTTTTTGGCTTTAGCCCACCCCCTTCTGCCTCTCACTATTAGAGAGCCCACCTATTAGTGTAATGATGGGCCTGTAGTGGAGTCACTGTTTACAGTGGAAAAGCAAACTGATATTTGGAGATTGAGAGGTTGCTAGAGAAGACTTGGTGTGAAGACACCTGGTGACTCCTGCAACATGTTAAGTATCAAGTTTTGTTCTGTAAGCTCCAAGTTATTTTGGGACTTAGGACTTTTCCTCCCCCTTAGTATGACAGCACTGGGCCAACCACCAAATCACATGCTCCTTCATATCTGAAGTACTGGCTAATTTCCTAATTCCTGGCAGATGAATGGAGCAGAGGGGCAGTTAAAGCCTATCTCTGGGCTCTACCTAGCTATGACTAAGGCAGAGTAAGGCAGAAACGTGTCAGTGGTTGTGCTTTGTACAGATGCATGTGGAATAAAGTTTGAATTTCTTTGGAAGATTATCATGTGCTGGTTCCACAGTTTTTGAGCCTATTACTCTGGAAGAGAGTCATCCATGCACCGAATGTGGATTGCGGGGACGCATGATAGGGGTAAGCTGTGCACTTCGTGTTTTCAGTCTGGGTTCTACCTACCCTTGAAGTCAGACTACCTGCTCCTTTTTGTCTAGGTATATGATGTAAAGGACTCCTAATTACCTGATCCTTGCTCCTGCTGGCTCCAAGACTTAGCCTTAGAGTCAAAGTTTACCATAATTAACCCTGTTTCTACTGTGATGGCAGATCTCATTATAATTTGTAAACTAGATTTGGACAGTCTGTCCTAAGAAAGATTTAATGTTTAAAGATATATAGAAACCTGGCTTTTTGCATTTATGCTTTTTTCAAATTCTTTATATTAGCAAAAGAGCATGGTACAGAAACAGGAAACACATGGGCCTCAAGACCTGACATAATCAAACATTTGCGTAGATCTCCAGTGTAACAAACAGGACAGTGTCAGAACCGGCCAGGCCCCTCCATCATTCGCATACAGGCTATCCATCTATCTGCACCAGAGCTCCCAAGGCATTTTTCAGACTCGTGACTAAACATGTACAGAAATGTGACTCATGGGAGACTATCCCTCAGTTGGAGCGGACAGTTCCATACAAACCAAAAGAGAGCAAAGAAGAAGTAAAAATTAAGACATAGAAAGACAGTATACATATATCACAAAAAGAAGCAACAAGGGGAGGGGAAGACAATGACCAAATCCCGGCCGATGGATGCTGCCTGCTTGGAGCTCCCAAAGCTTCTCCTGCACGACCCCTTAAAAATCACTTCGGGAGTGTCACTGCTGATTCACTCTTGGCATACCTGAGAGAACTCAGAGGAATCCCTGAACTGATACTACCCTGCCCAGGTAACGACAAACTTGTGCTGAGACCCACATAGCGAAAGATGTTAGGTCCTCCATCAGTTTGATCTCCTCCACCCTACGCACCCACATCTCCACCGAGGGTGATCGGGACTGCCTCCACAAAGCTGGGATACATGCCAGAGCCGCGTTTAGCAGGTGAATCAGCAGGGAACGCCGATAAGTTTTCCGTGATAGCGGGGCCAGGTGGAGGAGATGCACCAAAGGAGAGAAAGGTAATGTCAGGCCTGTGATCTTCTGAACCAGGGTGGCATTTGGGACCAGAAGGGAGCAACCTTAGGACATTCCCAGAAGACGTGTAGCAGAAAATCCACCTCCTCCTCACATCGCCAGCAAGGCACAGAGGGATACTTGGCATGCAGAACTTTAGGGACTATACCATCTGGTCAACAATTTATAACCAGCTTCCTGATATTTATTCGACACAGAGGATTTGAGAGCAAAGTGCAACATGCGGCCCACCTGCGAGGGGCTTAACTCTACCCCCAGGTCTGAGGCCCATTGCCTGACGGGAGGAGGGAGGTCCGGGGGGCTGCGCAGACATTCGACAAGGTGAGACAACATGTGTCTCACCGGCTCTGCCTTCTCGCACAGTCTCTCACAGTCTGTCCGCTGTCTCATAGGGAGGTACCCGGCTCGCAAGGTGCATAAGTAGTGGCGTATCTGTAGGGCACTCCATAGCTGCAGAGGAGGGTCATTTAACTCCCGTATCTGGGTCACAGACAATCATTATTCCGACTCTTGAAACTGGTAAAGTCTAGTATGAGCTGAGGTCGCCAATTCACTTGCTTGTGGGTTATGCAGACCCGAGGGGAAGTGCAGGTTCCCAATCAGTGACACAAGGGGTGAAGGCTGAGGGGAAAGACCGGGGGAGGGCAATGCCATACTCGCCTGCATTGTGGCCCGAACCAGGGGGTGCGACCAGTACGAGAGCGGCATTTTGGGGTAGATCCAGGGGGCACTTTGTAAGGGTGGGCCGCAATCCATTTGTTCCAGAGCTACCCACAGCTTATGTTTAGGAATTATAGCACCAGTCTACCAACACAGATAGGTGGGCAGCCTCATAACACATTACCGGGTCGGGAAAGCCCAGTCCCCCCGCCCCCCATCGATCTGGACAGGAGCTTATGTCGCAATCGAGCCCTTCTATTCATCCATAAAAAGGCAAGAAAACAGGATCGCAGTTGGCGGAGAAACGTAACAGGGACGGTTACTGGAAGCGTATGGAGGAGGTACAGTAATCTAGGCATAATCGCCATTTTCAAAATGTTATTTCATCCCATCCACGTAAACGTGGGACGGTCCCATGAAGCCAAGTCCGAATTGATTCGTTTCTGAAGTGGGACAAAATTTAAAGCGAAAGTCTTACGGATATCTGCGGGGATAGAAACACCCATGTACTTGATATGCCTATCTGCCCACCTAAACTTGAAAGACTCCTTCTGTCTCGCAATGCATACATCCGGGAGGGAAATGTTTAGCGCTTCCAATTTAATCAAATTCAATTTAAAGTCAGTCAACTGCCAATAAACCCGCATTGCCTGCAGGACATTGGGCTGGGTGACCTCGTGGAGTGAAACATATAGCAGCAGGTCATCAGCGTAAGCTGCGACCTTGTGCTGTCTGCTTTGGTTTTTGGGTCTGCTGCTCCTCTGGGAGACCTGGGGCAAATGCATTTAAAATGGAGAGCGGGAGCATACCAGGGAATGTCTGTTCCCCGACCTGCTCTGTGATCAGTGAAGCAGCGAGTGATATAGTGCTTCCTGCTTCATATCTGTGACAAGCCAGCTGGAGTGCTGGTTACACAGGCAATTGAGCAGGATCGTCTGCTTGATCGCCTGTATTGAAGGACAGAAGAGACATCTCCATAAAGAGAACATGTTACCTCCAAACGTTAATACACAGGTGCTTGTACTGTGATTAAAAAAAAATAAAAAAATATTTAACTTTATTGATAAGTGAAGTAAAAAATAATAAAAGTAAAACCAACCCTGCCACCCTTGCCATCTGCATGCGAATAAACACGCATGCTTAGGGCATGCACATGTATCTAAACGGAGACTGCGCCACACGTTGCATATCACTGCGAATGTCTGAGTGAGCGCAATAATTCTGTTAACACTAAATTGATGCGCAGTAAAAGCTTTTAAAGCATGGCCAAGCATGGAGGACTAGAGCTACGAGACAAGGCTACTAAATTTAAACATGTTCACATTGGAGGTGAGGAGATTAAGGGGGGGGGGATATGATCTCCATGTACAAAATGTTCAATGGTGGTAGCAACATTAGCGATAAACTGTTTAAAATTAACTCCATTACAAAAACTAGAGGCTGTTACCTGAATTACTAATTTCAAGTTATGATCTGCTATATAAGCATTCACACTTACAGGTATGAAATTCTAAGGATTCATTCATGAGATTTTTGAGCTCAACACAATAACAGAATTTATTGGTGTATATAGTATGCAGACTTGAATACAATGAACCAACAATCTATTTAACTACAACATACAAAGAAAAGATTTAAACATGCCAAATACCCAGACATTGGTATCTAACAGACAAACAGACATACAGTTAAGTGGGGGAAAGATTATATGTATAGTTACCCATTTATCATCACATGAGGGCCCTATCCTGGTAAAAAAGAGCTAGCTTATTTCCTCAATCAATAATATACCCCTGGTGTCCATAGGGATGCATGGCAAGTCTCCCATTGGTTGCCTCCCAAGGCCTAATGGAGATTGGAGGGTTTCCAAAACCATCTTTACAACTCCACACCCCTCTCTACGATTGGCCAGTCTACATATTATTAGATCAAAGGGTCTTGGCTCAGGAGAAACCTGCTGTGCAATTATCCGAACAGGCCTGGGCTCAACAATAGCCCTATTTGCAATCCATTGGGCCTGGCACTCCCCTCCACCGTGATAAGCACAACAAAGACTGTATTTCCCAAATAGCTACCCCCACCTCAGGTGAAATATTTAAAACAAGAAATACAACTATATACATATGTCTTATGAAGATTTGACATAAACTTAAAAGGTAACAAGGCCACCAAATAAAATTGGTGGAAAAAAAATTCCATCACAAGGGGCGAAGGGGGTTCTTCACAGTAAGATCAGTTAGGGTCTGGAACTCACTGCCACAGGCGGTGATTTCAGCAAATAATGTGGAATTGTTCAAGAAACTTTTGGACGATTTCTTAAGGGAACGTAATATACAGGGGTACAGGTACTCCTAGAATGAGATCCTAATAGGTTGGACTTGTTGGACTAATGTCTTCATGAGAAATACTGGATTTGTTTCGCTCCTGGAGATATCAAGCTCTTATGTGTAACCCTTATTAGACTGGTTTTTCAACCCCCGCCTTTAACCAGTTTGATAGTACAAAAAGGAAAAGGGGTGCGAGCTGTCTTACAGATGAAGGCAGCTCAAGGGTTAATCATCGGCTGGGACAAACTACAATGTCAGAATTTAAAGAAATAAGTCTATTTATTACTGATCAGAGACATACAAAAACATAACTGAACACATAGCTGACAGTTTCCTGTCAAAAAGTTAAAAAACGATGTCTAGTCTGACCTGACTTTGATCGGTGGTGAGGTGGATAGATGTACCCTTGATTGGCCGTACATGTATCTCCTAAACTCCTAAAAGGTCTATGAGTTGTTTTTGATACTGCTGCTTTCAGAGATTAGGTGGATGACCCAGAGACTGTCGGCTGTACAGCCCTAATACCTTTTTTGGATTAAAAATTTTTTTTTCAAGAGGATTAATTCCAAAAGAGAGTAGTGCCTGGTTCACTAAACATTTGGATGCATACCAATGAAGGGGGAATCAAAAGGACACACAGCGAGCAACAAGCCATAAACAGCCCCACGCGGTGGAAATCCGTGAATGGGAAATCGAAGGACTGACTGAGAGGTCATGTGAGTAGATCTGCTGTTCGGCTTCAAAACACGAACTAGCAAAAAGCTTAAACTATAAATTCACTGTCATAGATGAATGATCCCCCGATGCAAAAAGGGCCGGAGAAATGTTGTACTAGTGATCAAGATATTTAAGTACATCAGAGCACGTACCTAATCCCAGGTTCAACCAAGATACATTTCAGTATCAAAAACAACTCATAGACATTAGGAGTTTAGGAGATACATGTACGGCCAATCAAGGGTACATCTATCCACCTCACCACCGATCAAAGTCAGTCAGACTAGACATCGTTTTTTAACTTTTTGACAGGAAACTGTCAGCTATGTGTTCAGTTATGTTTTTGTATGTCTCTGATCAGTAATAAATAGACTTATTTCTTTAAATTCTGACATTGTAGTTTGTCCCAGCCGATGATTAACCCTTGAGCTGCCTTCATCTGTAAGACAGCTCGCACCCCTTTTTCCTTTTTGTAATGTCTTTATTCAACCTCAAATACTGTGTAACTATGTAACTGCCTTTGGGCAATTTTGGGTATTGTAGTTTTTTGCGTTTTTCACGGGTGCACCCAATTTTAAGGCTTGATATGTTTGTTATCTATTTACCCGACACAACCCCCCCAGGCCTAGGTTCTGATGAAGGGGGCGTGTCCCGAAAATGTGTACAGACACTTGCAGTTCTGACTAGCTAGCAGTATTTTGGGTCATCTTTGATTGCTAACGTTTTACAGCAATTCTTGGAGTGAGATTAGCAAGTTTACTTTATGATATGGAAGCTGTTCACTCAAGCGGCTTGTGAGTATATTGATTGTGGCTTAATAAAATGTCTATATATTTACAATTTTACACGAGGGAAGGGTCATGTTTTTGCATGATCCATGGAGGAGATCACTTGCTCTGTTTTGGAGGGCTGCCATCCCCGGTACAGTGCCCAGCCTCACATCAGCTGTGGATCAGATGGAGTTTAAGGTTGCCGAAGTATTATAATAATAGGCAGCCTGATCTTCAATAGATGTATGCCTAATCTTGTTGCTTATATGCGTTTCAAATCTTTCTCCCTTTTTGTTTTGTGTAATCTGTGAAGACATTAATGTTGTAACAAAATGTAATGGAAGTAATTTTGGAATAATGCAAAACCTGGGTTTAGACTACAATGACCTATAAATGTTAATTGTTCTGTGCTTTTTTAGCATTCCTCTTCATAATATTTTGAACAGTTATAATAATGAAACAAAGAAGCTCATAGCCTCATTGGTTGCTAGGAGTCCTAATCTGACACACTTTATGTTCACTACCATGTGACAGCACATGATCCCATGTGATGGAAGGATTTTGAAATGAGCTGGTTTTACATTTATTTTCAAGTCGTCTTGTTGATGGGTCATGTGTGTTTCATACTTGGCTTTCATTCACTATTAAAAAAAAAAACAACATTTTAAAGGTTAGTTGAATAAGTTTCAAAATAAAGTTTCAGTTCTCCCACATTTGATATTCTAATTGTAGATTTTGTGTTGAGTTTAGTTGCACATTAGCTTCTTATGTGTATGTTTGAGAGCTCTGCTTTTCCCTTTCTTTGGTGTTTTGATGGTGTCGCCAAATTTATAGTTATCAGAAGCACAGAGCGATTCTGATTATTATGCAATTCTGCATTTTGCATGAAAGGATCCTTAAATTGGGTCTATTTCTTTCTACGACGTGAATATAACTATCAAAATATGACATGAATAGTGCTTGCCATAGAACATGTTTACAACAAAGGAAGCTGGAGCTTGGCAGGATGCCATTGTTGGCATGGGGGGGAGAGAAAATAATGGTGGAAATACAAGTAAGCAACTAGTGTTTTTAATATTCAAGGCACTGTGTTAAAATAGGGGATACTTAGGGGCTCATTTATAATGCATTTGCACAGTGAATAGCTGTATAAACAACATTTGCAGCACATTACTGCCACAAGCTAGAGATGAGAAGCAAAGGAAGTTCTTGTGATCCCCAGATTTATCTAGTGGCAGTAATGCGCTGTGAATATCGTTCGCACAGTTATACACTGTGCAAACGAACGTATTAAAAATATAAATCAGCCGCTTTTAAAAGTGTATGTAAATGTTGAAGTAGTATTAAACTCTACAAAAGATTTTTCAATAATGAATCCAGATCAAACAAATACACTTTGTCCAGCAAAGTATTTATTGAAATTTTTCCCAAACACATTCATCATCTTTCCAAACAGCTGGCTCAACTCTGTCCGCTCAGCTTTCCTGAACTTCCTGTCCAAAACAAGATCACAAATAAAAGGTCCGTCTGCAGCTGCTCTCCTTCTACTAGCTTGGAGAAGGAGGGAAGGGGCAGGGAAGTGACTTGCCTTGCTGCGCCCGTGTGTTTGTGATTACACGCTAGGGCTGCAGCTAGCTATTATTTTCATAATTGATTAGTTACCCGATTTTTTTATTTTTTTTATTTTTTCAACTGATGGATTGTTTGCATTAAAAAAACCTTTTCTTTGCTTTCCTTTTCTTTTCCTTCCCTTCCCTCCCCACCAACTAACCAATAACGAGAATAGTTGCCAACAATTCTCATAATTGATTAGCTGTTGCAAGACCTAATACACACGCAGCTTACTAGCACTCACAAGTAGAGCTGCAGCTAACGATTATTTTCAAAATCGATTAGCCGATTATTAAGTTCGATTAATCGGATAAAAAAAATAAAATACATTTTAAAAAATGGCTCCAGTGATGGGACTACTAGTTTGTATTGATATTGCAGTCCATCACAGGAGCAAGCTTGAAGCGGTGGAAGTAAAAAAAAGAAAAACAAAAAAAAGTACTCACAAGAGTTGCTCCATAGGACTCTGCAAGGGAAAGGAGGCACCCTATAACAGGACCAACGCTCAAACGACCAGCTGATTATGCAGGAAACTATTCAACGTCCAGGAGCAGCATCCATTGTCAGTGATTTAATCAGAATTTGAAATAGCTTTAAAACCTTTTGACTTTACATTTTAAATTATTAAAAGTGTTCGCCTCCTTGATGTCCTCTTAGGCCTGGTTCACAAAAAACAATAAATGCCTATGGGCATGGTTCCCACCTGGGCGTTTTACAGCGCGTAGGAACACGCTGAAAAACGCCCTGCGCCCAAAGAAGTACAGGAGCTTCTTTGGGTGAATTTGCCGCTCGTATCCATTAGGATACAGCCGGATAGCCAGGGCTTGAAAAAGCCACTCGTCCACTCGTCCACTCTGTGACGAGCGGACGGTGGAGCCCGACGAGCAGCTTCCTGTCCGTTGTAATTACACGGCCGGCTGGGAGCTTTACTGTCAAGCGGTCGGGCGTCTCTATAGACGCTCGATCGCTTGTATCAGCAGCTGTCACTGCCGTTGCCGGTCCCGAGATCCGCTGTGCCCGATGCGGCCGGGACGGGCACGGCTCTGTGACAGGAGATCAAAGGGAGTTCAGTATACGAACTCCCTTTTGATCTCCTCTCCGTCCCCGAATGCAGGAAGTGATGTATATCACATCACTTCCTGCATTCAGTGTCACTCTCCAGCTAGAGAAGCTGATGAAGCCGATCTCTGCTTCATCAGCTTCTCTGGGGGTCCCTAGGTGACAGGGGTCTTCGAGACCCCTGATGTCTCGAGACCCCTGATGTCTCCATAAAGAGGACCTGTCATGTAAATTGGCTATCCCTTAGGGGGCTTCTTAGCCCCCCATGTAATAGCAATAAAGTTGTGTGTAAAAAAAATAAATAGTGTGTATAAAAAAATAAATAAAAAAATAAAGTAATACAAAAATTAAAGAATCATAAAAAATAAAAATAAAGCATCATTTTTTTTAAAAATAATTTTTTTTAAGTCCCTGCCCCCCACATACACACAAAAATGCGTCGGGTGCGCCTACGTGCGAAGACTATTGCGCTTATTGTGCCGCACATGTTACATATCGCCGCAAACGTCGTGAGTGAGAGCAATAATTTTAGAGCCATTAAGGCCGGGTTCACACCTAGGCGTTTTACAGCGCTGATTGACGCGCTGTAAAACGTCCAGCAAGTGAAATCCCGTTATTTCCTATGGGCATGGTTCCCACCTGGGCGTATTGCAGCACGTCGGAACGCGCTAAAAAAACGCCCTACGCCCAAAGAAGTACAGGAGCTTCTTTGGGGCGTATTTCTGCGCGTTTTTTCAAGCCCTGCGGATAGCCCTCGTAAATGCGCGCTTGTAGCGCGTTTCTTTTACCGCAAATCGCGGTAACGCACGGCATGAAAAGCGCGGCAAACGCGCATATTCCATACGCCCAGGTGTGAACCCAGCCTTAGTAGTTGCACTCCAGCTGTCGGTGTTCTCGTATGCAATTCCACCTCTTCATGTCTTTCGAAGGCCTATTCCCTCCTCCTGTACATGACCCCTGACAAGATCATTGTATCATGCAATGGTTTTTCGTCTTCTGCCTATTTGTTTGTTCTGGGTTTTTTTGCTGTAAGGGAGACTTTTTTTACTACTGTTTATCACTTGTATTTTTTCTATGTTTTTAATTTTTTTTTCTTGTAGAATTCTGTTGTAATGCATAACTTCCTTTTTTAAAGTAGTTTTGTATTACTTTTCCCTCCTGAAATATGTTCCTGGTTGTCTCCCAAGTCCCTGATTTTGCTTTTGAGCTGAAAAAACTTTATTTAAATACATTCCTTATTAACCACAAAGAATATACATACACTTTGTGTATGCAAAATGCAAACCCAGATATTACCTTGAAACAGACACACTGCTCTGGCTGGAATTAATCTTTAATTGACAAGAGTTGCTGTCTTCCCATCAACTTTTGGGTGTAGATAATCCAGAAATTCCTAAATTGTCTGGAGGCTTTGTCATTTTTAAGCAGGATTTTTTTACTGGAAATTACTAGAGTTGGTCTTATTTAGTTTAAAAATGTTGCTATTAACTACCCATAATTTATTAAGGTAAGGTTTTTATAATTAAAATGTATTGTTATACATCTGGTACAATGAAGAGATCAATAATTTTCACGCATGTGATGACTATCTTGCAAAGAGGTTAGATTTTGTTTGAGAAGAGTAACCAAACCTACAAGCGCTATGCAAATTTTTTCTTTTAACCTCTTGAGTACAAGCTTATACATGCCCCTTTGTTACCAGGCCATTTTTCAGTTTTCAGTGCTGCAATAGTTTTATTGACAATTACTCGGCCATGTAACACTGTACCCAAATAAATTTTATTTAAAAAAAAATTTTGGGGGCTTTTTTTTTTTTTCACTAAAGAAAAGCTTAATGCCAACGAAAAATAAACTCTTTTCGAAAAGCAGACATTAAAAGCAGATTCAATTTTTGCTACAATTTTGAAGAAACATATTGTAATTGAAGGGAATAAAACATGGAGCTTGGTAATGGTGAACTAGATACAGCAAACCGGGCCATACACATAAAGGATAAGGAGGTGAAGTGGTTGATGTTACAGGCCACATACCACGGCCGGATGGAGATGAAGGGGTTAATGTGCAGGATATAGGAGAAAAAGGGTTTACGTACAGGTCACAATACAGAGTCGGGCTGGAAATTAGTAGTGTAGGAAATGAGGGACAGTGAAAGGATTAAAAAAAACTGTCAGTGAGACTGAGTGAATCAGCAGTTACTATGATTCCTCTGATTACGCTGTTGTAAGAGGAAGGGAGATGGATCTTTAATTTAACAGTATCATGTGACTGCTGTGATCAGTAATCACAGCAATCACAAGGTGCTGAGCAGAATGGTACCTTTTTGGATTAGCAAGCAAAGCAGGATCCTAACATTTATTTCTGGAATGGCGTTTTAAAATTCCCGAAATAGATGTCCACCTCCCTGCCATTTTGTTTTTGCGCTAAGGAGGTGGGTTAAGCCTGCTTGGGTGAGCATTTACTTGGAAATAGTCTTCTGATCGAACAGAATAGGATTAGAACCCTTGGCTTTGCAACTGCTGAGATGATCACACCTTTTTCTTTATATGCCAGATTCCTGTTCCAATCTTTGCTAAAAGATGATTGGGCAAGATTGTTCCAGGCCCAAATTTCAATTTAAAAAAAAAAAAAAATTTTAGGAAACACTCCACAAACCCCAAAACACATTTTTTAAAAAATATTTAAAAAAAAAAAAATGTTTTCATTTTTTTTATCCATTATAGTTCATGTGAAGATATGTTCAGACATGCATATTTCCAGAAATATTTTTCCATTTCGTCATTGAACAACTAAACTGAACCCAAGCAAAGATTTGTGACTAAAAAAATGTCCTAAGCTTGGAGCTCAAAGCTCAGAAAGGTCTATGAGCTTCTTTGCCACGCACAGGGCAGCCTATTGAAATAAATAGGCTGCCCTATGCATGACAAATGCATGTGTGAATGGGGCTTAGATGGTAAAATATTCTTAGACTTAAGCGGTTTAAATAACTTTTTTCTTTTTCTAGCATGATACAAAATAATTTAAGAGACTAGCTCCATACAGGCTTGTTCTCAAAGTGGTTAACAGAAATAAAAATTGCATGGTCGTTGCAGGCTTCTTTACTCTTCGCAAACTTATGTTTGTTTTTTTTCTTTACAGATCTTAAATATTTTGGAGGATATTGGAGAAAGTCGACTTTCATGTAAATGTAGATTGCATGTTTTATTTAGAATTTAACGTATGTGTATACAAGTATTGTAGGGTATGAGTTATACTGTATGTAAATAAATTTGTTTTGAGAAGTGTTTTTCATTAACATTTTTGCTTTCCTATTCCAGCTTCAACATGAGCAGCAATTGTAATTCTGTAGCGCGGGAATTTTTGTCTGATGTCAATAAACTGTGCAGTGAAGGAGGGGAAAGCAAGGATGATGAAGAAGAAGAAAGCCACATGGCAGTTCTTGGAGAGTACCTCTTGTATGGACGTGGACTTTTGCTCCTTACAATGCTCAATGACAGTGTTGATCAGGTAACTGTTAAATAATCAAGTGTGTAAATGCTTTCCAAAACAGTTAAGATATCTGTTGTCCTGGTTCACAGAACTGAACAAATGATGAGCAGAGTAATCTGCATCAAGTTCAGGAAGCCTCTCGGGTTATCTTTTTGGCTGATGGTCAGGCAGCACGCTTCTTAAAGTGAAACTAAAATAGTAGAATTTGTATGTCTCCTACGTAAAGAAACTTCTGTACCTGTCTCTTAGCTTGTGTTTTTTTGGCATACTCTACCTGTGGCTTATGCCCAGTGCCGTGTACACTCTCTACCAGATAAGACAAAGTATGTCTCATAGGTTTTGCCTTTTTAATACAGAGTTTCTCAAAAGGTCTCTGATAGGAGTTCCCTATCCTGACGAGAGCATAGGAACTCTCTCACTTGTAAAGAATTCCAAACCCACATGGGAGGGTCAGTTATCCTCTGGATCTGTTCTACCTGTTTCCAGTTCCCTGCCTTCCTAAAATTGAATAACCTGGCATGGTCTGACGCTATCGGATTCCTAGCCAAGGGAGGAAAATGCAGATTCCCAAGCACTGGCAATAGGGGAGAAGGTGGGTGGGATTGTCCGTTAGAGGGGAGAACCATGCTGATTTCATACATGGTGGCTCGAATGACGGGAATTGACCAATAAGAAAGTTGCCAGTTTAGGATGAATCCAGGGAATGCCCTGTAATGGCAACCGGCAGTCCTCTTGTTCCAAGGCCACCCACAATTTATGCTGGGAATTGCAACACCAATCCATCAGCATAGACAGGTGAGCAGATCTGTAATACAATAGAGGGACGGGAAAAATGCATGCCGACCGCCCCCCTGGTCTGGACAACATCTGGTGTCGCAAACGGCCCCAGTTCACGCACAAAAAAGAGAGGAAGTGAGAGCGCAACTGTCTGAGGTAAGCAGCAGGGATGGTCACAGGAAGCGTCTGAAAGAGGTATAACAATCTGGCGCTTCTTCTTTTTCAAAATGCTATTTCGACCCATCCATGTGAATGCCATGTGGTCCCAAGATCTCAAGTCCGACGCAATGTGTTTCTGGATCAGGAGGAAGTTCAACAAAAATGTTTTCTGAATATCCAATGGGATAAAAAACAAAACAAATACTTAATGTGGGTAGAAGCCCACTTGAACGGAAAGTTAACCCGAAGACCATGCAATCGAGAATCTGGGAGGGAAACATTCAATGCTTCGGATTTACCAATATTTAGTTTAAAGTCTGCTAACTTCCCATAGGCATCCAAGGCAGCCAGAACATTCGGAAGAGTTACCACAGGTTGGGACACATAGAGGAGTAAATCATCCACGTAAGGAGCAAATTTGTGATGACCAGAACTAGTCTCCAGGCCTCTATTATCTGTGGATGCCTGTAGTGTACAAAGCAGTGGTTCCAAGGGTCCTGATGGTGACGTCCTTGGCCCCACGGCCAGTGGCAAAACCCACCTGATCTTGTCTTATAAAGTCGCCTATAAATGGGAGTAAACGAGAAGCAAGAATGCGTGTAAACAATTTAAGGTCAACATTTCACAAAGAAATGGGCCTGTAGCTTGCACAATTGGACACGTCTTTCCTCTCTTTTGTAAGAACCGTAATCTGAGCCCTCAAAGAATCCCTGAGTAAAAAAATGGCCCTTCAGCAAAGCATTGAAGGCATTAACAAACTGCCCCCCAAGGAGATCACGGAACTGCTTATAGTAGTCAAGAGTCAATCGATCGGGGTCCAGGGATTTTCCAGTCTTCATAGCTTTCAAGGCACCCTCAAACTCCTCCCCAAAAATTAGTTCCTCCAAGGCCTGACTATCAGAATCCGACAGACGTGGCATCCCAGAGATGGCCAAATACACCCAAATCGCCTGAATACGCAAGGGACGATCATCCGCCCCCTTAATGGAGTTAAGATTGTACAATTTTGTATAGAAAGAGTGGAACTTGGCCGCCATCCCCCCCGACTGCGAAACTAACATCACCTGCCCGAATGGAAGGTATGTAGGTGCAGGAGTGAGAATCTCTCAAGGCGTTGGCCAGAAGCTTCTGCGGTTTATTCCTGTATTCGTTGAAAGAATGCCAAGACCTTGCCAACTGTGCTTTTATCTTATCCAGCAAAAGCTCGTTGAGCTCCGCTCTCATTCTAGTTAAAGATGCCAAAGTCTCGCCATCCAAGACTGCCTTATGGTGAAATCGGTATTTATTAAAAAAGAATAATAGAATATAAATAACATTTAGATAGAAAACATGACATCTGCCAATATCATATTAACTACAAAGACAATGCCAAGCATGAAATAATTATTTTTTTTAGAATCGGGTCTATTATTTTTAAAAGATATTATTGATTTTATGGCCTCCGTAGGTACACATTAAATAATGGAAATGAAGAGTACAACCTGATAGTGGATGCGTGCATTACAATTAACATGGCATGTTGGTACTTGTATTGTTTCTTAGGTGTTAGTGTTAGAAAGGCTTCATCTTGATAGTACATTAGCTCTGTCTTAAAGCGCAAACATATAAGGGTGTGGATATTAAAAAGAAAGGTAAAGCACTTCTGATTGAAAGAGCAATCCTTCTGAAATCATTTTTATGTGAATATTAGATTTCAATGCTGTTATGAGTAATTTATATTAACAATTCTGCATTAACAAACTACATTCCTACACATTAAGATTGACCCTGCAACAGTGCAAACTGTGTGCATACTGATAGTGGTGTCTGGTGTTCCAGGTCTGATTTATAGAAGGCAATGTTAAATATGTTTGGGAAAAGTGTGTGTGTGTGTGTGTGTGTGTGTGTGTGTGGTAATAATAATATCAAGTCTGAGTATAAAAGACAATATTAGATGTCTTTTGAAAAATCTAGTTGAATTGTGTACATGTACCTGGAGAGATTAAGAAAGCAATTAAATATTAAAAGTATGAATTTCGTCATGCAATATTTCCCATTAGTAAGTGAGCTCATAGTGTGTAGGGACTAAGAAAAACAAAGAAGAAAGATTAGAGGAAAGAAAAGAAACCGTGGTAGAAGAGAGGTCAATGGAAGATGTCCGGAGGGGATAAAGAAACTTTTGAAGTCCAATAGAAATCGACTATTATTTAATGCTGAAACACGTTTTTTTAGTCCACGTCTGAGAGAGTCGGAGGTCGAGAAATCAATCCAAACTACCCATAAAGTATAAAAATTGTGGTATTTGTCATTTATTATAGCTAGAATTTCCTCCATTCTCATAATCTCGTTCATTGTATTGTTCCAGTTGGCAAGGGATGGAGGTGTAGATGTTTTACCAGAGATTTGGAAGGACCTGATGTGCAGCAGAAAAAAACTTGACTGGTGCAGGCCAGTCAAGTTCCTCCACCCCAAACTCCCTCGTCCATGTCTTTATGGACCTTGCTTTGTGCACTGGTGTGCAGTCGTGTTGGAACAAGATGGGGGCATCCCCAAACTGTTCCCACAAAGTTGGGAGCATGAAATTGTCCAAAATGTCTTGGGTCTGCTGATGCCTTAAGAGTTCCCTTCACTGGAACTAAGGGGCCAAGCCCAACCCCTGAAAAAAACCCCACGCCATAATCCCCCCTCCCCCAAACTTTAAATTTGTCACAATGCAGTCAGGCAAGTACCGTTCTCCCGGCAACCGCCAAATCCAGACACGTCCATCCGATTGCCAGACAGAAGCGTGATTCGTCACTCCAGAGAATACGTCCCCACTTCTCTAGAGTCCAGTGGCGGCGCGCTTTACACTGCATCTGACGCTTTGCATTGCACTTGGTGATGTAAGGCTTGGATGCAGCTGCTCGGCCATGGAAACCCATTCCATGAAGCTCTCTATGCACTGTTGTTGTCCCAATCTGAAGGCCACACGAAGTTTGAAGGTCTGTAGCTATTGACTCTGCAGACAGTTGGCGACTTCTGTGCGCTTCAGCATGCACAGACCCCGCTCTGTCATTTTACGTGGCCTACCACTTCGTGGCTGAGTTGCTGTTGTTCCCAGTTGCTTCCACCTTGTTATATTACCACTAACAGTTGACCGTGAAATAGTAAGTAGCAAGTAAATTTGGATGGACTTATGGCACAGGTGGCAACCTATCACGGTACCCCGCTTGAATTCACTGAGCTCCTGAGAGTGGCCCATTCTTTCACAAATGATTTGTAGAAGCAGCCTGCATGCCTATGTGCTTGATTTTTACGCCATGGAAGTGATTGGAACACCTGAATCCAATTATTTGGAGGGGTGTCCCAATACTTTTGGCAATATAGTATAGATAGATAAGAGAGCGATTTCTGTGAAAGGTGTAAGGGTATTACTGTAGAGTCGAGAGTGATTGTATTAACCCCTTCATGACTGAGGCCCTTTTTTCAATTTTTGCACCCATGTTATATTCCACATTTTAGGCCTGAAAATGACGTAAAACCCCCCAACATTATATATTTTCTGAATGCCAAGACCCTATAGAATAAAATGGTGGTAGTTGAAAGATGCTGGCGACGTACACTACGTCGTCAGTCACGAAGGGGTTAAAGGTCAATTCCACCAAATGTCTAGGTACATTCCCCTGTCCCTTCCACATCCCAAACAAGTATCAGTGACAAGAGGAAAAATATGGTGCATGGATACAGGATCTGTGTACCAACGAGAGATGATTTTTTAATTCTTCTCTTGTGTATAACATGAGAGATGAATTATGTGTATTGAAGAAAGCCAATTCTCAATTTCCTATAGTGATCTTTTTGCCCAAGTCCTCGTGCCATGACTCGACAAATCTAAGCAAGCCAAAGGTATTATTTGAGGAGAGAAGTTTTATAAACGTAATATAGGGTGTTCTTACAAAAGTGCTCAACATTTTTTGAGAGGTCTGCCTAAAAATAGCATAAAAACACCTTGTGATTAAGCTCCAGCTCCCGCAGCCTAGCATACATTTCCTCTACCTTCAAGCGTTGATGCTTGTGGCGCGACCCCCAATTTGATCAGGATGCCCCTGATTACACATTTGTGCACTTCCCATAAGGTGAGCGGACTTTGGGAAGGGGAATCATTCTCCTGAAAAAAGCGAAATAAATCAGACTGCACTTACGATGAAAACACTACGTGGCGTCTGAATGAATCGCATATGCAGAACGCAAACGGTGAATGAGCTGCTTCACCCACAGTTAGACTCAAGTGGATAGGGGAATGATCTGAGAGAGCCGAGGTGCCAATTGAGATCTTGGAGATTAGGGGCAAAGCAGCATGTTGTAACAAAAAGAAATTCAATCTTAGAGTATGATACAGGGGCAGAAAAGAGGGTGTACTCCTATCTGTGGGGTCACTAAGGCGCCAAGGATTGAACAACTGAAGGTCAAACGTCGACAGCTTGATGTGCTTCCTTTGGGCATTTGTGAGGTGGGAGATCCTCCTAGACGAGTCCATGGACGGGTCTAACACTAGGTTAAAATCATCCTCTAAAATCCACAGCCCCTCTGCAAAAAGCAACCGTTGTAATCAAAACGAGTCTGTTCCCAGCTCCACACACTGTGCGCCGCACCTCCTCGCCGCTGCCAGACCCGCTCGCATCCACGCTCCACACGCCGCACCTCCTTCACGCCTCACATTTCCTGCCCATCCACATCCACGAGGGGGAATGACAGCCGCTGATAGACAGGTCCAATCTCAGAAGCAAGTTGCTGGAAGACTGCTCAGGTAAGCCTGCACTTTCCCACACATGGTACTCTATAATGTATTGCTGGGATTTGTATTCCTCCTATAGCTGATGGTACATTGTGCTGTATATATTATACATATGATTACAAATCCCAGCAATACATTATACACTGTATGTATAATGTATTGCTGGGATTTTTTGTACTCCTCTATAGCTGGTGATATTCTGCATTGCGCTGTATAGAGGACTACAACAAATCCCAGCAATAATACATTATAAAGTGGTACAATGCTAAATACCACCAGCTATACAGGACTACAAAACCTAGCAATAGTACATTATACAGCGCAAAGCAGAATACTGCCAGCTGCGATTTTGTTGTATTCCTCTATAGCTGGCGGTATTCTGCATTGCGCTGTATAATGTGCTTTTGCTGGGTTTTGTAGTCCTCTATAGCCGGTGCCATTCTGCATTCATTGCTGTATAATTTTACACTTTCTATTTCACTATATTGCACACCACACTATATCTTTTTTTTTTTTTTTTTTTTTTTTACTTCCAACGCTCCAAGCTTGCTCCTGTGATGGACTACAACCTCAATACAAACTAGTAGTCCTATCACTGGAGCCATTTTTTAAATTTAAATTTTATTGTTTGTCCGATTAATTGAACCTAATCGGTTAACTAATCGATTTTGAAAATAATCGTTAGCTTCACTCTAGTGGGGTCGAGATCGCCATAATCTATTTAACTAACTAGAAAAATTTTATTGTTTGTCCGATTAATCGAACCTAATAATCGGTTAACTAATCGATTTTGAAAATAATCGTTAGCTTCACTCTAGTGGGGTCGAGATCGCCATAATCTATTTAACTAACTAGATTGTTTTTCCGCACATTAAAGGACGCACATTAAAGGACACGGGCATATTCGATCTCCTCGCACACCCGAGGGCACAGCAGCTCGTGCAAAGCCCAGAAACCCCCTCGCCAAAATGGGCACACCTGAAGCCGCACCCACAGAGGCCTCCGAGGACAGGGCACAGGAAACTGAAGAAGCACACCAAAGCTAAGAAGACAAAAAAACAAAAAGCAGAGAAAGAGACCAGAAAGTTTCTCATTCCACGTGCTATCTGACCACCATGCGGAAAAAGAAATCGACACGATACGGGCGCTCCTATGGAACACTTGCTACACAGAGAGGAAACGCCCAAACTGGGGGAAGCAGACAAGCACAGCAGCGTGCAGAGGTATGGGGGGAGGCAAATACTAACACCAGGATACTAACTCACCGCCATAAAAAGTGAAGCTTTTCACACCATCCCAGCAAATAAATGGAATAAGAAAGACAAAACAAACGCATGCAGCAGTAAACGGGTCAACAGATAATGCCATGGCAATTCCGAGAGCCCACACATAGGACCCCAGGAACACCGGAGAAGCCATATTCACTAAGAATTACCGCAGCCTCATCAAAATGAGAGCAGAAGCAGCTAGGTAGACAGCGTTCCAATTTAAACCAGGAAAGACAGGAACCCGGTCCAGTCTCTGAAAAGATGAGAAACAAATGCCCCGCTCACCAGACCCACCAAGGAAAAACCGAGTGGGTCTTGCATATGGGCTATGAGATGGGCCAGAAACGAACTCCGATGGTAAGCATTACTGCTGCCGGTTACAGGTTAACTCTCCAGATCGCCTACAGGTGAGCAGAGGACCTAGGACGGCTTCTGTGACGTCTTGGAGCTCTGGGAAGCTTAGCAGGCAAGGGCGGAGGAGTGCCAAGTTTGGCAGGTAGCATTCTCCACACTCTAGAAAGGCTGCCAATTCCAGAAGTAGATGTGGATGGGTAAGTATTCCCTTTTAGGTTTAAAATGTCTTTCCTCTGTATACTGTAAGGGTTCTGTAACAGAGTGAAAATATCCCCCAAAGGATCTGGTCTCAGTAGTTTTAGTAGATTGTTTGAAGAGGGATGGATGTTCTAAAAATACAAAACCTGAATAGCTGCATAGATTTACAAAAAAATACATACTCGAATTATGATCCAAGTGGTAAACCTGTTTGTGACATTAAATAATAATTTCCCCCCCCCCCTCCTCCCCCCAAAGTTTAATGTCAGCACTTACCTTAAATGATGTCTCTTAATCCGATCTTCTTTCCTGTCCTTTTCATCTGTGTCTCCAGCGCTGCTGCGGGTCTCCGATCCAGCACTGACTCCTCTGTGCTTGCTGGCACTTCCTGTCCATGGTTTCTGCATGCGGGTGCACGCCGTCCCTAGACTTCCCTTGTGTCTCTCCTCGTCTCCCAGCCGAAAATCTGAACTGTGCATGTGCCCTACCCAAGATCCTTTTGCGGCTGCCCAGGATTTTTCAGATTTTTGAACGGGATCGCGCGGGTAAGACACAAAGTTTTAACCTGTATGAAAAGGGTTTTAAAAAAAAAAGTTTTTGCATATATCTACTGCTTGCTAGCAGTAGATATATGCAAAAACACCAGAGGGTTTAATAACCCTTTTAACTTTTAGGAATCAGGGAAAAACTGTTTTCCCCATTAAAGCAAGTTGGATCTCCCTTGCCTTCCTCTGGATCATTTTAAACGTTCTAAACATATTTGTTTTTTTAATAGAATACAGGTTAAACTCATTGGACATGTTATTTTAAGCTATGTATTTGTATAGCTATATTGGCAAAAGGCTAGCTAAGTGTCTCTATGAAGTTACCCTGACCATCCCTCAGATCAGTTAGATCGGGTTACCCAGCAGCTCCTACTCCCTGCCATGGGCAGCTCTAAGCCTTCTTCCTCTAGACTAGCTCTGTTGCAAGGATATCTCTCCCTCGGAGAGTCCCCTTGTTCCTAGGCACACATAAATTGCCTTGTGCCTGGTGGCAAATATACATTTTTTTTCTCTGTACAATGAAGAGTGTCTGTCTGAGAAAGTGGATTCTTTTTATCTCTTGTGGTGTTATGGTACTTGATATTCAAGCCCCACTGTTTTTTCCTGGCCTGTTTTCTGGATTTGCTCTTAATGTGTCTGCCTTTTGCCTGTCATATGGTTTTGTGTTAACACCACCTGCCTTTGTCAGTGGACTTGATAATTTAGTTAATTTAATTTGGTCATCTGTTGTTAGTAGAACTAGAAAGCTGTGAACTGGAAGCATCACATTGTGAAATCCACTTGGAGGAGCCCACTATTAACCCTCGTGACACTGCTGCTCACTTCCGTCCTAATTCCTAAACTAATATTTGTGACAGCTATGCCTATATTTTGAGGTCATTTTATGCATTTTGATAAACGCTTAAGGACTCCATAGGGGCTCTGCTTTCTATAGAGCTGTAAACACGAGATGGGAAGTGTTGCTGGATAATCAAAAGCTTTCAATTAAGAAATATTTAGTTAACAGGAAATTATTCAAGACAAAACAAATTAGGTTTATTGGAATTTGACTAAATACTTGGTAATTTTGACACAAAATAAGGTCCTGAAAATGGTCTTAAATGACCATCTAATTATAACATATCAGAGGAAGAAATTTAAACGACAAATTGGTACATAGCCACTTTGAAATTGGTAAAAGAAGTGATTAGAAGTTCATAAAAATTTGATTGTCAAAACCACCTAAAGGGTTGAATCAATGTGGGAATTGTAAAGCATGTGCATACATGTACACAGTGAAGGAGTTCATAAACCCAAAGGATGGAACAGCTGTGTTGATTTGAGTCTTTTTATAAACGGCAGCTAAATGTCACTGTCCTCTCCTCCTTTTATGTGTGTAAAACTCTAAGGCAGTTAAGGAGCAGTTTGGAATATATAAATGATATAATCCTTAAAGCAAAATCCAGATCAAACAAATATACATTGCCCAGCAAAGTATTTATTTAAATTTTTGCCCATTCATTTATAGTCATCATGTTTCCAAACAGCTGGCTCCAACTCTTAAGGTGGCCATACACTTTACAACCCTCGCAAGACTTTTGTCTTGCGAGGGTTGTAAAGTAATTTTAAAAAAATGTGCGATCTGCCCAACTTGGACAGGCAGATCGTACTTACGATCATCGCAAGCCGCCCCCCTGAGGGGCGGGCTTCCGCTGACTGCAATGAGGGGCGGGCTTCCGCTGACTGCAAACGGGCAGTGTGCGCGTTTGCACACCGGCCTGTTCGGCAGTTGTCGAACAAGCAGGCCACTAACCCGACGAGAATCATACAATTCTCGACTGGTTTTCCAGGCTGCTTTTTCGACAGAAGACGTGCGACCGTACAGTAGAAACGGTTGCACATCTTCCATACACTTTGCGATTATTGTACGATCGTGGGATTTCCCGCGATTCTCGTACGAAAATTGTACAGTGTATGGGCACCTTTTTAGGCCCAATTCACACCAGGGCAACAACGTTTTGGTGCATTTTCCACACAAATTTTTGCAAGGGCTTTTTTTAGGGCTGCAGCTAACGATTATTTTCAAAATCGATTAGTTAGCCAATTATTAAGTCCGATTAATCGGATATAAATAAAAATGTAAAAAAGAATGGCTCCAGTGATGCTGGTCTTTCAGAATTTGCACCGCTGTCGTGCACAATAGCAATTTATTTTTTTGAGCTGGCATTTCAAATTTTGCAGCCACCTCCTTCAACCATTCTGCAATGTTTGTGGCTGTATGCCTGTCTTCCAGAGGCATAGTAGTGAGGCAAATAGAAATCTTCTAGTCGTCTGCTATGTAGTGGCATCTAATGGCAAGGTAGGTCTCGGTCGCTATACTTGTCCATATGTCTGCAGTAAATGCAAATCTGCTTTCATTAGCACCAATGGCATCCTTTTACTTTTTGAACTGCCTCCTGTACTTCCTCTCCACTAGTTTGGTGAAATTAGTTCTTGAGGGAATCATATATCCAGGGTTTAGTACACCGATCAGGTTTCTAAATCTGTGATCTTCAACCATGGAAATTGGCTGCATATAGGCGACTACTCATTTGCCGAATCGAATCTGCTTGTTTTGGAGTACTTCGATGCACAAACCTTGCCATGGTGCGCTGTTTCTTTCTGAAATGAAAAAAATACGATAGTATGCAGAAAAAGCTGATGACAATGTTTCACCCTCCTCTGCGAAGCCAACGTGTTTCCTTTTCATGTGTTCATGCATCACTGTGGTGCTATCGTGCCACACAAGCTCCTGTTTGCATATTTTGCAGGCGACAACCTTCTTTATACTATTTAGCGAAAAATGATCCCATGCCTTTTGAGGACTTGGTTCGTACGTTTTTTTTAACAGTCACTTTGTCAGCACCCTCTGCCTGTGACATTTTTATCATGCGTTTTTTTTTTTGCAGCTGGAAGTAAAAAAAATAAAATAAACTGCGGTGTGCAATATGGTGAAATGGAAAGTGTAAAATTATACAGCAGTCAATGCAGAATGGCACCGGCTGTAGAGGATGACAAATCCCAGCAGTAATACATTGTACAGTGGCACAATGCAGAATAGGGATGTCCCGATACCACTTTTTTTTTTTAAACCAAGTACAAGTACTGTCCCTCATGTACTTGCCGATACCAATTACCGATACTTTTACATAAAGGGACAGGTGACCTTTTTTTCTAAACACAGACACATGATTTTAGGGCAGTTTCTCACCAGGGCTAAATACGGATGTCCCCACAGCAAAACACATGTCCCCACAGCAGAATAGTATTCTGAGGATACATGTCCACAAGGCAGGATACATGTCCGTAAGACAGACTAGTATTCTGCTTTGGGGACATGTATTCTGAGAATACATGTCCACAAAGCAGGATACATGATCCCGAAGCAGAACACATGTCCCTAAGACAGAATAGTATTCTGTTTTGGGAACATGTGTTCTTCGAATACATGTCCCCAAAGCACAATTCCTCTCACCTGGCTGCGTGTGGATCTCACCGGGCGACGTGGACATCTGCAGTGGCTCTGCGGGCAATTTGGCCGACTCTGCGCTGCTGGTCCCCGCGACTTTCGTCAATCTCCCGGCTCAGTCCTTAGCGTTGGTGTGCGGCTGAAACCCCAGCTTCTAGTGCGTCATCAGCTTCTTTGGGGGGTCCTAGGTGACAGGGGTATTGGCGACCCCTGATGTCTCCATAAAGAGGACCTGTTCACACATGAAAAAGAATAAAAACACACAACGTTTTTTTTTTTTTTTTTAAGTCCCCACCCATACATACACGCATGCAGACATGAGCCGGGTGCGAAAACGACGATTTCGCCCATTCCGCCGCACGTGTTACAGATCACCGCAAACATCGCAGTGAGAGCAATAACTCTAGGGCTATTAATCACTGATAACACTGAACTGATGAGCGGTAAAAGCTTTTAAAGCGTCACCTATGGTCAATTTTGGGTATGGTAGTTTTTGCCGATTTTCGCGGGTGCGCACAATTTTAAGGCTTGACATGTTTGGTGTCTATTTACCCAACCTGACCCCATCTTTTCTATTTGACCAAAAAATTGGTTATTATTATTACCACCTGACGTTTGTAGGCAAATTAGCTATAATTTTGCGCTAAAGTTGCTAGAGGGCCAGACCATTTATAAATAGGGAAGCAGGTTGTTTACCATGACAGTAGAAGTAATTTTTTTCTGAAGATATGGTTAAACAACGTGATTTAACAGCCTTTGAACGTGGGATGATTGTTGGCACTCAAGCCATGGAGCGAGTATCAGCAAAACAGAGCAGCTGTTGTTAAAGTGTTTAAAGACTGGACTGTCAGCCGAAAATCTGGGTCTGACCGTGCGAATTGTGGCCGTCAGCGACTAGTCAATGTTAGGGCAGTACAGAGAGTGACAAGACAACAGAAGGGCAATAGTGCAGTGTCAGATTCCTCGCATCACCTTTCAACATCTCGTGGCCCAACGAAGTACTGATGGGGTGGTCATAATAATCTGGCCACTCAGTGTGTGTATATATAGATATATCTATAGATATATACATACATGGATAGGTCCTTGTATCAGTTTATTCTTAAGTGTACGTGTACCCCTGTATGTTATGGTTTCTCAGGAAATCATCCAAAAGCTTCTAGAATGATTCCACATTCTTAGCTGAAATCACTGCTTGTGGCAGCGAGTTCCAGAGACTAACCGCTCTAACTGTGAAGAACCCCCTTCGCCCCTTGTGCTGGAATTTTTTTCCCACCAATTTTAGGTGGTGGCCTCTAGTTTTTGTTACGGAGTTAATTGTAAATAGTTTGTTACTAATGTTGCTGTCACCATTGAACAATTTTGTACATGAAAATCATATCCCCCCTTAATCTCCTCCTTACTTCCAACGTGAACATGTTTAAATTTAGTAGTCGTGTCTCATAGCTCTGGTCCTCCATTCCCCTAATTAGTTTGGTTGCCCTCCTCTGGACTCTTTCAAGACTCTTTCTGTGGACTGGTGACCAAAACTGGACCGCATACTCCAGATGAGGCCGGACCAGTGATCTATAAAGTGGCAAAATTATAGACTTGTCTCTGCAATAAATCCCCTTCTTAATACAGGACAGGACTCTACTTTGTTTACAGCAGCCTGGCACTGCAAGCTATTAATCAATCTGCGGTCTACAATGACACCCAAATCTTTTTCCATTTCTGTCTTCCCTAGTGGCATACCCATAATTGTATAGCCCATTTGCTTATTTTTAATCCCAAAGTGCATTACTTTACATTGATCGACATTAAATCTCATCTGCCATATATTAGCCCACTCCCCTATTTTATCCAGGTCCTCTTGTAATGTTAAACTATCTAGGTCCGATTTTCTATCACCCTCCTGATTTTTGTATCGTCAGCAAACACAGAAACATCACTATGCACTCCCTCCCCGATGTTGTTAATAAACAGGGTGAACAGCATGGGTCCCAGCACAGTACCCTGAGGCACACCGCTCATGACACTAGCCCATTCTGAAAAGCTGCCATTTATAGATACTTTGTACCCGTTCCTGTAGCCAGTTTTCTATCCACGTACACACCATTCCATCGATCTCAGCTTGTATAACAAGCGTTTGTGTGGTACCTTATCAAAAGCCTTTGAGAAATCCAGATATACCACATCCACCAGCATCCCTCCATCCAGATTTCTACTTACCCCCTCATAAAAAGTTAGCAGGTTAGTCTGGCAGGAACGGTCTTTCCTGAACCCATGCTGATTGTCATTAACTATACCATCATCAGGCCTCAATTTCCACTCGCCCCCTCGCAATTGGCAATTGAAATGTCAGAGATGGGGTGCGCCGCCGGCGGGACCAGGGATGGGACACTACCGCCACGGTGATCGCTCACATCTGTTCTCTCTTCTCGGCCGCTCTCTAGCTGCAGTAGCTGAGAAAGAGAGAACAGAAGTGGTAGTGTCACATCCAGAGCCGGCACTAGCTCTCTGTGATCCCTCTCTCTCCTCCCGGCCGCTTCAGCTCCACGAAGCGGGCACCCAGAGAGGTGAAGGATTAGTCTGACCCGGGCCTCTCTGATGCCTTTGCAAACACCCCCCACCACCCCAAGCACTTCATCTCTCCCCTCTCGGCCGCTGCAGCAGCCGAGCGGCCCAGAGGGGAGAGATTAAATGCTTACGGCGGCGGTGGGGGGCATTTGCAAAGGTATCAGAGAGGCTTGGAGGGCAATTGCCATCCTGCCCCCGGGCCAAGTCCGCCCCTGGGTCAGACTAATCCAGCATGTTATTAATCTTAATGCCCCACTCAATGTGACCGCAAGCGAGGGGCATACTGAGGGGGGCAACTCAGATTAATAACGTCCGAAAGAAGTGGACTGGGAGGGGGGCCTCTTTAAGACTGCTCTGAATTTAAGACTGCGGTGGCGCGGAAAAGAGAACAATAAGCTTGACTGCCATAGTCTGTGCCCACTTCGATTGGGCTCAATGGCGACCACAGCAATTTCCTCCACCCACCTCCGCTGCCATTGGTGGGAGAGGAAGACTGCCGAACTGCAGTTGGACGGCTTCTGCTGCGCAGGAGAGAGAGCCGGCTGGACGTGTAGGAAACCTCACTGCTCCCCCCACCATCACCAGGAGAAAAAGAGGTCAAATCAACTAAGTCCCTGTACTTTCTTTGTGACCTCTGCACTGCGTTACATTCTGACCTCCGTACTGTGTACTGACCTCTGTACTAGGGATGCACAGATACTTTTTGAGTACCAGTGCAGATACTTGGCATTTTCACCAGAACTATCAGGGTTGCAGCTAGGACCTGGCTCTGGCACTCCACCACTGTCCTGAAATCATTTAGTCTGTATTGATTTAGAAAAACTGTCGCATGACAATAAACAAAAATGTATCAGTACTCATACTTGTAAGTAGGGATGCACCGATACCACTTTTTTAACACCGAGTACAAGTACCGATACTTTTTTTCAAGTACTCACCGATACCAATTACCAATGCTTTTTCTTAAAGGGGCAGTTCACATTTTTCCTAAAGCAATACAAAATAATGATTTTAGGTCAGTTTCTTCATATTATGAAGAACATGAAATGAATATTTATCATGCCATTGCTAACTAAGGCTTTTATCCCCCTAGTGGGGAAAATAGATGAGCACATGTCCAGAACACTGTATAGTGTGGCACAGCCATATCTAATTCTGCATACCTGGCTTTATTTTATAAAAAACATATAATTAAAATAATTTATAAAATTTATAAAATTAAAAGGCAAACCCAGCCCCCATGCGGTGCTGCAGTACTAATAGAAAATTATTTTGTTTCTGCCTGGAGATCCGAACCATTTAAATTACCCTTTTTATCTCATTTTTGTCAACCAGATCCGTAACCAAAATGCACCCTATATACCAAAAAAATAAATCGGCTAACAGTGGCTGGTTTAAAAAGGGTAAGCAGAGGATCGGGACAAGTATACCAATTACAAAAAGAGTTTATTAAATAAAATATCAGTTTTGGACATAAACATCATATCACTAACTGGTTTTAAACAAAAACAAAAAAAGCATGACATACGATTTATAGATTTTCAGGTATGCAGATCTGTTTAGCATATATGAATGAGAGCTCATTATACAATCAGCTGACACCAAAGGATAATACGCTTCATATAACGTA
The DNA here is from genome assembly GCF_000935625.1 of Nanorana parkeri. Taxonomy (NCBI): domain Eukaryota; kingdom Metazoa; phylum Chordata; class Amphibia; order Anura; family Dicroglossidae; genus Nanorana; species Nanorana parkeri. The sequence continues at coordinate 836,791 of NW_017306564.1, forward strand.
TTATCCTTTGGTGTCCGCTGATATCTGAAATACACGTATTAATCTCCAGTGGAAAAAAAAAGGAATTTATATAGTACCTCCTTCTTAAAAAAGCAGTTTCTTTCCCACATGGTTTCAGCTGGTTTATATTTTTGGTATTTATGGTGCTGCAGTACTAACCTGCTGGGTCGTGTCGTCTTCTCCGTCTGCTTCAGCCACTCCGTGTCACAGCCTAGTCATCTGCTCCATTCTGACCTCTTCTCCCGCTGATTGGCCGATTGGATGATGACAGGCTTCCTCACCAGACACTCCTGACTGGTGAGGAAGCCTGTCAATCATCCAATCAGCCAATCAGTGGGAGAAGA
>NW_017306564.1:837565-865067 GCF_000935625.1 Nanorana parkeri
CTCCTGACTGGTGAGGAAGCCTGTCAATCATCCAATCGGCCAATCAGCGTGAGAAAAGGTCAGAATGGAGCAGATGACTGAGGACTTGGAGGAGGAGTTCGCGGCCATCTTCTTTCATTGAAGACGTGATGGAGGTCCTGTGTGCGGCGGTTTCGGGTCCCTGAAGATGGCGGACGCGGCACAGGTACTCGTTTTTTGTATCTGAGTATTTGCACGAGTACTCATGCGAATACTCTGTATCGCCGCCAATACCGATGCTTGTATTGGTGCATCCCTACTTGTAAGTACTCGGCAAGTACCAGTACTCAGGGGTGGGGACTTAAAAATTGTTTTTGTTTTATTTTTAAATTCTTTTATGTGTAACTTTTTACATTTACATTTTTTTTTCCTATTTCTTTTTTCCCCCACTTTATTGCTCTCACAGAGGGGGCTAAGAAACCCCTATATGTGATGGCAAAAGAGGTGACAGGTCCTCTTTATGGAGACATCTGAGATCTGCTTCATCAGCGTCTCTACAGCATCTGAAGCTGGAGAGTGACACGAGAATGCGGAAGTGATGTAATCTACACCACTTCCGCATTCTGACAGCCGAGAGGGGACTGGAGGGAGATCGTGAACCGACCTCCCTGTAATCTCCTCTCAGAGAACCACTATGCTGGTCCCGGGCTCGCACCGGGCACAGTGGAGCCCGAGATCAGCGGGAGGGGGGGAGCTGCGGGGGGCACACATATCGGGACCCCATACAAGCGATCCGCCGGCTCTATAGCCGGTGGATCGCTTGTATGTTAACAGCCATCGCTGCCGGTTTTTAATTTATGCGTCTTTCCCTCGCGCCGCGCACGAGTGGGCGGGACTAACAGTACATGTATACAAGCCCAGTTACATCCAAGAAGCTACCGGCCGGACGTGTATACACAACGGCCGGCCGGGAGGTAGTTAAGTACTTTGGGGGGTGCAGGTTATCTGCTTTTATTTGCATTAATTTTTTCTAGTCTTTGCTGTATCACGGTTTCCGTCAACCACTGAGGTATATTTTCTGTTGAATTATGTGTTTTATCATGTAAACTAAACCTGTCTTTTTCCTGAGTGTATACTGAGAAGAAAAAAGTGTTCAGCGCCTCGGCCCTCTCCTTGTCATTTGTGAGTAACTTCCTGTTTTTCGTCCTTTATTGGGCCTATCTGCTCCTTTCTCACCTTTTTTACTGTTTATATATTGGTAGATTTTTTTTTTTACTTACTGTGGCAATATGCTTTTCGCACTTTATTTTAGCTGCCCTGATTACTAGTTTGCATTTTTTAATTGCATTCTTTTTAGCTATTGAACACCAATGCTGTCCCCCTCCATCTTATATTTTATAAATGCCGCTCTCTTGTCCTTGATGTGTTGCTTTACCGTTTTATTTAGCCATATAGGCTTAGTTTTCGATCTTTTACTTTTATTACCCAACGGTATGCACTTGGCAATAGCAATATATAATGTGTTCTTAAAACAGTCCCACATTTGGTCTGAGTTCAGGTTGTGGAAAAGGTTTTTCCATTTGATATCCCCCACTAGGGTGCGCAGTTTATCAAAGTTAGCCCAACTGAAATTTAGGGTTCTTGTACGTCCAACCCACTTCCCTTTTCTGAATCCAATGTTGAAAGTAATCGCATTGTGATCACTATTACTCAGTGTCTCCCCAATTACAATATCTTCAATTAACTCTGCATTATTAGTAATGATTAAAGCTAGGATGGCATTTTTCCTAGTTGGAACCTCCACCATCTGGTCCATGAAATTGTCTCGCAACATTTTCAGAAAACGGCCCTTTGTCGAACCTGAGGTACCATTAACCCAATTTATATCTGGGTAATTGAAGTCGCCCATCACGACTACATTGCCCTGCCTCCCAGCTATTTCTATTTCGGACTGTAGATGAGCCTCCCCCTCCTCCCCTATATTTGGAGGTTTATAACTAATACCCATAATTAGTTTACGACTATCGTCCGTCATATCTAATTCCAGCCATAAGGATTCCACGTCCTCTCCACTATTTTATACCCCCCCTTCTCCCACCTCTGTCCCTCCTGAACAGGTTGTACCCCTCTATATTAGTGGCCCAATCATGTGCGCTGTCCAGCCAGGTTTCCGCTATTCCCACTATATCGAAGTCCTCTTCGAGTAGCATAAGTTCAAGCTTTTCTAATTTATTTGCTAGACTTCTAGCGTTGGTGTACATACATTTAATTCCTGTTTTGTTCTGGCACAAAAGTTTACTTTCTTGTTGTTTTGTAATGCTCTGGACTACAAATCCCAGAGACGTAAAGCTTATCTCAAGGATGAGCCCAGCTGTAAAGCTTGGCAAAACTTTAATTTGTTTGTTCTTGCAGTAAAGCTCCAAGGAAACTGACCCAGTAGCATTTAAAAGTACTTTACTTGGTTACAGGAAAAGCCAACAAATAAACAAGACATACAGGCTGCTACAAACAAACTATAACATGCACCCACTACACTATCCTTTCTAGTACAGGTAATGCTTTCTATGAGGGTAAACACTGAACAAATTTACTTCGCTCCGGCTGCAGACTCCACAAATTCCGTGATGGACAGGACTTCTTGGCCTAGGAAAATGGCTTCTCGTCTTAAAGTGATGTCCTGGTCTTGAAGCAAGTCCTCTCGTCTTGTCAAGCCCCCTCGTACTGTCTCCCTCCTGTGAAGCCCTCGTCTTGTGTAGTGCTCCCAACCTTTTCAGCTACTGGCTTTTTTATTGAGAGAAACTGGCCACACACTTGGAAGCGCCGCCCCTTTCACTTTTAGAAAAATTAAGTACCATGCATTTCACTTTCCCACCTCTAGGTGGCAGCGTTGTATCATAAATTGCCATCAGTAGTCCAGATTCGATTTGAGTCTTGACCAGGCTAGGTGTGCCTGTTTACGCAAAACTGACCCATGTCACCATCCCTTTGTGATACGAATAATGGGAAACAATACAGGACAAGCCCCACCATTGTGAAAAACCAGTTTGGTCTGTTTAGATGGCACCTTCCATTGTGTGAACCCAGCTCTCCATCAACAAACAAAATCTCCGTCTCTATTGCAAATTTATGTGTGTCTGAAAAAGTCCACTAAGATATATCACAACACATTGTTCCACACTACATTTATTTTTTGGCCTTGATATTGGTAGGCCGTTCTTAATTATATTATCTTGGGCCATAGGATTTACTGCTTTGGCACTGGTGACTGGAGCGAGCCCACTATTTACCCTTTTATTCCTTCCCTCTTTATTATTAAGATGCAGCTTGTCTCGGCTGAAGAGCCGGTAGCCGACTGAGAAGTCAGCCCAGTTCTCCAGGAAACCAATTTTTATAATGTAAAAAAATACTTTTTTCCCACAAAATTTTCAGTAATTTTTCCTTATAGTAAAAAATAAAAAAGAAAGCTCTATTTGTCCCAAAAAATTGTATAAAATTAAATTTCAGTACAGAGTTGCATGATGTAATAAATGTCAAAGTACTGCAGTACTAAATTTTTTTAATAGATTTTTTTTTTTTATATTTCAGAGTGCAAAAGAAAAAATAATTTGAAAAGTTCTTTTGAGATGGATATGTGTAGCAATAATCTGAATTGGCAACTTCTGAATTTTAAAAACAGATTAAAAAGTATGATCTTTGGTAAAATATCAGGGGTCAAAACAGACCCCTCCCCTGATATTTTCTTTTTGAAATAGAAATTTAAGACATAGTCCTCAATCTCTTTCAGCAGCCCCTGCACTGAATGAATGGCGACCACTCATTACAAAGGCTCATTACAATCATTCACAAACCGGAAATAGTAAATATTTCCGATCAACCAGTTATGGATAGAAGCCTTCTGCTGGCTTCATTGGCCCACTTCTCCTCTGATCCCCTCTGCCTCTGATACAGGCAGGGAAGAGCGGCAGGGATTTGGGGAGAAGATGCAGACTGTCATCCCTCTACTCCCTGCCGCCCCGAGGCCATGGTGGCCTAGTGGGAAATCTGGCCCTGCCTGCAGCCTATAGCGAGCTGTGTCAGCCACCTGGCGCCCTGTGCGGCCGTACAGCTTGCACACCCCAAAGGCCGGCCCTGCCCACAACCTACATAAACCACAAAACTCTACATGTTTCACTAATTTTTGTGGATTCACAAAGTGGTCAAGGTGATTTGTGGAGAAGGATTATGAAGTATAGGAAGAAATGGGATGGAAGGTCTGAGAGGTAGAGTGATATTATTGGAAAATAGGAGAAATTACCCAGGAGAATCATTCAAACAAGATATGGGTACTGTGAAGATATGTAGATGGATAAATATTGAAAGGCCTTCATATACATGCTTTATGTGAACAGAAATAGTTAAGATAGCGTGTAAGGATAAAATAAGCAAGATTGCATCTCATCGCAAATTGAAATATACCGTGTACGTTAAGGTGTAATTTGTAAATAGAGAAAACACATACACTAGAAGTAAAACATGTTTTTATTGATAAATTAGTAAATTTAGTCTTATTGTTTTCTGATGTGTCTGTAATAGAAATTGGTAATGTATGTCACATTCGTTACGTTTTTCATTAAATATCGATTTTCCTTAGGTGCATAGGTAAGAAAAATGTTTTTTGCAAAAACAATCTCCCAATGTAAATAAAGGACTTCATAGAGACTGCTAAAAAAAAAGTGAAAGCAGATGCTGCACTTTTTTTTAATGTAGGTGTGTGCATTACTGTGGTGATAGCAGTAAAATGATCTGTGTAACAAGTACTGCAAGTATGTAATATTTTCTTTATATTTTTTATAACTCTTTTATACTGTAGTTTTTATATTTTAAAGTATTGGTTTAAACCTAAACAGCTTTTAAGATGGAGAACCTCTTTAATCTGCTGTTTTTAGTGAATGTTTCTCATTGTTATTACAGGATCTGACTTGTCGTGAAGAGCTTATAACTCTTATTGTATCGCTTCTGCCTCTGGTTTGGAAGATCCCATTGCAAGAAAAAGCAAGAGGTAATAAAATCCTTTAAAGAAATATATGAAACTGTATTCAGTAATTTTAACTTGAATTGTACAATATCAAAACACACTTTAAAAACTTTATTCTCCACTTGAACTGCAAAGATGACTCCCAACAGAATAAAACTTGTAGTGGGGCTACCCCCACACTGCAAGGGTTAACTACTATGTTTTTTGATCTAGGATGTAAAATTAAAAAAAAAAAGATATACAGTACTCACCCGAACCTTGGTCCTTGCTCCCCCTCCAGCCTGGCATTGGAATGTCCCTTAGTGCCCTCATTTCTAATGAACTGTATTAGACGTGATGACTCACTGATCCATAGACCGCTGGAGCTGAGGGGGAAGAGCCTGCAAGGACTGGTCTAACAGCCAGGCGGGACAGATGTTCGGCTAAGTATATCTTTATTTTACACCCTAGACCAGGGGTGCCCATTAGGTTGATCGCGATCTACCAGTCGATCGCAAAGCGAACACTGGTAGATCGCGATGTCCTGTCCTCCCTTCATGGGGCTTCTCCTCTGGATCCCCGCTGCTCTCCCACATCTGTATTCAGCGGTGATCCGAGAAGTGAAGGAAGTGCTGCAGCCAGCGGCGGGTCGGTGGAGGAGGAAGCAGCATGGCCAAGCATTGAGGAGAGCAAGAGCTGCTCAGCTAGGAACTGACAGCCGGTGGCTCTCTCTCTCCTCAGTGCTCGACCATGCTGCTGTGACAGCAGCTCCCTCCACCGCTCCCCCTGCGGCAGAAGTGCTTCCTTAACTTCTCCTCGTATCCCCCGCTGCCTCTGCCTGGGAGAGCAGCGGGGATCCAGAGGAGAAGTTGCAGGCTGAGGCCCCCCCCCCCCCCCCCCCGCGCGGGGGGGGGCAGGGCGGCGGGGGGGGGGGGGGGGGGGGAGCCGCCGGCCGCTCACACAGGGTCCCCTTGATCAGGCTTAAAGTGAACTTTAAGCCTGATCAAGGGGACCCTGTGCGGCCTCGAAAGTGAACTTTAAGCCCTATGATGGGGACCCTGCACGGCCCGAAAGATTCTACTTTGAGTGACTTCAAAAATAAAAACGAAGATTCGCTGAACTTTGACCTGTTTGTCAAATTGAAGTGCTGGTGACATCTCTTGACAATAATTTAAATAACTGGGGACACATGGTACTATGTGTCCCTAGTTGTGAATGAACAGGAAGTGTTTTACATCACCTAATAGTTTCTGAATAAATGGGAAGCCTCTGTACTTTCCATTCATTTAGAACAGAGGCTGCAGAAAAAGAGATTGAGGACTTTGTGTCCTCCTATTTCCTTTTCTATTTTAAAAGGGAAATATCAGGGGGCTGTGTAGACTCCTAATATTTCCCCAAAGCCCTCCCAACGTTCGGGCGCAAAAGGAGCTAGCTAAGCATATCCTCCCGCGGTGCTCGTGTGGCTGCTGGCTGAATGTGTTAGACGCCGCAGACGGAAAGGGGCAGGACACCTCTTCCCGTGTGCAACGTTGGCCACACGAGCACAGCGTCAGGACGCCGGTGCCGCTAGAACGAACTGGAATGCAAGCCGGCCGACTCCCTGCGTTCAGGGAGTCGGCCGGCTGTTTAGTATGGAATGAGTTCAGTATATTTTTATTATGGAAAAGTACACTTATCCTTTCAGTTACCCATGTAAGTGGACAATATTGCAGGGAGGAGACCGTGAACTCACAAGCCCCCTATATGATAGCACATGAAGATGACAGGTTCACTTTAAGGTGACATTAGGGGGTCTATTAGACACCTAGTGTCACCTTTCCACTCCAATAGTTTTAACTGGTAAATGACAGCTGTAAACACAGCAGGCAGTGGCTGGGAGCAATAGCCAGTCTGCTATTGGCTATTTTAAATTGCAATAGCAGGCGGGCTATTGCATCTGCCCTTTTGTCTTCTGTCAATCAGCAGAGGAGGGAGTTTCTTCTTCAAGTCCTCCTCCGCTGATTGACAGCAGGCAGTCGGCGGGTGCAATAGCCAGCCTGCTATTGCAATTTAAAATGGCCAATATCAGGGTGGCCATTTTTACCAGCCGCTGGATGGGTACTTGACGCAGGCAAACTACTGCTGGCAGAAGAGGGGGCATGGGGGAGCAGCTGAGGAACCGGGAAATACAGAGGAGGCACACGGGGGTGGCAGCGCATGAGCCTGGGGAATGCAGAGAAGGCAGGGAGCAGCAGTGGACGAGCCAGGGGAATGCAGAGAAGGCAGGGAGCAGCAGTGGACGAGCCAGGGGAATACAGAGAAGGAACGAGGGCAGCAGTGGACGAGCTAAATGGGAATGAAGAGGCACAGCTGATCTCTCCTCCCCGCTGGTGCTGGCTGCAGTGGCCTGTTTCCCCGCTGCCTCTTCAGACACAGGCGGGGATTAAAAGGCACACAGACCGCTGCAGCCGGCACCAGCGGGGAGTAGAACGGGAGTAAAGCGGCAGCTGATTCAACCAATCGAATCTACTAATTGATATTAAGAATCTTGGACAACTATTCTCATTACATCAATTAGTTGTTTCAGTCCTAAACTCCTAGCTTTGGCCCAATTATCAATCAGTACTTTTGCTGACGGTAAATGTCTGTTTCAGTATGAAAGATAAAACATCCTGTGCTTATATTTACTCATATTCAGCGTACAAAACCTGGGACAATCCTTAGGGTGATTAAAAACAAGGTCAAAAAGGATAATGGCAGTTCCTCATCTGAAAAAAGAGTTTTTGAGTTTTTAGATGCACTGACAGAATTTTATTGCAGCCAGCCGCCGCTTGCTCCACCGCCCCACCCGCCGGTGATTTTTTTACGGATCCCCGCTGCCACAGATCCTACAAGCAGCTGGGATCCATGGAGTCTCTCATCCCTCCCTGAGGTGGCTCCAGGGTATTTTCGGTAATAGCGGTCATCAGCGGCTTGTGAGCCGCTGATGACAGCTATTATTTTGAAGGGGACAGTCTGCTGAACAGTTCTGCTATAAGCTTAAATCGACCATGAGCTTATAGCAGAACTGTAAATGCCACCGACGTAAGGCATATTGAGCTGGCCAGCCGGGAACACTTCCGCCGTATGCCTTACGTCGGTGTCAGCGAAAGTGTTAATAACCAATTTTTCATATATAAAGGAAAAAAATACCAAAAATTTGGGTTTGCTTACATTCACACTGTTTCTTTAGCTTTAAAAAAATAGACCGCACTCATTTGGTGGTGTGTGTACACTCCACCTTACAACCCCCCTGCAGAAAATAGCCTTATACCTTCCCTACCATTTTAAAACTTTTTTTAAAATTTAATTTAAATTTCTTCTTTTTTTTTTTTTTAGAGTTTGTTTTACCATCACTTGATACCGAACCGTTTGCTACCAAAGAGAGCTGTTCAACTCTGAAAAAACCTCAGAGGAAAGTAAATACTGAGGGGATTTCCTCCTCCTCGGACTTCTCAAGTCTTGTAAATGTTAGCTTGCGACACCATAAATCAAGACGCCATTCCAAAACTGCATCGAAGGATGATAAAAAGGCTTTGTCTACATCAGATTCTGAAGGAGTCCTGGATGAGAAGTCTTTATCTGCGACTAAACAAAGGCATACACCACATCCTGTTACATCCCACTCTTGGGAGTCCACTGCATTTGACAAAGGTTTCACGCATCAGAAAGTGGAATGTAAACCAAAACCAGATACTAGCTTCTCGGAGAGTAATCTTTTAGAAAGACCCTTTTCTGTGTCAGATAAAAACACTTCTCCATTTGATCTTTGTCAAATATTGCTATCTTTGCTTGAAAAAGTTTCTAAGTATGATATAAAACTGAATCATAGCACTTCACTCTCAGTTACTGTCATCCCAGCATTAACAGAATCCCTTTTAGGCTTTGGTGATTACTATGCATCCGTCAAAGGAACATTGGCATCTGGATGGAATGAGGAACCAGTGGCATTAGTGCAGAGAATGCTGTTGCGTACAGTGTTAGCACTACTGTGTGCAGACATTAATAGCAGGGATGGTATGCCAGACAATTTAAGGAAAAGCCTTACTGATTTGTTAAAAACAGCCTTAAAATATAAAGTTTACCTTAGTAGCATGCCTGATTTATACCACCAACAGTCAGCCAAGAATGCTGCTGAAAAACTAGAGATGCCTCGATGTCAGCATCAAGCTCTTTTGATATCAGAGCTTCTTGAAGTCATTTTTCAAATCATGTTGTTATGTCTTAAGTGTGCAGCACCAAATCCCTTATATTTTAGTCAGTCTATAGAACTTTTGCATGACTTTGTACTGTACAGTGGATTTGATCTCTTTGAGAAAGCCACCCTTTATATGGAGTCAATATGTCTTCAGTGTGAAAGCCTATATTCCGAGGCTTATGAACATGTATCATTACTTATTAGTAATGTCATCAAAATAATCAGTGTTATCAAAAAAGTTAAATCTGAGCAACTCCATCAGTCAATGTGTACAAGGAAAAGACATAGGAGATGTGAATTCTCACACTTCATGCACCACCACAGAGATCTTTCTGGTTTTCCAGTTTCTATTTTCAAAAGTCGTGTTCTTAAAGATCCTTCTGAAGAAAATATATATGGGGAGCTTCGATTTCCTGAGAGGAGTTGTTGCATTGCTGTTTGTGCCCACCAATGTTTACATTTACTACAACAGGCACCGCTGACCCCTACATGTCTACAGATTATTTCAGGTATACAGAATGTTGGCATTTGTTGTTGTATGGATCCTGCATCGGTTATTTTACCTCTTCTTTATGCATTTAAGATGCAAAGATTAACAAATGTGCAACATCATACGCTGAGTCTACTTGCAAACTTGATTTTGGATCAGCTAGGTGGAGGTGAAAGTTCAAATACTGTGAAACAAGCATCTTGTAACATATGTGCAATGGATGGTGAACATTTAGCTGAATTGCAGGACACAATTCACGGAAAATCTGACCCTGCTTTAACTACAAGTTTGTGCAGTATGTCTTATAGATTTCAGGGTGTTCTACCAAGTAGTGGCTCAGAAGACATGATGTGGAAATGGGATTCTTTGGAAGCTTACCAAGAACTTGTCTTTAGTAATGATCTACAACTGAGTTTACCTATTGCCAGCCATATTTGCGCTATCATGCAGAAAGGAAATGCAGTCATTCAATGGAAATTGTACACACTTATCTTCAATGCAGTTTTACAAAGAGGGGTAGAGATGGCTCATCATTCTCAACAGATGGATGTTGCAGCACCGTACAGCCATACAAGCAGCTGTCAGAAAACAGGATTATCTGAAGAGTTACTTAAGACTTACTTAAAAATACTTCCTGAGTTGCTGAAGTCCAGGTTTGTATTTGGTCATTTTTTCATCCCTGTATAAAGCATTTTCCTCCACTTTACACATTATCCACTGCATTTCAATTCTTACATGTTTTAGAGTCGAACACAAAAATAGTTCTTATTTTCCAGTACACTAAAGGACCAAAAGATTAAGAGTATATAATGAAAAAGCATAAGCGTATGTGAATCTCTTTTGAAAACTGCACATCTGGCCTTCTCCCCATCCATGTATTCCAGTTGGCCACTGGGGCTGCCCATCATACTGACAGGCCAAGAGGAAGGTATTCATGCTGGCTTTAAACACTAAAAGGAAGGGTGAAATTTAGTAGATGAGAATACCAAAGATTTCAAGAGTCCCATGGACCAAGTGAAGAGGGCTTGAAGTTTGAGCAGACACCTAATGGTGCATGTATTTAGGTTAAATTTTTTTTTTTTGATGGGTGTACTTGTAACTTTTAGCAGTATTAATATCTTTTATGCATATTTTTGTGTGATATTTTGTTCTTGGAGATGAAAACAGAAATATATGTATACATATATAGAAATATATGTATACATTTAGTACCACTACTTCCTCCCATTGTTACAGTTTGAGGCCTGTGCCAAATGGAGGCCTGGTCAGCAGAATATCTTTCTGTTGGTATGTGCACCAAGCTAAGACCATTATTTTCTATGTCCAGACCCCATCTGTCGCCTGCCATGGTTACCCAATTGTAATGGATGGATGAGCTATTTATCATTATGATCATGCCAGACAGGCAAGAAAGTGGAAATTCATGTCACTGCTGTCTCATAGTGTGACAAAACCTCAGCCAGCAAAAATTGTGTCTGTGGGGGGTTGAGGGAGGGGGGGGGGGGGGATTGTAGGAATAAAAAAAATGCTCACACATTAGAGGACATTAGCGTTGGTGGGAGTAAGAAATGCCCTTGTGTTGGTGTGAGAAATGCCCCAGTTTTGTTAAAGTAAAAAATAACTTTTGTTAGTGGTTGGTGTGAAAAAAAACATGTTCATGTTGCTGGTCAGTGGGAATCATTCATGCCCCTGTGTTGGTAAGTAGAAGGAATGATGCCCCATCCAATGGTGTCAGTGGGAGCAAAGGGGCCATCAATGGTATCGGTGGGTAGAAAAGTATTTGCAAAGCATGCCTGACCACACGTTCTCAATGGGATTAAGGTCTGGTGAGTTTCCTGGCCATGGACCCAAAATTTCGATATTTTGTTCCCCAAGCCACTTGGTTATCACTTTTGCCTTATGGCAAGGTGCTCCATCATGCTGGAAAAGGCATCATTTGTCACCAAACTGTTCTTGAATGGTTGGGAGAAGTTGATCTTGGAGGATGTTTTTGTGCCATTCTTTATTCATGGCTGTGTTCTTAGGCAAAATTTGTGAGTGAGCACACTCCCTTGGTTGAGAAGCACCCCCACACATGAATGGTCTCAGAATGCTTTACTGTTGGCATGACATGGGACTGATGGTAGCGCTCACCTTTTCTTCGCCGGACAAGGTATTTTCCAGATGCCCCAAACAATCGGAAAAAGGATTCATCAGAGAAAATGACTTTACCCCAGTCCTCAGCAGTCCAATCCCCATACCTTTTGTAGAATATCAGTTTGTCCCAGATGTTTTTCCTGGAGAGAAGTGGCTTCTTTGCTGCCCTTCTTGATACCAGGCCATCCTCCAAAAGTCTTTGCCTCACTGTGCGTGCAGATGCACTCACACCAGCCTGCTGCCATTCTTGAGCAAGCTCTGCACTGGTGGTGCCCTGATCCCGCAGCTGAATCAACTTTTAGGAGACAGTCCTGGCTCTTGCTGGGCTTTCTTGGGCGCCATGAATCCACAGCAATTGAAGCTCTCTCCTTAAAGTTTTTGATGATCTGTTGATTTAGGTGCAATCTTAGTAGCAGCAATATCCTTGCCTGTGAATTCCTTTTTGTGCAAAAGCAATGATGATTGCACCTGTTTCCTTGCAGATAACCATGGTTAACAGAGGAAGAACAATGATTTCAAGGACCACCCTCCTTTTTAAAGCTTCCAGTCTGTTATTCTAACTCAATCAGCATGACAGTGGTCTCCAGCCTTGTCATTGTCAACACGTACACCTATGTAAAGTTGCCCATACACTGTACGATAATCGCGGTTGATCGTACGATCGCAAGGTGTACGGGCAGCGTGCAACCGCATTTACTGTAAGTTCGCTCGATTTTTGTATTACGAGCACGCTAGAAAACCCGCCGAAAATCGCACGATTTTAGGCGGGTTGGTAGTGCGATCGAAAGACGCACAGCCGAGGTGCGCAAGCGCACACTGCCCGCTCATGGGGAGGACTTGCGATTATCGTAAGTACGATTTGCCTGTCGAAGATGGGCAGGTCGTGCGAACTTTTAATCACCTTACAACCATCGCACAACGAAAGTCGTGCGATGGTTGTAAGGTGTATGGCCACCTTTTAACGAGAGAATCACTGACATGTCAGCTGGCCATTTTGTGGCAGGGCTAAAAAGCAGTGGAAATTATTTTTTGGGGGATTAAGTTCATTTTCATGGCACTTTTCAAATTAATTGAATAACATTCTGGAGTATATGCAAATTGCCATCATACAAACTGAAGCAGCAGACTTTGAAAATGATTATTTGTCAAAACTTTTGGCCGCGGCTGTCAATCAACTTAATTCTACTGTATATAGCAATCGGTATATCTGTAGAATACATCTGGCCTCCTCAGGGTCTGGTCCTAATTTTGGAGGAACCACCCATTTGTTTTTTTACATTTACAGTTTTTACATTTTAGACTGGGGAGCCTTGAAATTTTGCTTACTTTTAAAGGGTTCCTTGACTGCAAAAAGATTGAGAGACGCTGATTTAGACCTCTGGAAATGCAGTTGACCTGCCCCTCCCCTCCCTTGTTTATCATGCCACCCAGGGGACTTGTCAGCCACCCAGGGGACTTGTCAGCCTGCCTGCATGCATTTAAGTTGCATAATATAAAATGTATATAAAATAAAAACAAACCCATAAACCCACGATACACTTGCACATGTAATGTACACATAAGCACAGTTCTGATGTGCAAACATATATAAGATGCTTGATGTGCTTTATATGTATTACATATCTGCAAATGGTTTAGAGCTGGGGTCCCCAAACTTTTTAAAGAGGGGGCCAGTTCACTGTCCCTCACATTGTCGGGGGCCGGATCATCATTTGAAAAACTCTTGCCACTCTTGGACACTCTCTGCCACTCTTGGATGCACCGAGGTTGGTGTGAAATAAGCCCTTAGAGCAGCGGTTCTCAACCCATGGGTCGCGACCCCGTCGGGGGTCGATTAACGATTTGCCAGGGGTCGCCTAAAGACATCCTAACTCTCCTGGACGCTCCGGGAGTCTCCCGCTTTTAGATAGCGGCTCCTGGCCGCCCGGGAAAGAAACACTTTCTCCCGTCAGAAAAAAAAACAGCATAGGAATGCATAGCTAGAATATCTAGCAGTAGCAAAATTACAGTGATGAAGGAGCAATGAAAATAATTTTACTGTTAGGGGTCGCCCCAACTTGGGCAATGTTATCAAAGGGTCGCGGCACTAGAAAGGTTGAGAACCACTGCCTTGGAGGGTATATATAAATACTTTTAGCAACTTCTTTAACCACTTCACTTCAACCCCCTTCCTGGCCAGGCCATTTTTCAGTATTTAGCTCTGCAGTACTTTGATGTTTATTCAGTCATGCAACGCTGTACTGAAATGGATTTTATACAATTTTTGGGGACAAATAGAGCTTTCTTTTGGTGGAATTTAGTCACCACTGGGGTTTTTATTTTTTACTATATGACAAAAAAAGTACCCTACATTTTGGAAAAAACCTGTTTCCCTATGAAATATTGTGAAATCACCCCAATTTTTTGGTAAAATATAAGACGTCACGTCGGGTAAACAGACACAAACATGTTGAGCTTTAAAATTGCGCCCACGAAATCGCAGAAAACGAGCACACCCAAAATTGGCCATAGGCAACGCTTTAAAAGCTTTTACCACTCATCGGTTTAGTGTTATCGGTAATTAATGGCCATATAATTATTGCTCTCACTACCACGTTTGCGGCGAAATGTAACGTGCGGCACAATAGGTGGAATCGTCGTTTTTGCACTTTGGCGCACCCGCCGCATGTTTGTGTGTGTGGGGTCCTCGGGGGACGTTAAAAAAAATGTGTTTTTTATTTTACTTTTTTTGTTCTAATTTGACTTTTTTTTAGCTTATTTTTAAAACTTTTTTTACACTTAACTTTATTGCTATCACGTAGGGGGTTAAGAAATCCCCTATGTGATAGCCAATTCACATGGCCGGTCCTCTTTATAGAGATATCAGGGGTCTCTAAGACCCCTAATGTCACCTAGGCACCCCTAGAGAAGCTTCTTCCCTGCTTCTGTAACTGGAGCGTGATATTGAATGCAGGAAGTGATCTAATACACATCACTTCCTGCATTTGGGGACCAGAGAGGACATCAAAGGGAGATTGTGTACTGAACTCCCTTTTGATCTCCACTGACAGCATCGCCGTGCCGGTCCCAGGCCCACAGGGCACAGCGGATCTTGGGACCATATCGCTTGAATGTAAACAGCCATCGCTGTTTGCCCACTCGTGTGCACACTGGACGCCGCGCACAAGTGGGGGGAGGGGCAGGATGTCTTAAGACACCCTCCCGCTCCTATAAGGCTCCCGTCCGGCCGTTCAGCAACGGCCATGGACGGGCGGGTGGTTATTACAATTTTTTATTTTTTTTGTAGATGGCCCTGTCTTACCTCTCGACAGCAGCGTACAGCTTTGGGAGAGGCAGAGAGATGACATCACGTCATATCCCAGCTCTCTTCTTATTGCCCCCCCTCCAGGAGCCTGTACTGGCGTGCGCCCAAAGTTGGCTGCTAAATTACATGCCACCCGGCTTCCTGATTGGTTAGGAAGCCAGACTGCTTAGGAACACATTAAGGCGACTTCCTAGCCAATCAGGAAGCTGGTCATAACCCACTGCCCAGCTTCCTGATTGGAAAGGAAGCTGGCTCCGTGCTCCCTTGGCACTGCTAGCCTTAGTGCACATACATTTTATTGATAGTTGTCATTCAAACGACAAGCACATTTCTGAGCCTGATGGAAGGGGACCCTGCACGGCTCTAAACGCGCTTGTCGTTTGAATGACAACTATCAATAAAATGGATTTTGCACGAACATGGAATATGGACATCTGTTTTGAAAGATATGTACTATTGCACATAACAGATGCCCTCACAAAACATGTCACCCGTTGCCTGTGGCATTTTTGTTATGAGATCATTGCACTGATCGATTTTTTTTCTTTTCATGAAACTTCTTCCTCAAGATGTAGGGAATTCCTGTGGTACTTCTAGCTCCGAATCAGCCCAGAGGTGGGCCTGATGAGTCTTCTGGCGGATGTCATATGGACTCCTCCAGCCTGGATCTTCTGTTTCAAGGATTGATTTACCATACTGCTTCACAGTTGCTGTCAGTAACGGCACGGCTGTTGAAGCCCAGGTCGTGAGAGATGAGCATCTTTTAATCCGTGATTTCCATAATGTTAAAAGCTAGGAAGTCTACTTCTGTCTGTCATCGAATGTGGAAGAATCCTCTCCATCCTACAGTTGGGATCTGGACCAGCATTTGGCCCTCAGCACTATTAAGGATCAGGTCTCTGCTCTTGCCATCTTATTTCAGAGACCCTTGGCTTTCTTATTCTTTGATTTTAGGACCTTTTTGTTCAGGGTGTCTCCTAACAACTTGTTTTCCTGGTGCGTTCCCCTGTGACTCCTTGGGATCTAAATCTGGTTCTTGGAGCATCAAAAACCACCATTTTGAACCCATTCGGAACATTCCCTTTGCTACTTCCACTCACGGGTGTTTTATTGCAGACATGCCTCTCTGAGGTGAGCGTCTGAGCTGGGGGCCTTGTCCTGCAAAGCACCTTTTTTGGTTTTTCAAAAGGGCAAGGTGGTGTCGAGGCCCAAAAGTTCCTTTCTACCCAAGGTATTTTTGGCATTTCACCTTCACCTTTTACAATTTTTAAAATGATTTATAAAACACATGCTCCGTGACAACCCCTTACCCTCCCAAACAAATGAACCCAGAAGTTGGCTGCACATGGTGCTTCCCTGGTTTATTTAAAGGTAATTAAAATGATCACATAAATCCTAATATGCAAGGTCCACATGTCATTTTCCATAAGAACATCTGCTGGTAAATCTCCCATCACACCTACCCAGCACAGCTTTTCTACATGGCCATAGCCCAAATACACTTTTGCAATGGGCATACTCTTCTTTATGACACCAGCAGGTTTAATTATGTTTCCTGGGCCTCTCTGCATATCCTCATGTCTAACAACACGGGGGTCCACAATTGTTAAAGGCTCCACTGTCCTTGAAACCTTCCATTGCTACCTCATCAATCCTTACATGCTGAAGGTGATGTTTTCTTGGTGTGGAGTGGCTGGGTACAAGAGGATGAAATCCATATATTCTTGGTGGCCTTTGTGCTGGATTGTATCCGGTCCAAGTGGTGATGTAGGAATTGAGTGGACAAACTCCATAAACACCAGAAAAATTGCATGCTGACCTGGGCTGTACAGGATACCTGGACAGTGTGGGCAAGAGTCTGTGTTCTGCAGGTGAGGCCTTTACATACCAGAAAAGGGCTTTGTTGTACACCCTGGGCCTTCTAATGACTTAGAGTGACAATATAATTGTGTAAGTCCAAGTTGCCACAAGCATAGTATCGTTTATTTGCACTCTTTGAGGCTTTTCTCTGGAAAGGAGTACCACGCAGTGCATCCTGAGACTGAATGACATTTCCCTTTGTGATGGTGAAGGGAGAGGAACAGAGGGCATTTTCTTTGCGAGGGCAACGGACCATGAACTTTGTCTATTAAGCCTTGTTTAAAAAAACCTTATCTGTCAAACGGGCTGCAGCCTAAACTGTAGCTGGCTTCCTGCAGTTCCTGCAGTCCTGCAGTTCCGTATCCTGCAGTTATTTAGTTTTTGGATTGGAGCTCAGTTTTAAAGTTAAAATGTTTCAAGAAAATACTAAAAATAATCAGTGCTGGGTAACAGACTCAAAGAGGGTGCTAAATTGTCCCTCTTTTGTAAAATCCTATCTCCCAAAACCCCTGGGAAGAGAACACTCTTCACCTTCCCCATTCCACAATGCAGGTTTTTATTTGCAGGGTGCGTCACCATTGGGTAGATATCCCCTAACGTCCTGTACACTGCAGCAAAAACCTTTTTGTTTTTTAGGGAAATGGGAAAGGGGTCAGAGCTTCTGTTAGGTTATTATACTGTTTGTGCCTTCCTGTCCCAGTGACAGGAAGTGAAATGATATCTCTGTAATAGGGTCACAAACCGCAATAAAAACTTGAGGAAGGGCCTTCCTTACCTGTACTATAAAACCTTTGGCTCCATCCTTAATCCATATCTATTGACACTATATAATTACTTTTTTGCAGCATCACCTATCCCTACATCTATGCTTGCTTCATATATTACAGTAATCCCTAAATCCGGTAAAGACCATCTGGAATGTTCCAGTTATCGACCTATTGCCCTTTTAAACTCAGATTTAAAATTTTGTTCTAAACTGCTGGCACTCCGATTAGGCCCATTCCTTCCTCCCTTTGATTCACAAGGACCAAGTTGGCTTTGTCTCAGTCAGACAAGCTGGAGATAATACAAGGCGTACGATAGGTCTTATTGACATTCTGAACTTCTCAGGCACGGAATCTTTGATTTTGAGCCTCGATGCTGAGAAGGCCTTCGATCGCCTTTTAGTTGGCCATTTTTACTTTCCACTCTAGAACATATTGGGATACGGAGACCCTTTCTGCATGCTGTTAATAGTCTTTATTCCACTCCTTCTGCCGCTATTAAACTCCCTTTCTCATTACCCTCCTTCTTTCATATACACAACGGTACTAGACAGGGTTGCCCTTTATCCCCTCTTCTTTTTGTCCTCTGCATTGAATCATTGGCGACTCATATTAGGAATTCTCCAGACATCACTGGCATTCAAGTCAAAGGACATGCTTTTAAACTTTCCCTGTTTGCAGACGATATTTTATTGACCCTGACTAAACCGTTTATCTCCTTACCTAATCTACACACAACATACTAAAGTCATTTGGCGCCATACAGGGACTAAATTTAACCTCACTACGCCCACCACCTCTATGAGATCATTTTTATACACACCTCTCCTACCTGTAACGCTTAACCACCATACTGCTCGTCCCTGGACGGATCACTTTCTTTTTCGCTTTAGAGACATTATTTATAAAATAGATGGGACTTTAATGCCTTTCTCTACTTTGCAAACTAGGTTTAATTTACAAGCTAGATCTTTTTTTACATTTCTCCAGATTAAACACTTTGCATATACAGTCTCTACTTCTCTTACTTTTTCGCCATTAACCTCGTTTGAAAAAATGTGCTTAGACGGCCCTACCCGCAAACATTTGACATCCGACATTTACAAATTGCTTAATTCAATTACCGATCTCCCCTTTCCTAAAAATAAATACATGCTTAAATGGGAGAGGGCTCTGGGTCGGACATTGGACATGGAGAAGTGGGAGGAGATCTGGACCAATGCTAGTAAGACCTCTATTTGCACCCTTATCAAGAAAATCAATATAAGATTCTCTTCCACTGGTATCGCACCCCGGACTTGCTGCATTATATGAATCCTTCACTGCCATCGGAATGCTGGTGATGACTGACTTCAAAGGGTAGCTTATTGCATATATTTTGGGATTGTCCAAAGATACGCCCCTTTTTGAAGTACGCAATTTCCCTACTTCAAAAGTTAGTTGGTAAAACTATACCAGAGGACCCAGTACATCTGCTCTTGGGCCTCCCTATTTTACATTCTTCAAAGACCACTACTAAACTTATTAATCATGTCCTCACCACAGTCAGATGCTTCATAGCTTTGTAATGGCGGCAACCAATTCCTCCGTCCTGCAAAGGATCCATGATATTCATAATTTGGAATTTTTAACGGCTCAATTACATAACACCATCTTTAAATTTGAGCGGGTGTGGTTCCCCTGGCAACTGTTGGAGGGCCCCAGTGGCGCTGTTTTATAATCTAGTGCTTTGTTTTCCCAGAGACCATGAGAAACGATGCGCACATATATGTGTGTATTGTTTCTTCCACCTTCCCTCCCCCCTCCCGCCCTTTTTTTTTTTTTTCTCTTCTTTCCTTTCTCTTGTTTCTTTCTTTCTTTTTTTTTAAATTTATTTGAAAACGCTTTTCTCTTTTTTTAAATTTATTTTTATTAAAGCTAAATGTAAATGCTGTTGTATTCTTGTAAAACCTTAAAAGTAAATTACCATAAAAACTTGAGGAAAAAATGTTTGCTGAAGTTTGCTTTTACCTTGTAATACTTAACAAAAAGTCTTGTAAATAAGTTACTCAATTTTGGTTTTAAGGTATCTTTTTTTTGTTTTGTTTTTCTTGTGATGCAGTGTAATACGAGAAGTATTCTTAAATTCAAATGGACTAAATCAAATTACAGAACTTAATTATTTGGATTCTTTGAGATACTTCTGTTTGAAAGCATTCGAGACTCTTGTTTGCTTTGGAGAGCAACAGATCGACTGTCTAACACCTAATTTGGAAAATGGCACTGGCGATTCAAACCCACTTCCTTTGGAATTTCATGTTCAGTTTTCAAGGCCTCAACAATGGCTTCATGATCAAACCAAAAGCTATACTGATTTGAAAGAAATCTGTCCAAAAAGAAAAAAGGTGATCCATCAAAAAACGAGTATCATAAACCTTTTTCTTTGTTTGGCTTTTTTAAGTGTGAGCAAAGATGCAGAGTCTGAGTTTGAATCTGTCAATGAGTCTGAGGACACTTCTGGCTATGACAGTACTGCAAGTGAACCAAGAAGCATTTTACCAAAACTTAATGTTGAAAGCTTGGTTTTACCATCCACAGAGCAAATACACAGAGCTGCAGATATTTGGTCTATGTGTTGTTGGCTTTACCTTTCAAACGCGATGCTCCAGAAGCAATTCCACAAAATTGGTGGCTTTGATTTGTGTTACAAACTAATTCTTCTCATAATAAATACATTTTCTAGCTGTTTTGAAGATTTAAGAAGTAAAAGTCTTCCTTTTCCTCATGAAAAATCAAATCCAGCTGCAGAAGAAAGTCTTGGCATAGAAACCCACTGCGAAACAGAATGCACATGTCACGATGCTTTATCCAAAGAACTATACTTGCGTTACCTTCAACCTGATCCTACATGCTCTTCATCAAAGAGTTCCTTTTTTGTTAGTTCTCCTCTTACAACTGAAGTGAAAGAGTGGCCAATTGAAGCTGTGAAATTATTTGAAGCACTTTTAGCTATTTGTCTACACAGTGCACGAAACAATCAGCTCAAAGCAGATTTGGAAGCCTCTCAGGTAATGTTTTTATATTTACATTTCTTTGTGAGTTTACTGCATTAAATATGATTCAGAATGTCAAAGTAATTGGGGAATTAAGATTTTGTAGTAACAGAACAGCAAAGGTGCTAAGAACAAGTAAAACTGTAACCTGCTAGGGTGCATGGCCAACCCCAAAAAGAGAGCAAATGATTAAAAAGAGAGTACCTGAGGACAAGCAGTATAATTGTAAAACCATTTATACAGCTATAACAGTAAATTGGATAATAAAGAAATTCAGTTGTCTACGATCTATATGAGATGGAATGAAGCATGTGAATACCTTCTGTTTTAAGGCTTTACTGTTCTATGTATTGCTTAATTTACGGGATTTTTGCTTCTTTTTATCCACTCTTACCATAACCTTCTGGGTTATATTTTCTCGTTGGATCCCAGGCCCTACTTCATCATAGCCATGGTTTCCATATCACTGCATTTTTTGCTGGGCAGAACACCTGAAACTGTTATATGCAACTTGTAATTAATGCCTCTATAATATTTGGCTGAATCAGTGCTATAAGCCAAACAGTTCTGGATGTGCACTTAGCAATTGGAGCAAAAAGGATTGATTTGCATAACCTTGTCTACTATCATCAGTGGTGTGGAATTCGTATCGCCCGACGCCTGGGACATGTAGTTCTGGGCATGTGTTTTTTTTCAGTGTTTTAGCCCTGCTGATGTGACAGGCTCTGTCACCTCCCTCAGCTGCTGCTCGTTCAATTAAGAGTACCTGTCACCTCCAAATGCTGTCACACGGGCTTGTTAGCAATAAAGTTAAGTGAAAAAAAATAACAAAAATGTAAAAAATAAAAGGGTGATAAAGTAAAAATAATAAAATAAATGAAAATTAAAACATTTTACAAAGTAACTAAAAACTGGAAAAATGAAAACCAACCCCGCTGCCCCCACCATCTGCATGCGAATAAACACGCAGTGTTTTCAACCGCGATCGTGTGGGACCGCCCGGCGGTATTACTGCGGAAACCGCGCGATCTGCCTGGCGTGACTGGGGTGCCATTCGAAAATAATGGCACTGCCAGCACGATCGGCAGTGGTGCAATAATCGCACACCACCGCCGATCATCCTAATTCACTGTGTATTTTCGAATGGCACCCCAGTCACGCCAGGCAGATCGCGCGGTTTCCGCAGTAATACCGCCGGGCGGTCCCACACGATCGCGGTTGAAAACACTGCTCGGTGTGTGTTGTGAAAACCTTTTTTCAGCGATTGCCACGCAGATGTAAACCCATACATGCAGATGCAACCGCACACGATCGCACGTCCTGAGATTGCCAAAGTCTGCACCAACCCTAAAGGGTAAATTTCACTTTCCCAAGTAATTTGGGATAATTGAATTACCCGCACAAATCTCCTGATATACTTAGCTGTCAGCGAACGGTCCTTCCCGTCCACCAGTACGGGTGTACTATCTGTACCTGCTCCATGTATTCTAAATTTCGCTCGCAATTTGCGCGCACTCGTTGGTCAACACGGTCACCTGACGGCGCTGACCAATGAGAAACTCTTCTTGGCACTGCTAAATATGGTTTTGGTTAAAACTAGTTTTTGTATCCGGACAAGTAGATTGTCATGAGAAACAAGTAGATCGGCCCCCGCTTTAGTCTTTGGACAAGTAGTTTTTAAAAAAATGTCCACATCCCTGATCCTGAAATAGGGAATAATTCTCCCTATTTTTGCGATGTGTTGGAATGAGACATGTAGATACTTTCTGTTGTAAGAGGGCTCTATTGTGCTATGCAGCGGTTCAGTGAATAGCTTTTTGGTTCCTTTTATTCCTTCTCATAACCTTCTGGGTTATACTTTGTCTCTAAATTGATCACAAACTCTGCCTTTCTTCCAAGATTTGGTAGATCAAAACCAAGTAGTAAAAAAATGTGATACATTTTGATAAAATTGGTGCTACTGATCGTATTCAGGTGTTTTATAAGATAAAGCTTCTTGTAGATTGTTCATTAAGAAATTTGTGGGTCCGAAACAAGAAATAAGGATGTTCTCTTGGGATGTAGACTAATATATTTGGATGATATTTTGTTAGTCAGAGAAAATACAGTTCCCTTAACAGTTTCCTTTTTCAGGGAAGAGATTTGTATTTGTGGCCCCTGCACCTGTAATCCTAGATGGTCAGCTAATCTAGTTTACACATAGATTTGACAGCATTGGGCAGAGATCTCTTCTATTGAGAGATATTTAATTCATACAATTAAGAATGGCTGGGGGCATTTTTATGGGTACGGTATTACTTCTGAGCCGCAGAAGGTGTGATTTCTAAATCGGGCTGCAATCTCATAGTATATTTGTCTTTTAACTCCTATTTTAAGTGGTCAACCACTTGAGTTCCCTGTTCTGCACACTATAAAGTCTGCTTCGGAGGACTGCTCATGTTTGTACACATTGCATAGCATTGTTTTGATTTGTTAGCTGCACCGCCTTGTTTGATTTTTTAATTCACTGTGTATGTTATGTGGTTTGAGCTCAGCCTATAATCGTTGTATTTTTCACTGTTTTTATATTTTATTGATTTTTTTTGAGCTTGACACATTATTGTATAAATATTTTGTATTATATCAGATATAATTGTAGTGCTTAGTAGCCCTTTTTCACCTTTTTTTTGTACCGTCACTGGCGCAGATCTGTTTTGTTTGTTTATTTATATATGTAATTTGTTTTGTATTTGGAAAATTCTCTTTTTAGAATCTCACTGTACAACACATAATGGCTGAAGTTCAGGACCTTCTTGCAAAGTCCAGAGTTCTTCAAACTAATCTTGCTCCACACATTCTTGATTGTCTTCTTCGCATTGCTGTTTCAAATTTTTCTTTTGTCTCTGCCCCTCCTGAGGAGCAAAAAGAAAAGGTATGGCTTTAAAAGTGTATGTTCATAACTGGCATGTATTTTAAACAATACTTCGCAAAAAAGATTTTGCTGACCATTATTTAGGATCATACAGTATATCTCCATTTTATAGTGGTCAAAAATTGACCTTAGGTTTGCTAGTCACTCTTGTCCAGAAGCAGGTCAACCGGTCAGTGCCCACACACGACTGCAAAGCATAGATTAAATTAAAAAAAAATTATTTTGGCTAAGATGGCAATTGTGATTTTTTTTTTATTTTTTTTTTATTGAAAAATGTAAGGTTATGCACATGGGAGTAAAGAATGTGTGCGCAAACTATAAGTTGGGGGTTCTACATTAGGGAATTCGAACATGGAAAAGGACCTGGGAGTGCTCATAGATTTGGCAAAAGTATGCAATGCCAAGCAGCGCTCAGCAAAGCAAACCGGATACTGTTGTGCATTAAAAGAGGGATTGTAGCAAGGGATAAAAGAGTATTACTTCTACTTTTTATAAATCGCTGGTTTTACCTCATCTTGAGTATGCGATTGAGTATAAAATAAAGTGCATACGTCCTAGTTACATGTGCCAGAGTTCCAGAAAGTAAAGGGAGATGGATATGTCTGCCCTTAGTAAAAATGACCACTGTGAGAAGAATGAGGAGAAATTCACCCGAAAATCCTGTTATGTAAAAATTAAAAGCCTGCAGTTATCTGTTTGTAGGTTGCCATTACTAGACATTTTTAAAGGTGCCTCTGTTGTCATTTTTAAGATCAGGGTAAAGTTTCTCTTTAATGCAGCTCTGTAATCATTAGTACACCATTACACTTATTTTAAGAATAAGCAGTACAAGGAGCCAATCGGTTCATGTAGTGACGAGAAGCATGCAAGCATGAGTTAGAGAAAGCAGACAGATGAGTTCATCACCATGCTGTTTTTCCTTTAACTGGCCAGTAACAGGCTGGGGCAGGCCCAGATCGCCCTGGGTTCAAAGAAATGGCTGAAAGATGCTCACCATCCGACTGAGACATCTAGCGGCAGAAAAAAGTACTATGTTGGAAATCTCTGGATTAAACTGAAGCTGGTTTTGTTTAATCTTTTTAATGTGCTATAATTTTTTTTATACTGGAGTCCTGCTTTAATTCATAACATAATATGTCATAGTAAAATCAATAAAGCTCTACATAATTTGATCTGCAAATTTATTTATTTAGGGCTTTTATTAGGCTGTTGGTACAATGGCTGGAAAAAAACATGTCTGGAAATGATACATTTTAGATCTCAATTGTTTTTAATGTTATCTTTCTAGCTTGCGTTTTTAGGATAGACAACTGTGTTTTTTTTTATTTTTTATAAGTGGTGTAGTGGGGCTGACGGTCAACATTTTTCACCTATTCATAAGCACCTATGACTGTTTTTTATTAGGTTCATAAATCAAATGAACTACATTTACAACACAAAGAGATTTCTGATGACGGAGACGAAGGGCACAGTCTTAACTTGAGTCTTCTTGCAGAAGAAGAAGGATATGAAGCAGACAGTGAAAGTAACCCCGAGGATGCCTCTGATGATGATGGTATAATTTTTTTATCTCTTTGCCAAATCTATCTACATTTTTCAGATAAAATAAATAAAGAATAAAAAACAGATGTTAATGCCAAAATGCAACTTTGTTGCTTGAGTAGATAATGGATTTTTCCAAGATTCAGGGAAAAGTGCATTAATATATTGAAATAATTATAAAAAATCTATGTGCAATACTTGGTTTATTGCAATGATTATTATAAATGACACATTTACCCTACAATTTGCTTATTAATACCTTTTTGTGTTTTAATTTGAATTGTATTACCAATGCATTACTCATTTGTGTGTCTTTGATCATATTTTCTTTACTGTTATTCCAGATGGTATGGCGTTGGGTTAACATTTTTTGTCTTTGCTGTTTTATTCTATTTATACCCTGAAGAATTCATGGAGTGTTTTTGATTTTTCTGACACAGGCATGAAAACTGAAATTGAAGAAATGAGAATTTTAAATGATCAAGTCGATTTAAACAGAGATGGAGAATTACTGTATCCAGAAATTTGTGCCCTGGTTCTGAATTTGCTTTCTGAAGATCATACGAACCTAAATTTGCTTTCCAGTGTTTTTCAGACTTTTTTGAAAATAATAAAGACCAATAGGAAAAACACAATGCTTCTAGTACAGCAAGTAAGTTATTTGAACTTGTTTGAACCACATGATTTAGAGCAGTGGCCTCAAAGTACTGACCCACGGGCCAATTGCGGCCAAGGAGATGGTACTATGTGGCCCGCAGCCAGCTTACAAGTCAGGTATGCGGTCACGGACCACGTACCTGACTTGCAGGAGCAGCTACACCAGCGGTCTCAAACTCAATTTACTTGGGGGCCACTGGACAAATTTTTTAGTCCCGTGGGGGCTACTACAGATATACAGTACCAGTGTTAATGTCTGCACATGTTACAAGCGACAACTGTCACCCATTTAAGTTAATCGGGTGACAGCTGCTGCATGTAAACGCCTGCACACTGCATGAAATCATATGTGAAAAGATTACATGCAGTTACAAAAACAATCAATCGTGTATCCAGGGATAGTGATGGGATTACATGCAGTTAGGAATCAATCACATATGATTGATTACATGCGGTGTGCAGGCGTTTACATGCAGCAGCTGTCACCCGATCATTAAAAGAGAACTATGGTGTTCTCTTAAATGAAAACCATGAGGTGAGTGCTTTTCACTCCCCTCATAGTTCTAGCCGACCTGTGACAATGAGACTGTCACAGGTCGGCTCAGTAGATCGGGAAGTGAGCGAACACATACCGGCGTTCGCTCACTTCTCGATCCTGTCACAGCTCTCTGCCGTAACAGGGGAGTGGCTGGATTCCCCCCTCCGATCCTCCAGCGTTGACTGGCGGAACGGACGGTGAACGGGGCGAGTATAGCTGGCTCTTCCTCTAGATAGGCAGAGCCAGCTGTCACTCACGCAGCTGGGCGGATCCAGACATAATTGTCGGGATCCGCTTCAGCTGCGGCGTCTCAGTATACTGCGAGCTGTAGCTTATGGTATACTGAGTTTAGGGTGACGGGAGGACGCTAGTTTGTGTCCTCCCGTTACCCTAAGGAGAACTATGGGGAAAAGCCCTAACCCCATAGTTCTCCTTTTTAAGGCTCATGAAAGGACATATACTAGCATCCTCCCGTGACCCAAATCTCAGTATATAGCGAGCTGCAGCTCGTGGTATACTGAGACCGCCGGACCCGGGACGGATCCTGACATTACTGTCGCGATCCACCCAGCTGTGTGAGTGATAGCTGACTCTGCCTATCTAAAGGCAGAGCCAGGTGTACCCGCCCCCTCTCCCGTCCAGTCAGCACAGGAGGATCGGAGCGGGGAGGGGGTGGGAATCCCTGCGGGGAGTCGTGACTGACCGTCACAGCTCTCTGCAGGGAGATGATCGAGAAGTGAGCGAGCGACAGTATGTGTTCACTCACTCCCCGATCAATAGAGCCGACGTGACAGTTTGTCACACGTTGGCTCGAACTATGAGTGAGTGATTTTCACTCACCTCATAGTTCCACTTTAACTTGAATGGGTGACAGTTGCTACATGTAAATGCCAGATTAGGGATCCCTGTGCAGGAAAACTCAAGTTTATGACATATAGGTGTGAATGGGGCCTTATACACACAGACAAAATAATACATCCCCCCACACTAATACAGTCCCCCTCGCACAAATAAAATAATAGACTCCCCCGACATTCCAAGCCTCCCTGCACTCATAAAATAATACAAACCCCCCAACCCCCGCACACATAATAATACACC
>NW_017306564.1:865099-870227 GCF_000935625.1 Nanorana parkeri
CACGCACATAATACATTCCCCCCCAACACATAATACACTTCGCCCCCCGCACATATATAATACACTGCCCTCCCCCAGCACTGCCCTCCCATATAAAGGAAAAAAAAGACTAAATCCAGAAAGGGGAATTTATCAAAACTGGAGCAACCAATCAGCATCTCTCCTTAGTTAGCTCAGGTAAGAATTGAAAATGAAAGAGAAGCTGATTGGCTGCAGTGCAAATCTGCTCCAGTTTTGATAATTTCCCCCATCTACTCGTCCAGTAAAACTGCATTTGCATTCATTCTGTGCGTGTTAACCTACTGTTGTGAGAATGGACCTAAACTATAGGTTTTTTTTCGGGGGGGAATGTATTTTCTTTTCTTGTCGAATGTTCAAATATTGTTTTGGGGCTTAAAATAAAAAGTAATACATTTCACAGCTTAGAAAGGAGTAGAGTGTATATATGTGGTGATATTCTGCTTATACAGTGTGGAAAAAAAATATTTGACCCCCTGCAGATTTTGTAAGTTTGCCCACTTACAAAGAAATGGTCTATAATTTTTATCATAGGTGTATTTTAAATGATAGAGACAGAATATCAACCAAAAATACAGAAAAAACACATGATACAAATGTTATAAATTTGAGTTCAGTGAGTAAAATAAGTATTTGATCCCCAAGCAAAACATGACTTAGTACTTGGTGGAGAAACCCTTGTTGGCAAGCACAGAGGTAAGGCATTTCTTGTAGTTGGTTACCAGGTTTGCACACATCTCAGGAGGGATTTTGGTCCACTCTTCTTTACAGATCTTCTCTAGATCCTTAAGGTTTCTTGGCTGTCTCTTGGCAACCCGAAGTTTCAGCTCCCTACATAAATTTTCTATAGGATTAAGGTTTGGAGACTGGCTAGGCCACTCCATGAGCTTAATGTGCTTCTTCTTGAGCCACTGCTTTGTTGAGTTGTCGGTATGTTTTTGGTCATTGTCATGCTGAAGGACCCATACACGACCCATCTTCAGTGTTCTGGCTGAGGGAAGATTTTACAATACATGGCCAAGATTTTACAATACATGGCCCCGTCCATTGGCCTCTCAATGCAGCAAAGTCGGCCTGTACCTTTAGTAGAGAAACAGCCCCAAATCATAATGTTTCCACCTCCGTGTTTGACTGTAGGATTGGTGTTCTTCAGGTCATAGTCAGCATGTTTCTTCAGGTGCCCATGCACTGCACGATTCTCGTACGAGAATCGCAGGAAATCCTGCGATCGTACGATCGTGCAGTGTATGGAAGGCGTGCGACCGTTTCTACTGTACGGTTGCACGTCTTCCGTCGGACAAGCAGGCTGGAAAACCCGCAGGAAATCGTACGATTCTCGGCGAGTTAGTGGCCTGCTGGTTCGACAACTGCCGAACAGGCCGGTGTGCGCATGCGCACACTGCCCGTTTGCAGTCATCGTAAGCCCGCCCCTCATTACAATCATCGATGATCGCAAGTACGATCTGCCTGCCCAAGATGGGGAGATCATACGTTTTTTTTTAAGTACTTTACAACCCTCGCAAGACAAAAGTCTATGGGCACCTTTACTCCAAACACGGCGAGTCGAGTTAATGCCAAGGAGCTCAATTTTGGTCACATCTGACCGCATCACTTTCTCCCAATCCTTCTCTGAATCATTTAGATGTTCATTGGCAAACTTCGGACGGGCCTGTACATGTGCCTTCTTGAGGAAGGGGACCTTGCGGGCGCTGCAGGATCTTAATCCATGGTGTTGTATTGTGTTACCAATGGTTTGGTGACTGTGGTCCCAACTGCCTTGATCGTTCACAAGCTCCTCCCGTGTAGTTCTAGGCTGATCCCTCACTTTTCTCATGATCATCCTTACCCCATGAGGCAAAATCCTGCATGGAGCTCCAGACCGAGGGCGATTGATGGTTATTTTGTATTCCTTTTGATTTGCGAATAATAATTCCAACAGTTGTTTCCTTCTCACCAAGCTTCTTGCTGATAGTCCTGTAGCCCATTCCAGCCTTGTGCAGGTCTGCGATCTTGTCCCTAACGTCCTTTGACAGCTCTTTTGGTCTTGCTGCCAGACCCGTCCGCATCCACGCTCTACACACCGCACCTCCTCCCCGCCTCACGCTCACCACCTGCCGACATCCACGATCGGCACAGGGACGCGGGGAGAAGTAGGGCGGAGGAGCAGGTGTGGGGGGATGACAGCCGCCGACAGACAGGCCCGACCTCAGAAACAAATTGCTGGAAGACTGCTCAGGTACGCCTGCACTTTCCCACACAGGGTGCTCTATGATGTATTGCTGGGATAGTGGGATTTGTAGTCCTCTATATAGACAACGGTACATTGTGCACACAACAACTGCTTAAATTGTACGTAACAAATCTACGTGCAGCTGCTCTGAATTAATAGCTATGATTTATTTTTTTAAATAGACCCATTAGTGTCACAAATTTGTGACACTAAGGGGTCAAAAAAGCTAACCATCTTTTGTAGTCAACCATTCTATGCTTGAGGTGCCTCTTGGTTGTCTACTTTCTCATTCAACACACAGAATAAGTGTTTGCCAGGCATTCAAGTTTCTTCACTAATATCAGCCTAATGAGAGAGCATGGAGTATCTCCCTTTCCTTTTCAGGACTTCATCAGGTTATGGCCTAAAGCAGTGTTTCTCAACAAGTGTAACCTTAGGACCCACATTTGTCCTCG
Organism: Nanorana parkeri; assembly: GCF_000935625.1. NCBI lineage: Eukaryota > Metazoa > Chordata > Amphibia > Anura > Dicroglossidae > Nanorana > Nanorana parkeri. Next base: position 867,803 of record NW_017306564.1, read on the forward strand.
GTCATTAAGTCGTGACCCAAGTTGCACTGCAATGGAACGCACAGCATTAGGGTAACACAAATTCCGGTGTGGGTGTACGAACTGTGGGTGGGATATGCGTTTGGGGTGCCATTCAAATGAATGGCAACGCAACACACCTACCACACCAGAATGCACAGTAGTTGAGATTGCGTGGTGCAGTGAATCAATCGCACAGTACTATGCTTTTGACACACTGCACTAGTTTGAACAGGCCCTCAAAAACACTGACATGTAGACACAATCTCACACACACACTCCAAAAGTGTTTTTTTTTTAAGGTCCACCAAGCCTCCCCAGCTTACGAGAACTGGAGTGGATCCTCAGCCTGGGGTCCAGTTTGGGCTGCTGTGCTCCTCCCTTGCACACCCTGTAGAGGTAATGGGAGCCAGAATGTGATATCCCTCCAGTCCAGGCACCTATACAGGTCATGTGAGAGAGCTGTAAGCAAGGCACGTATGGATGGAGTTCCCTCGTGGCCATACCACCAGCCCACTCCACCTCAAGCTGACACTCCGCGCCGGGCAGCATATTTTGAATGGTTGCTTGGAGCAAGAACTGACAATGCTGCGCTAGGGGAAGGCAGAGGAGCCTCTCACCTAGAAGAGTGAAAGGCATGCGGCGACCCACTGAACACGAGGTCGCATCCCACTTTTGGGTCACCACCCACCGTTGAGAACCAAGGGCCTAAAGTCACATGTGAACCCTTCTTATACTTCCTCCCACCTCCTTTTCTTAATGCATCTTTGTGTCTCTAATAGCCTTATGTGTTAGGTTTAACTCTTAAGTGCTAATTATAGCATACATTTTCAGTGTCTAAAGGATGGGCAGTGGCACCATTTAACAAGCTGTTGGTAGACAAGTGCATAAGGAGTAAATATAAAATGATGAAACAAAAACAAAACAAAAAAAAACTAAGCAACTGTATTGTGAGTTGGTAACTTTTCAGACATGTACATAGAAATTAAAATGATTGCAACACAGTTTACCTAAGAATACAAAGTAGGTAGCCCATTCTGAAAGAAAACATGATAGAAGAGATATGTTACTGTGAAAGTTATACAATTAGATTTTTGTGCTTAAACATGTTTTTTCCATTGTTTTTGTAGGGTACAACAAAATCCTTACTAATAGGATTTAAGTTCATCTTGGGAAGCGATGATCCAGAGATAAAAGGTTAGCATTTGTTTTACATTTAATTAGGACATTCTTGTTTACTTTGTATCAACAAAGCTACACCTTAAAGGTTGTGCAGCAGTGGATCAAGGTGGTTGCAGGAGCACTAAATGTAGTATGGAAGACCGGAGGAGTGCTAACTGTACAGATGTGGGGTCATGTTGCATTATGTGAATCTGAAAGGGCTGTACCTTCAGATTGTCACAACACCTTTTTCTCTTTCATTAATTGGAGGACTCTGGTCTTCTCCAGCTCACCCCCGCCTACCAACCCACACTGCAGCAACTAACCTAGCATCTAAGAGTTGGGGTATAGAGGTTTACACCTACAAATCCTACTTCATTTCATTTTACTTAGAGAACTAGAGGGAAACTTTTTATCCCATAGCTCTTTTAAGGGTCACGGGAGGACATATGTTAACATCCTCCCGTGACCCAAAGCTCAGTATATAGCGAGCTCTACTGTTGAGATCCACCCAGCTGGCTGATTGACAGTGGGCTCTGCCTGCCCCCGTCCGTTCCTCCATTCAGCGCTGCAGGATCGGAGAGGGGAGGGGGAATCCCTGACAGTCCCCGCTCTCTGCAGGGAGACGATCGAAAAGTGAGCTAGCGACGATATGTGTTTGCTCACTTCCCAATCAATAGAGCTGACTTGTGACCGTTTCATTGTCACACGTCGGCTCTAACTATGACGGTGAGTGAAAATCACTAACCTCTTAATTCTCCTTTCAGTAAGTTGATAGTTGGGGGACAGGCTGGAACATATAGATTCTGGTAGTTTCCCCGGTTTCAGCCATTGAGCGTATGCAGTTCCTTGCTGTGTGCAGGTTCGGCTGTGACAACCCAGTTCCCATATGGGCATCAGGTGGGGTTTTTGCCATGGGGGGGGGACCAGTGGCGTAACCAGAGTTATGGGCGCCCGGGGCAGAATTTTTTTTCCGCCCCCCCCCCCCCCACTTACAGCGTGGGAAACGGGAGGCTACGCTTGTTGGAATCAGGTGAGTAGTATTAAAAAAAAAAAGTTTTTTATTTTATGTTCCCAGGGACATTTTTAAATTTTAGATTTTATTTTAAAAAAATGTGTCACCTTACCTTAGCCTGGTGGTCAGTGGGGGCTTCCTGGACCCTGGTTGTGTGGGGGGGTCTGCCGTGGACCCTGTTTGTGGGGGGGTCTGCCGTGGCCGCAGGTGCAGTGGCTCCTTCCCTCATGCACATGGCTGGCCAGCCCGCCC
>NW_017306564.1:871914-875393 GCF_000935625.1 Nanorana parkeri
TGTCAATCAGCCAGTGGGGTGGATTGTCGGGATCCTTCCCGGCTGCGGTGCAGCTCTGCGCTCTCACCATATAGTGGGCAATAGCAGGCTATATACTGAGTTTTGGGTCACCGGAGGACATTAGTCCTCCGGTGACCCTGAAGAGAACTATGATCAAAAAGGTTTAGGCGATAGTTGTACTTTTAAAGAAGACCTGTACTCTGCCCAAAAAATTTAAGGGAAAAAAAACCAAGCCACTAGTATTGCCTGTAAGCTCAGTGCTCTTTTTGTCCCATTACTGGCTGACCATGCCTCGATCCACAATTTGTGAAAGTTTGGAGGTAGCCATCTTGGTAGAGGAGCAGGACTTTGCTTCCTTAGCGTATAAAGTAATAATCAAGATGTAGGAAAAGTACATAAAGCACAGATCCACAGAATGAAAAAGGTAAAGAGCAAGGAGATGCTTACATTGCAGGTCCTTAGGTAAAGATCTCAGATGTTTATACCCTTGTTAACACATCCTTTCATTTCATTGCTAATATTCATTTGGTGTTCAACTATGTTTCATATTGGGCATATTTGTGTTTACAGTGCCCCTTAGAGACATCTGTTGCGCTCTGTCACCGTGCAGGGAGCAATACAGGGAGCTATAGCAGCTCAATCTATGTCTTCTTCTCTTTTCTCCCCTAATCAGTAAAAGTTTGCCAGAGAGCAAGAGAAGTGCAGGCATAGAGCAGCACAAAGCTGCCTGCTTCTTCTGGTGAGTATCCATCCAGATGCTCTTCATATCCTGCCGGCTGCACCCTGCTCATAGAGGGAGGAGGGAGGAAGGCAGCTTTCCTGCGCTCAGTCATCCTCTGGTAACAAAAGGAGTCAGTCAGCCTGATTGTATAGATTTGTGGCCAAACTATCTGCATTACCTTGTCACAAGTGCACCAAAAAGAGTCTTAAAAAGAATAGTTTATCGTATCTATTATTTTGACTATGTATCTTGCTATAATTGCTATTTGTTTTTAGATTGTCAGGAAGTGCTGGTTGATCTGTTAGTCTCATTGATGAGCCACAGGATTACATCAGAGGAACTTACTCTCTTAATGCGTTGTTTTCTGGAAAAGAGTATACCCAGTGTAAGTATCCCATCCTATACTTTTTTGTCACATTAAAGTTTTTACCACTTGTTTCCTGTGAGTGTTCATTATATAAAGTACTGAATGATCATCCCTCACCAGCGTCTTATAGCTCATGATGATTTTCAGCACTGTCCTTGTGTTCATATAACATGCATTTCAGTTCTTCCCTGTGTGCTTCAAAGGGAGGATTTTGCAACCTGGATGAATGCATCAGGAAAGAACATGTACCGTATCTCAGGTCCAACCCTTATGGAATTTTGTACTGCAATGCCCTGCACCCATTGCTCACTTAATGTTCTCATGCCCATCACGTAATGATTTTGACTGGTTTTCCTTATCGGAGAGTCTCTTAACATAATGTTTATATTGTTATATACAAAAAATAATAAATATTATACTAAAGGATACTGTTTTAAGAATGAATGCATTGTACCCAACTGCTCTTTATATTTGTGGCATTTGGTTCTTAAAAACTTGCTGAAGTACTAGATGGGAGTGCATTGCTTTTTTTTTAAATTTAAATTTTTTTTTGAGGGATATTACTAAAGTCTGTTTTTCAGTTGTCCTCATCATGATTTGTGTTCTAGGAGATGCTCTTAAAAGGAATTTTGAATATTACAGAGGCTAACAGCAACATCGTTCCTCTGAAATACTTGACCTTTCCCCTTCAACAAAGCACAGGTGGGGTGACTGGTACAGCGCAGAAATCTCCTTGTTGTACCTCTGGAAAAATGAGTGGATTCTTCAAAAGAACAAAAGTTTGGCACAGTAAAGATATGCATGGAGACACTTTACTTTCATCCTGGCACATCTCACCTATCCATTTACCTTTGGTTGGCCAAAACTGTTGGCCACACATGTCAGATGGATTTAGTTTCACAATGTGGTTGAAAATGGAGTATAGTCTGGATCTAGAATATCTGATTAAAGGAAAACACATAAAGAAAAGGAATAAGATGGTTCCCATTCAGCTGCAAAACACAGGTAGTATATCAGTGATTTTTTAAAATTTCTTTTGTTGTTTTGTGAAAAGGGAATGGCTTTACTTCCGAGTTAATCACTCTGTTAGCCATTAAGTAAAATAATTGTAGAAAAAATACTAGGGATAATTGTAAGGCTGTAGATGGTGTCTTGAGGATATTAGAAAACCGACCTATTTCAAAATACCAGTTTATAAGATGAATACGGACTCTTGAGAATTAGAGGCTTTCAATATGTAAACATCCATTTAATACTTTTTTTCCACAATTGTAATGTTTATACTTCTGGTAGTCACTAAAAAGTACATTTGACAGGAGAATAATCTTAGTTTGTTTTTTCATTAGTGCGAAATGAGCAGAATGAATAGTAGTGGTACAGCAATGAATGGCACCACCACGCCCCCTCCCACCCCAGAACACGGGAGGCCTGGTTTATTCAATCCATGCCTGGTGTGAACCGGCCCTTAGTGTAGGCTGTGATTGCTGGCCCCCTGAAAATGCTAGTTGCTTGGCTGTCTCTGGCTGCAATATGAGACAGTGACCTGGAACAAGTATGCAGCAGGGTGGGTCAAAGGTGGACTATGAAATCCTGATCTGCCTTTGGATCATCATGACAGCTAGGTAACTTTTTCTTAAGAAATGTCAGCAATGGAAACCTACATAATTGTCAGAATACTGGTTTCCTGTAAGATCAAGGCCTTAAACGAGTCAAATCTAAATGCCTCTTCTTTTTTGTCTATTCTTCAAGTTTTTACCATCATTATTTTAACAACATTGTCGTACAAATTGACTTTCTCCATAAAATCCCATACAACCCTAAATATTGCCCCCCACATCCATCCTTCTCCTTTCCCCACTATGTCCCCATCCAACCACCTCCAGGCCCGGGGAGCCAAGTCAGGAGCCCCCATCCTCTATTCTACCCCAAAGTGCTTGTTGTGATATATATTACCGTATTCTAACCTATTTCAAATCCATGTAAGAATGCCTTTCTGTGTTGCATACTTCATCTTTATCGTGTTATTTTGTGTTTTTATTCTTCTTCCTAAATTTCTAAGTGCTAATTAAACAAATTATCAGAGCTCTTGTGTAACCATGTTACTCTTCTTTTTTTATGTGTAAAAATTAATCTACTTAACCCACTTCCCATTGTCGATCCCTCTACTCCTTATCCTCATCCTATTATGTATCCTTAAACCACTCCCCCATTTCTTCTCTCCTCTTCCCCTATCTACACCTTGTTATGTTGACCCTATTACCTACCCCTCCATACTTCCCCTCCCCCCTTCTCCCCCCGTCCCTATGCGGATGGGTGCATGATACCAAATTAACCGCCAATTCATCTTCAAATACACAGATCACATCGACACTCAGCCCTCCCCTCCCCCCC
>NW_017306564.1:875590-880805 GCF_000935625.1 Nanorana parkeri
TCCAATTCATATCCCCAAGGCTCTATATTTTACGCATATCCAATTTACCACGTAGATCTCTATGGCAACCAATCCTTTTTCTCCTTCCTTTTAACTTATCTTCCATTCCCTCATAGTTTACTACATAGTTTTTTACCCTCTTCCTCTTGGAACCAATCTTTACCCAGGATACGACCAGTATACATCCGAATTTTTAAATTCTAACCACTTCCACCATATTTGAAGATATAACCCATAATTATCTTGCTTCGTCATTACCATTTCTTCCATCAATCTAGTGGCGTCCATCTTGGTCAACCACTCGTCACTGGACGGGATTTTGATTGTCCCCCAGTGCCTCGGGATCAGTGATTTGGCTGCATTTAACATATGGGGTATTAAAGAGTTTTTATAAACTTTAACTGAATATATTGATTCCTCCTGCCCGTGCACCTTCCCCCAACTTTTCCCTTGAGATTGTTAACACAACTATCCAGTCCTCCCCCCATGCCAAGGTCCCTAGGTGTCATCCAATCGCTATCCAAATCATGCCGCCTCCACCTTCGTAACATCTCCAAAATACGCTCCTTCCTCACCATAGATACCGCAAAATTACTCATCCACTCCCTTGTTATCTTTCGTCTTGACTATTGCAACTCCCTCCTCATTGGCCTACCTCTACACAGGCTATCCCCCCTTCAGTCTAACATGAATGCAGCTGCTAGACTCATCCACCTAACCAACCGCTCAGTGTCTGCAACCCCCCTCTGTCAATCCCTACACTGGCTTCCTATAGCCCAAAGGATAAAATTCAAAATATTAACAACCGCGTACAAAGCCATCCACAACTCTGGCCCCGGCTATATCTCCAACCTGGTCTCAAAGTATTACCCTAAGCGTCCCCTCCGCTCTTCACAAGACCTCCTGCTTTCCAGCTCCGTCATCAACTCCTCCCATGCCCACCTTCAGGACTTCACTAGAGTGTCTCCCATTCTATGGAACTCTCTACCCCAACCTGTCCGTCTATCTCCCACACTGACTGCCTTTAGGCGATCCCTTAAGACTCATCTCTTCAGGGAAGCCTATCCCACCTCAACCTAACCACTGAACAATCACTTTCTCAAACAATCATCCCCGCTCAGCTACCTCCTTATGTATCACCTGCCCCTCCCTGTTAGATTGTAAGCCCTCACGTGCAGGGCCCTCCTTACCATCTTGTCTTAAATTGTATTGTGACTGTAATGTCTTCCTTATATTGTAAAGCGCTGTGCAAACTATTGGCGCTATATAAATCCTGTATTATAATAATAATAATAACTGAATCTGTTGTAAGGTGGAATAAAAACACCCAAGGGTCCATAGGTAGTTGTACCTCGCATATTTGCATAATGATATCCCTCACTATTCCCCAGTATGGTTTTATCTTGGGGCAGTCCCACCATATATGCGCAAAGGTTCCCTCCCCTCCGCATTCCCTCCAACAGCCCGCTTCATTTGAAGGATGTATCCTTTGTAATGTCTGCGGAACATGGTACCACCGTGTTAGCAGTTTATAATTTGTCTCCATTGTTCTCACATCTAAAGTTGTGGTAGTTGCTAATCTTAATATTTTCTTTACTTCTTCCTGCGTAAGTGTCTGCTTAAATTCCCTTCCCCATTTTCTCAAATATTTTGGAATTGTTTAATTTTCCTTTATAATAATTTCTTTATATACAAGTGAAAGACAGTGTTGAGGTGCTTGTTTAGCTCCCATAATAGACTCGAACACGGTCAAACCCCTGCCTGTTCTCAGAGGTTTAGGTAAGGTTTGAAAAAAATGTTGTAATTGCTGATATCTCCACCAATCTAGTGGGTAACTTCCCCATTTCTCTCTCAGCTTCTGCAAGGAACTGATTGTAGCCCCTGACATGATGTCATTCACTTTTAGATGAGGGGATTTACTCCAGTTTAAATAGGGCGTATCGGATTTGCCTGGCGGGAAATAATCGTTCCCCAATAATGGTATAAGAATTGAGTTATAATCCCATCCATATCTACGACAGGTCCGATCCTATGTCTGTAACGTCGACATGGTTAGAGGTGATACATTTATAGACAACTGTCTCTTGTCATTGGGATCCAATTTATCCCCGCCAGGTCAACCCCCTAAGTCCCATCTCCAACCGTACCCAGCTTTTCTGTCCTGTTCCAAACGTCCAGTCAGCTAACCTAATCAGCTGGGCCACTGTATGATAGATCCCGAAGTCCGGTAGGACCAGTCCTCCCTCTTGTCTCTGTCTACTCAGGGTATTCCCTTATAGTCTTGGTTTTCTATTTTGCCAAACATATCTGGCTATAACCCTCTGTAGAGTTTGGAAAAAAGTCCTAGGTATCTCAATCGGTAGCATCTGAAATACAAATAGTGCTTTTGGGAGGATCATCATCTTTATCACATTCATTCTTCCCACCCATGAAAGCTTCCATAATGAAAAAGATGTTAAATCTGATTTAATTGTATTCAATATCGGGATATAATTAGCTTGGTATAGCTCCGAAAATCTAAGTGTTAAATTGTTTCCTAACTATTTAAGCCTGTCCCTCTTCCATCGGAAAGGGAAGTAAGAAATTAGCGCCTGTCTCTCTCTTTCTGACGTTTATATATTTAAAATCTCCGATTTATCTACATTGATTTTAAAATTTGAGAGTTCTCCATATTCATGTAGTTCCCTTAATACTTGGAGTGTTGTTCTAGGATATTTTACATATAGCAAGATGTCATCTGCGTAAGTAGCTACTTTAAATTCCCCCGCTTGTGTCTCTATCCCTTGGATGTTTTGGTTCAGGCGAATTTTGGCTAGCAGGGGTTCCAATGACAGGGTAAAGGGGAGAGGGGCATCCCTGACGTGTTCCATTGTGTTGTGTAAATTCCTGCGACGGAACCATTATCACTTTCGCCATTGGATTAGCATATAGTGCAGATATCCAGTGACTCATCCTCTTCCCCAACCCCAGGATAGTCAGTGTACTAAACATAACTCCAGTCTACCCTGTCAAATGCTTTTTCAGGATCTATTGACAGGAGTAGCACCGGTAGCCCCTGCCCTATGGATCAGTAAGGTCGTTTTGATGGCATTGTCTCTATCTTCTCTTCCCGGTATAAATCCCAGCTGGTCTACATGTATCCAGGTTGGGATGAAGGGGCGTAGTCTGTATGCCAATATTTTTGCATAGATCTTTGTGTCTAGATTCATAAGGGAGATAGGGCGATAACTTACACATAAACTTGGATCTTTTCCCACCTTTTCAATCACTGTGATATTCGCTTTCAGTGCTTCTGGGTGCTTCGCTTTCAGTGCTTCTTAGAATTTTCCGGTATAAATCCAACCTGGTCTACATGTATCCAGGTTGGGATGAAGGGGCGTAGTCTGTATGCCAATAGAGTTTACATAAGCACAAAACTGCTTATTTAAGATGTCTTGGAACCTCTTATAATACAACAGAGTGTATCCATCAGGCCCCGGGCTCTTGCCTAACTGAGTTGAAGCAATTACCCTTTTGCATTCCTCTGGGGTAATATCTGTTTCTAATGTATTTAACAATTCCACTTCTGTCCTTGGGAGTCTGGCCTGTGTTAGATATTTTTTAATTTTCTCTATTTTTTTTTCTGCCCTCTCCAGTGGTGTACCCTGTTCTCCCGACTCCTTTATTTGATATAACTTTTGATAGAAATCATGGAAGGTCTCTGCCTTTTTATTATTTTAAATTTTCGCTATATATGTGAGATTGTTTAGTTTTAAGCGCTTTCGCCATAAATTTACTTGGTTTGTTCCCCATTTCGTAAAATTGTCTGTTTGCTATGTTAAATGCATGTTTAGTTTCTGCCTCTAGAACTACTTTTAGTTGTTCTCTTTTTATAGTTAGTTCACTGAGTGTCCTAGGACCTAGTGTTGTTTTATGTGTTCTTTCCAGTTGTTTAATTGTTTCCAGTAATTCTCTCTTACGGTTGGCCCCTATTGAGACCAACTTACCTCTGAGAACTACCTTATGTGCCTCCCATATAGTTACCGGTGACATTCCCTCCGTTATATTATCTCGAAATTTTTTTTTCAAACCTCCCCCAGTTCTTGAACCACTGACTGATCATGTAACAAGGAGTCGTTCAATTTCCAATTATATTGCTTCCCCAATATTCCAATTATATTGCTTCTGCAGGGGCATGGTCTGAATTCGTCATGGGGTGAATATTTGCCGACCTTTACAGACTCAATTGCCACGTGATCTATCAATATCCAGTCCAGTCTGGATTATGAACTAGGGTTGCACAGATGCCAAGTACAGTACTCGGTACAAGTACGAGTACATGTACCGATACTTTTGAGCTCCAAGACTAGAGTAGAGAAAAATTCAAAAATTAGGAGGCAGCTGTCATTTGTAAGCAGCACACGGAGCTCCTGGGATTTGTACATCTCTGTTTTAATGTACGATTTTGTTTTTATAAATATAAATAAAGGGACGCCAGAGCCCTTACCCTGCTGCAACCCTGGTAGTTCTCCTGAAAATGCCAAGTATCTGCACTGGTACTCAAAGTATATGTGCATCCCTAGTATGAACTATACAACTGGGAGTAGTATGTAAAATCGCGCTCCGTTGGGTGCAGTATTCGCCATTTCTCTAGCACTTAATATTTGGACATCACCCTTTTCAGGCGAGTTAGGTGTGAGATAGGGTTACGTATCCTTCCCGATGAAGTATCTAGCATTGGGTCAAGGCATATGTTAAAATCCCCTGCTATCACCAGCCTACCCTTCCGAAATTCCCCCAGCTTCCTGAACACCTTTAATAGGAAAGGGACTTGCAACCGATTAGGGGCGTATATATTCACCAGTGTGTATTCTGTCCCATTGATCGTTGCCTGTAGAAATAAGAATCTTCCCTCTATGTCTGTCAGTCGGGAGTGTACTTGTACTGCCGTATTTTTACTAAAGCCTATAGCTACCCCTTTAGATCGTTTGTTATTTGAAAGACTATAGTACCATTGCGCATAGTTTCTAGAACGTAAATATGCGGAAGACGTGTGGGAAAAATGCGTCTCTTGCAAAAAAAACTACATCTGCCCCACATCTTTCCATTTCCATCAAAATCTGGAGTCTCTTAGTTGCTGAATTTAACCCCCTTACATTATAAGAAATTATTTTAGTGGTTGCCATATCCTTCCCTGGTTCTGGAAGATCTTAGTCCTAACTTGAGCCTTGAACTC
>NW_017306564.1:880838-884267 GCF_000935625.1 Nanorana parkeri
GCTAGGAAGAATACATTAAATTAATATGCCTTACATTTCTCCCACATATATGCCATAGAAAACTCCAGGGACCAGATAAACACATTTTCAGGGACCCTATGCCCCTTACAGTATACTATAGATAGTACTCAGAATCTACATAAACAGTACAGTCTTCCACATATGCCCCTTCGGTGATCCTCCTACATGCAATTAGTCTCTCTCCTAAGGCCCCCTCTTTTTTGCCTAGGTTTTTGCCACTGTTGGTCTAACTCTGTCCTCGGTTTCAATACAGGTTCTAGCCACCCTGGCAATTCTGGGGGGAGTAATGTCCACTTTATTACAGAACTCCGATAGTTCTTCTGGAAACCGTAGGGTTGCTGTTATGCTATCTCTCGTTGAAATGAGACAGGCTGGGAACCCCCATCTGTATGCAATTTGTTGACCAATTAAGATCTGTGTCGGAGGTTTGAGAGCCCTCCTGCGTGCCAGTGTCTCCGGTGCCAAATCCACATATGTCTGGATTTTGACCCCGCTAATCACCATCTCTGTTGCGTTTTTCAGGCTTTCCATAATTTGGGCTTTATCCATATAATAATGGAACCGCACAATTACATCCCTTGGATTCTCTCCTCCGCTTACTGTGGGACGCCGTACTCTGTGTATTCTATCGAAGATTATTTCCGTTACTTTTGGGTGTTTAAGTATGTCATTAAAAGTCTCTCTGAGTATATCTGTTAACTCCCGATCTTCTATGGTTTCAGGAATACTCCTGAGTCTCAAGTTATTCCGTCTGTTTCTGTTTTCCTGGTCTTCGGTTTTATATGATACCATTCCCATAGCATTCTCCATACTCCTGCACTGATCCTGCAGCTCCTGTATAGCCTTAGTATGCACATGTAGCCTTTCTTCCGTCTCCTCTACCCTCTTTAATACTTGGGACATCTCAGTTCTAATTGTGGTCAAATCTGCTTTAATTGAAGCTTCCATGTGCCCCAGTAAATTTGTGAGATCTCCCTTTGTGGGTGGGGATTGTGCTAGTGTGTGTGTAGCGATATTGCGGTACCTTGTTGGGAGTCTTCTGAGGTCCCAGAGAACGCCGGTGAGCTGACTCGTCCGTCCGTGTCCCCTGCTGTCCGATCTCTGCAGCGTTCCGGATACGGCGCTTCGTCAGCTGTGCAACCTCTCCTCCTTCCCTTCCACCGCGTCCCTGTATCGCTGGTTCCGGTGCCCTGAGGCACCTGATCGCTCCCACTCGGGGAGCTTTCGTAGACACATTCTTCTTCTGGGTTCTCTTACCCCCCATCGCGTTGGCGTAGGCTCTGGTTCCCGGCTCAACTGCAGGATCAGGTCGGTTCTTTTCTTTGTTGATGTGGGCTCCTATTCACACGGCCTAGGGGGAGCTCGTAGGTGCTTCAGCTACTCACAGCCCAGCGCCATCTTGAGCAGGCTCCACCCCCCTAATTGCCTCTCCTCACTCTTACTGTCCACTGTGTCTCTAATCCCTGGATTAGGGTTCATTCACACTGTAAAGTGTGTGGCAATATTTTTTAATTCCATTTTGAAAGAGCAGTGCTTCCAAAAAATGCTGTACAATGGATCTTTTCACGATGCATTGCAATGCAGATATATATAAAATTTTATTACACTTAAAGTACAACTAAAGGCTCTGCCTCTGCTTTTATTCCCCCGACTATACATTGAAAAGTGGGACATATTGTGTATTGCAATTTTCTTCTATCCCACATTTTGTATTGCGATTGTTATAAAATGGACTGGTAATTTGCTGATATGACCAGTTACTGTTATAACCGAATCATCCACCAAGGTGTCTGACTATTCATTGTATACTTGGTAGCTTAATTAGCTTTACAGAATAACTTTACAGTCTGCAAGAGGTTTAAATTTTCATTCCACCAATGAATGTCTGTCTTTTTTTTATTTTTATTTATATTTTATATCTTCATTCAATAATGAAGGTATATACAAAATACAGTCATAAAGTGACCGGTTACCTAGTGCATATCCAGGAGGAACATATGTGGAAACAGTATAACAAACAACCCTTAATATAAAGCCCCTGAGTAGAAATAGTGCAAATATTGGGGGTCATTCGTAATGAACAAGCAAGTTTCTATACCTGTATCGGCTATGTGTAGTAAGACGCAGATCAATTTTCAATGAAGAACAAGTTCGGAAGGAAAGCTGAAGAGAAAGGAGAGCAGAGTTAACAAGAGGACGAAAGAGGAGGATGCAGGCTTTTTTTTTTTTGTATCCTTTTATGTTCATGCCTACTAAGTTAATTTGTGATGGTCTGTGCAAATTCAGAGGAAGCTTAGCCATGCATTTTCTAGCGTTTTCTTTTTTTAAATATTCAAGCTTAGGGTTTTTTTTGTTGTTTTTTTTTAACAGCAACTGTATTTATACTTTACACCTATAAAATATATTGCATATTGAGAGTTGATGATGATTTATTTTTTCTTTTTTTTTTACGGAGTAGTTTTTGATTTACTTTCTAAATTTCTTGTTTTACAGAAGCTGATAAGGCCATTGGACCAGATGGTTTAAGTAATGACAGGCTTGAAGATGATGGTTGTATACATCTGCTCTCACTGGGTTCTAAAGTATTGATGATGCAGATCTGGGTTTGCATGACAACAGGACGGCTTATTTTCAGGTACTTGTGTTTTTATTAAAGTTATTTATCTTAATGTAAACACAATTTCAATATTTTGCAGCGTACCAGTAGTGGCTGCATTAGTTTTTTCTTTTCTTTGGCTTTTTTTCCTTTATTTTCACCTTTGTTATTCTGGCAGTAACACACTTCCTGTCCTAGGGTGACGGTAAACACTCGCTGTTTTGTATCTATGGAAGAGCAGTGGGTTATGCTGCTTCTCCTGATTTTGGACAACAGATCACTTCCCATAACATGGGGAAGGTGTTCTATAGTGCAGCGTGGAAACTTGATCAGGGCTGACAACACTGCTTGGAATTCAGTGCAGCAAATGTAGAGTGCACAGGAAGGTACAACCTCACTGGAATTCAATTACTGACGATCAAACAAAGTGTATTGAATTGCTAGTGACCTCCTGATTTCTCTTCTTGATTTTGCACTGCACTGTCCAATTCGGTCGTTACAAACACCCTCTGGTTACCCCATTAAGCACTATGTGTAGCTTAAACACAAACTGACTCAATGGATTTCTGGTAGGATCAAGTGGTTTTTTTTACACTTATTGCACAGATATATTTAAAACTCTTACTATAGTATGTTTTAAAGACCAGAGGAGGGAAAATAAAAGAAGTACATTGGTGGGGTTTACATGCACTTTAAGTTAGTTTTCTTGGTAAGGCTCCTAAAGTAAGTAATATTTATCTGCATCCGTAAACAATTAAAGTAAAATTAGCTAAAAACTATTCTTTTGGTTTTATGTGGACAAATAAGAGTTC
>NW_017306564.1:884418-954677 GCF_000935625.1 Nanorana parkeri
CCCCCCCCCCCCCCCCCATATGTATGTAGGGCAGCCATATTTGCTAAATACATATGCAGGTTCCACTTCCTACTGCAGAGTGTCACAATGGTAGTGCTGCACAGTATTTGTCTTTATCCTTCGATGCAAGTTTAGAAATCACAACTAAAAACAATGCATGCTCTATGTATCGGAGATTGGCCTTCAGCTGTTGTTGTTCATTGCTGTAGGATCTAGAAAGCCACCAGTGGAAGAATCTCAAAGTCTACATATGTAATGCAATAGTGTAAATATAGTACAACAAGCAGGAATTGTGAGATACATTAAAATTTATTATGCTGTTAGTGATATTAAAGTGATAATAAAAACCTTTTGACTTTAATCTCAAAAGGTTTTTAAGCTATTTCAAATGCTGATTAAATCACTCGCAATGGATGCTGCTTCTTGATGTTTAAAAGTTTTAGTTTCCTGCAGAGTCAACTGGTCCCCGGAGCATTGGCCCTGATATCCTGTTTTAGATGGTCTCATTTCCCTTGCAGAGTTCTATGGAGCCACCCTTGTATGTGCTTCTTAGCTGTGTGTGTGTCTCCACAAACAGTCACAGCAAGGCAAGCCATGCCCCCCCCCCCCCAAATAAGCTGGAGACAGATGCTGGATACTGCTCTGTTCCCTGTGATCTTGTACTGGACAGGAAGTTCATGGAAACTGATCTGAGAGAGTTGGAGCTGTTTGGAAACATGAAAATTGTAAGTGTTTGGGTGAAAATGTAAAGAAATACATTGCTGGGCAATTTGTACTACTTTGATCTGGATTCATTTTGGAAAAAAGTTTAAGAGTGTCTAAATACTTAAACATTGCAGTGACGACGTAAAATATTTGCTCAGTAAAAAATACTTTGTATATGTTTAAAATGTATACTTAATTATGCTCGGTTCAGGTTTCTCTGACATTGGATATTGCAGAACTGTAAAACCACTCACTTAATAGAGAAAAAAAAATTCCACTGATGGAAGTGTCAATAGTTCAATGTCTTATAAAATAGTGTTCTCTATTTTACAGGATGTGCACACATGTAAACGATGAATTAAAATGCATCCTTCTGGCACAAGCTGAAACACAAGAAAATTTTTTCCATCCTGGAAATTGGGAGCATTTGGCTTTCACATACAAAGAGCTGTCGGAAAGTAAGAATAAGGTCCACAGCAAAATACTGATGTGGGTCTCTGGACAACGGTATGTTATTGCTAATTACTGTTAGTGTATGTGTGTGAAGAGAGAGAGAGGGAGAGAGAGAGAATTGTATGATATTTCTTGTGACGACAGAAGAAATGACACTTTGCTACAATGTAAAGTAGTTAATGTACAGCTTGTATGTCAGTGTACATTTGCTGTCCCCTCAAAATAACTCAACACATAGCCATTAATGTCTAAACCGCTGGCAACAAAAGTGAGTGCACCCCTAAGTGAAAATGTCCAAATTGGGCCCAAAGTGTCAATATTTTGTGTGGCCACCATTGTTTTCGGCACTACCTTAACCCTCTTGGGCATGGAGTTCACCAGAGCTTCACAGGTTGCCACTTGAGTCCTCTTCCAGTCTTCCATGACGACATCACAGAGCTGGTGGATGTTAGAGACCTTGAGCTCCTCCACTTTCCATTTGAGGATGCCCCACAGATGCTCAATACGGTTTAGGTCTGGAGACATGCTTGGCCAGTCCACCTTTACCCTCAGCTTCTTTAGCAAGGCAGTGGTCGTCTTGGAGGTGTGTTTGGGGTTGTTATCATGTTGGAATACTGCCCTGCGGCCCAGTCTGCGAAGGGAGGGGATCATGCTCTGCTTCAGTATGTCACAGTACATTTTTGGCATGGTTCGCTCAATGAATTGTAGCTCCCCAGTGTCGGCAGCACTCATGCAGCCCCAGACCATGACACTCCCACCACTATGCTTGACTGTAGGCAAGACACACTTGACTTTGTACTCCTCACCTGGTTGCCGCCACACACGCTTGACACCATCTGAACCAAATAAGTTTATCTTGGACTCATCAGATCACAGGACATGGTTCCAGTAATCCATGTCCTTAGTCAGCTTGTCTTCAGCAAACTGTTTGGGGGCTTTCTTGTGCATCATCTTTAGAAGGGGCTTCCTTCCGGGACGACAGTCCTGCAGACCAATTTGATGCAGTGTGCGGCGTATGGTCTGAGCACTGACAGGCTGACCCCCCCACCCCTTCAACCTCTGCAGCAATGCTGGCAGCACTGATACGTCTATTTCCCAAAGACAACCTCTGGATATGACGCTATACAATTTCAATTTTCTGTTTTCCTGACACCTACATGGCAGCATACAATTGGATATAGCGATCACACAACCAGGGAGCGTAATTCTGAGAGCTTTATTTGTACCACTAGTAAACACATTCAGAACCAAACTTCACCTTGGACAGGACTCCTGGATAGACCCTGTAATGGGACAGGAATGTATACCAGGTTACTGCCTTCCAGAATAACTCTGGAGGTACACCACTAAATTCTATACGTAAGGATGACATCCTTCGGAAGATAGAACCCAGAGATTAATCTGTTGTTCCATCTGCTTGATCAGGCACAATACATGTGACCTAGTGCATGCAGAGTGCTACTTTCTAAAACCACCAGAAAGATAAACAGATTGACCTGAAAGAAAATGTAACCTCCATGCTCTTCCCCAGCATAGCAGCCACATTGTGGGCATTAGCTGAAACAAAAACTTGATTCTGGCATACTGGCAACATTGATGTCCTATTTAAATGGAAGGATCTTCCAACCTTTGGAAGAAGCTGGGAGAGAGATTTAGGACTACCTTGTCTGTGAAATGGTAGCAATAAGGTGGTTTCCAGCCTAATCTTGACTATCCAAACATGCCTCTTCCGATAACTCCTTGGTGAGGAGATTGCTATAAGAAAAACTATTCTACATGTTACTGACCATACTGAGTAAGTGTGAGCTAGATAAAGTTGAGGAAGGAAGAACATGTACAGCACGTTTTGTAAATTCTAAGGGAAAGAAGAGACTTTTCTGAAGAGTGAATCCTTGCGCAAGTCCTTAAGAGCTGGCTTATTAATTAATGAGCTACCCATTGTGTCTTGGAGGATGAATATAGAGGGTACCGACACCCAAGTACATATTGCTTGCCTGAAGAAAGTCTAATATGTCTGTCATGGCAAGGTGAAGAGAGACCGACTTCGCAAGCTTAATAGATTTTATGTAATTATTCCACACTGTAGAATATATGTAATGTTTAGTATTATTCAACAAACACTCATTGACTGAAGATGAGTAATACAGGCAAGGCAGACTTTACTTCCAACGTTCAAGCCGATTTGAGGTGGTTTTGGATGTGTTTGGATGTAGCACCTGCTGTAGGAGGTCTGAATAATAAGGATGACTAGAAGATTCCAGGGTCAGAGTCTACACGAGCGGGAACCCTGGACAGATGGGCCACAAGCAAATGATTGCCATCACCCTACCTGGATAATTGTGGGTGCCATTTAAGAACCTGTATCCATTTGGACAGAAGGAAACCTATATGCATTAAAATATCCATTACTCTTTCCTTAGAACGTTCTCTTGACAAGAAGTGTCTGCACTCTGTGCTCTTAGGGATTACCATCAGGATGAGATTTGGATAACCCACTTGCTGCTGATCCACAGGAAACTGCTGGATAAGAAAACATTAATTGGCATCCAGGGCTTCATGGCTTATAGTGTCAGCCAGGAAATTCTGGGGAGTTCAGCGCCGAATCCTTGATTTTAGAGGTGCTTCCATCAGCAGTGAGCAGTTTCTACATCTATGAGCAGACACTAAATCTTTGGAAAAAACATCATCCAGTTGTTCATCGAACTAATACGGAGATTCCTTGGATCTGAAAGGCTCTCTGAACTCCTAGATGCTGAAGACATTTTCCCCCTGATGGATTGTCACTGACCTTGGACCAAAAGCCTGTTGAAGTGATTCACACATAGGAATCCTTTAGTAAAGGAAAACTATGAGGTGAATGCTTTTCACTCACCTCATAGTTCTCGCCGACCTGTGACAATGAGACTGTCACCGGTCGGCTCAGTAGATCGGGAGGTGAGCGAACACATACCGGCGTTCGCTCACCTCTCAAAACCTGTCACGTCTCTCTGCCGTGACAAGGGAGGGGCTGGATTCCCCCCTCCCAGCTCCGATCCGCCAGCGCTGACTGGCGGAGGGGGCGGGTACAGCTGGCTCTGCCCCTAGATAGTCAGAGCCAGCTGGGCGGATCCCGGCACAATTGTCGAGATCCGCTTCGGCTGCGCATTATACCGTGAGCAGCAGTTCGCGGTATACTGCGGCCTAGGGTGACGGGAGGACGCTAGTTTGTGTCCTGCCGTTACCCCAAGGAGAACTATGGGGAAAAGCCTTAACCCCATAGTTCTCCTTTTAACATGATCACTGGATAGGGACATATATAACAGTTGAGATGGACTTGCCGGCTTTAGCCACAACCAAAATCTCCTATTTGGAATCATCCTGAACCAATGGCACAGGAAATGTTTTCACTGTTGTTTGAAGAACCCTGTTGGAAGACTCTTAGGGGGTGATTTACTAACCTAAACACACGCACGCACCAGGTGCGTGTGATTTTCACACAGCAAAACGTATTTATCAACCAAAAAGTCTCTAAAAGCATATTTCCACTAATGCCATGTATGGAAAAATCATGCACATAATGCATATATAATGCTGCTTCACAGTTTAGACAAAAATGGTTAGCTCATGCATTTACATTCCTGCATTCATCAACGCAAGCAACACAACATAGAGCTAATTTACACAACATCACCTTGCAATTCATGCAAGGCTTTGCACAGCACACCTGCTGGGTGTGTACACACTACAAAGGTGTTTAGATTCCACCCATAGATCATGCTGGGAGGGAACACACTACAGAGGTGTAGACATGTTCGTGGTGTGTTTTTATAAGGTTAGTAAATCAACCCCTTAGCCTCCAAAAAGTCTAGTGTCACCATTTGAATTGATTCTGTCAACTGACACCAAGGAGTTGTCCTGTCAACTTGGGACTCCAAGGGGTAGGATAGAGGCATACTCTGCCTCAGCAAAACACTAGATCACTTAGCTTTCCCCCTTGGCGATCGCTTTTGATTTGATCAGAGCCTAACTTAAGATGGTTCCATGGACTGCCAGAGTATGAGCATGCTGAACTATCAGCAGGCTGTCGCTTCAATAGTTGGAATACTTGTTCACTCAAGAAGGCTGTGACTGGATGTAATATTTGGAAAATGACCTAGGATTGTGGCAAGGCCAAAGGGCAGGTAAACAAACCAAAAGTGGAACTTTAGAATGGTAAGCAAGACATTTTATGAAGTACAGGTGCACAGGAATGTGAATACACATCTTCCAGGCACAGCACCCTATGGCTTAAGTGATTTGAATACAGTGATTCCATATTCAATATTTGGATCCTGATCCATCTGTTTAAAGTATTCAAACCAAGACTAGTCTCCAGTCTCCTGGTTGTCCTACTGGGAAGATTTAGAGGATAAAAAGCTTGATATCTTTGGACTGGAAAAGATTACGAGACACCATTTTGGATATGTGTACATATAACCTAGGGCTTCGCTTGCACCAAGGAACATTGATGGTGATGAATGGACTGAAAGATGAGGAGAAAAACCTGCCAATGTCAGTCTTGAACTCTCTTAACAGGACCCATGAGCATATATTCTGAACAGTATATGTTCAAACTTTTGTAAGTTCCCACAACCTGAGACCTACTGGGCAAGTTGATCAGAGGTGTTGGAAATGCAACGGCCTATACTAATGTACTGATGTCTTTTGAGCTGTAGATGGCGCTGCAGTGGAATGCTGGTCACTGTGTGGATGCTTATCTGTGATGCACACGAAGTTCCTTTTCTTCACAATGTTATATCCATTCATGTAACGTTCTAAGCAAGTAAAAAACTTAATTCAGCATTCCTCAAGATCTCAGTGTTTCATCTGGACACATAACCAATAAGAGGAACCCTCAAAATTACTTTTGTTTTTCTTGGGAGGGAGTAATCTTGGTTTGTTTAAATGAAAGGAGGATTGTGAATTCTTCCGCCCCCTGTGACATTAGATATTGGTGCATGTGTGGTGAAATCTGTACCAACTCAAGGTAACTGCAGTCCCGGATGAGCAATGCAGCATATCCATAGCAGCCGCACTATGAAGTCACTGCTGATGTCAATGCATTCAGAAACTACCATGCCCTGAGACCTTATTGCCAGCCAAACAGTCCGCTTCTGTGTTCTTAGGCCAAGTATGGACTGCCCCGGCAAGTAAGTGCCTTTACTGGCCTATGGGTGCACCAGGGCAAAACTCTGTAGCCGACTGCCATATGTCTATAGGGGAACTTGTGGATGTAGCTGCCTGACTGGGCTAGTAATTGACAGTTCATAAAGTATATAACCACTGTTTAACCACTTCCGGGCCGCAATAAGTCTATAGAAGTGGTTAAAACAAGGATCGTCTTTTAACAGCAGACGATTTGCTGTTAATGTATCTCTCGCTGTTCTCTCCTCATATCACTGGACCCGGAAGGTGATGTGTATTACATCACTTCCGGTGTTACTTTTTACAGTCTCCGGCTCTTAGAGCCAGGAGATGAAGCTGGGGAAGCAGATCTCTGCTTCCTCAACTTCTTTGGGGTCCCTAGGTGACATTAGGGGTTTGAATGAAAGAACCCTGATATCTCTATAAAGAGGACCTGTCTCTATAAAGAGGACCTGTCACACCCTATCTGCTATTACATAGAGGCTTGTTTAGCCCCCCCCCTATGTGATGGCAATAGGGTTACTGTAAAAAAAAAAAAAAGTGTTTAAAAATTAAAGTAACATAAAAAAAAGCGAAAACATTTTTTTAAGTCCCCCGCCCCCCACGTGCACGCACATACACACGCAAACGTGCGCGTATGTGCGAAAACAACAATTGCGCTACACATGTTACATATCGCTGCGAACGTCCGATTGAGAGCAATAATTCTAGGGCCATCAATCACTGTTGGCACTAAACTGATGAGCGGTAAAAGCGTTTAAAATGTTCCCTATGGAAAATTTGGGGTAGTGACTTTTTTTTTGCGGCTTCACAGGCGAACGCAACTTTAAGGCTTGGCATGTTTGGTGTCTATTTACCCGGCGTGACCCCGTCTTTCATATTTTACCAAAATATTGAGTATTTCTGTGCACTAAATTTTAATTGTTTTTTCCCCCCTAAAAATACTGGTTTGATAAACATTTGCGCAAAAACAATGCAACCTAAAATATTGCAACTAGCATTTTTTTATTCTACAGAGTCTCTGCTTTCCGAACCTATATCTTTGGGGGTTTGAAGCTGTTTTCTAGCCAAAAATGTATATTTTATCATGTGCGCAAATAGTAAGAAAATGCCCCAGACAGCAAGTGGTTAAGGCATCAGACAGTCCATAAAGTACATCGCCTCTGTTTAAAGGAGAACTATGAGGTGAGTGTTGTTTACTCGTCCTCATAGTTCGCTCACTTCTCGATCCTGTCACGGCTTTCTGCCGTGACGGAGGGATTGGATTCCCCCCTCCCCGCTCCGATCCTCCCATCACTGACTGGCGGAACGGACGGGGGAGGGGGCGGGTTCAGCTGGCTCTACCTCCTAGATGGGCAGAGCCAGCTGTCACTCACACAGCTGGGCGGATCCAGACATAATTGTGGGGATCCGCTCCAGCTGCCGCGTCTCAGTATACCGCGAGCTGTAGCTACAGCTGCGGTATACTGAGCTTAGGGTGACGGGAGGACGCTAGTTTGTGTCCTCCCGTTACCCTAAGGAGAACTTGGGGGTAAGCCCTATCCCCATAGTTCTCCTTTAAGGCTACAGACCGCCATCTTTCTGCTTCTTTATTCATTGCTGCCCCTGCAGGAAAAACCTGGCACAGCATCCTGCCAGGTGATCGCAGGCCAAGCACTGCTTAAAGGTTGTACAATCCTTGTAATGCAATCTGCTAGCTGCATTCTAATAGCAGGATCTTGCATGTGTAGCAGCTGTATCACAGCTTGAAGAGGACCATTTATCCCAAATTGAGCAGCTTACTCTATCTTTGGGGAGCAGTACTGGTGATGAGAGTTATAATCCAAAAGTTCATGCATTGCAGTCATGGCAAAGGGCTGGAGAGATTTACAATCCATTAACCCCTGCATATGCACTTGGAGGAACTGTGCTGTCAATAGGGCTGAAAAGATTTACAATTCATTATGCCCATATATTTGCATGCTCTTTTTTTTATTTTATCTTCATACCTACCTGACCCTCACCCTTATCGAATGTAGCTGGTCTCTTGGGGAAGGAGGTTAGGTAATTGAACACATGATCCAACCTTTGCTATCACAGATAAACTGAAGAGAATGATATGATTTAAACAGCACCTGTCAGAACCTGCTAGACACTAACAACCATGCTGAAAACCTAGAAGCCACATACTCATGTGCTCAGGGTTATAGCACAACAGGCTCTTGTCCCTAACACAACACAACAGAGCCTCACCTAGTATTATGAATGTAAAAGCTGTCAGCTTCAAGTCTGAAGCTGACAGCTTTTTCTCCATTCAGAGCGGCTTGTAACAGGTTACACAGCAGGAAAAGCCTCCCAGGTGTGTAACCTGTCATGGACGGAGTGCTGCCTGTTAATTACAGGCAGCGCTGCATCCAGCTTTTGACAGGTAGTTGGGTTACACAGCAGCGGACTTCCCCACTGCTTATGTAACCTAACTCTGTCAGGCAAGAGCTGTCACTGCCTCTACTCAGTGTTAGAGGCGTGAGCTCTGTGGATGGCTTCGACCAATGGCAAAGCGTCATTGTAACAAGCTGTCCAATCAATAAAAATAACAGTGAGGACATCGACCTTGATGCCTCAGCAGTGACGAGCAAGTGAGGGACAGGGAGGCTCCTCCCTGTCTCCTCCCTTCCTCCTCCCCACACAGCTTGGTTACTGAGCTGGGGGCGAGACATCGGCGGAGCTTCGGCGGGCTGGGGGATGCCTCAACCAGCAAAGAAGGCACGACCCATCACTGCTGTATACATTGGACCATGAAAAAGATTACTGAATAACAGGCAGAATAGGCCTGCAATGAAGCAACAATTCCATAAGTTACATTTTAAACATTAACAACACTGGGGAACCACAGGTGACAGCAAAATACTCACATGAAAGGCATCCAAGAGTTAAGGCACAAGATTGAAGCTGACAGAGTTGGCAAACACATTTCTGTAAGATCCAGTTAAAGGTTAAGTAGAAAGCACCTGCAGGGTTAAAGCACCACAAGCAAGCTAATGGATGTTTCAGGTAAATACCTGCAAGATTCAGCTAAGGCATTAGCAGCACCACAGAATCACATATGTAAGGTTTTAAGCACACATAAAAAACTGAAGGGATCTACAGACATTCAGAAAGATTTAGCCAGAGCAAAGCAGCACTGCAAAGTCATAAGAAATAGTAGCACATGTATATCTTAAACAAATTCATTGAAAGAAAATGGAGTGGATCCTACTTGTCATTCTATCCATGCATGTGATCATTCCAGTACAACCATAGTTTCTGATGATGCAGCTGAGTCACGGTCCTTCTCTGGAGTCACAAGACCAGGAGGCTAAGCAAGTGTCCGAACATGAAGAGACCCCTAGAGACCATTTCCTGCACCCCAACTCCAAGGCTATGGGGGAGGCTTCACTTATAAGATTGCATTTAGCCACCTGAACAAAGAACTTCGCAACAGGAGAGGCTGAACCTGTGGGGCAGGCCAAAAGAAACAAACAAGATGAGGGAAAAAACTCAAACATATTCTTTAGTATAACCGGCTTGAGCAGTGAGAACAGAAAAAAGAATAGTGGCCTTGGGAGGTGGGCTTTAATTTATAGTAGAACTGGTCCTGTGATTGGGCTGGGGGCGGAGCCATACCAATTGTATGCCGCCATGTAGGTGTCGGAAAAATAAATAAATAATAAATATATATATTCTTTCTCCCTCTCTCTTTGTTCTTATTTAATTTTGGTATGCAGTACATTGGTTTAGTCTGTGATTTTGTTACTTAATTTTAATAATAGGAAATCCGAAGTCACCTTGGAATATAATCCTCCACGGAAGGGAAGCTTATCATCTGACAGCAACAGAACTTTTTGTATGGTTGGACATCAGGCATCCTCTCCAGAAGATACCATTTGTATAGTGGGACAGATGAGTTTGGGAAATTTGCTGCTATTTAATGGTTAGTGTCCTGCTAAACATAATGACCCAAGATTGTGCTGTTGGTAATTGTGCTTTTCACAATAAACGCCTAACCGGGAAGGTGTTTTTTTAATTTTTTTTATTCTTAGGTCCAAGTCTTGGTGCAGAAGAAGCATTTGATCTTTATTGTCATGGTCCAGATTTTACATCATTAATGACTTGCAAATATGGCAACAGTACTATTGATCATTGCAAGTACATTTCTAGAGAAATCCTTCAGAATGAACAAATTTGTGACTTTTTAATGAAAAATAAAGGAAGTGACATGAGCGTCTTAGCGGTAAGATTACGTCTATTATGATTTCACTTGTATTTGTAGACTTTGTATATTTGTAGACTCTGCTTTTGCAAACGCAATAGATTCATACCAGTCGATATTATATTTAGCTGAATTTAAATAAATGACATATGATGAAAAATGTATTGTTTTAGAAGATTTGACATATCAAATACACCGATCAGCCATAACATCATGACTATAAATTTTCAAACATATTAATAATATTCAATATGACCATATTCAATTATAGTCCTTTGTAAATCCGTATAAAGTGTTTTTGTGCAAAATCCACAGTGTTACAATGATCCTCTGAAATAAAGTGCTCCCGGCTCCTGGTGTGTTAAGATAACTGAGAACACACTCAACAGAGATACATGACCATATATCTCAATGGTCAATAAAACATAATTGCGGTGAGTTTCTTTCATGGATTAAATAATTACTCTTCTGATTAAACAAATCCTCCTTTTCGTATTACACGGCAGGTGCCGCTCACTCAGCGAGGGGAGAAATCCAACATAGAAGAGGAATAAATGTGCCAAATGGTGAAGTACGTAAAAAAATGGAATTTATTGCAACAATAAAACACACTTACAAGATATCCAGAATTAAAGCGCCTTGCAGCAATCAATCGATTCCACCTAAGCAAGCTGGAACCAGAAATCCACCTGCTAGTCACCTATGGTATAACCTCAGTGCGTGTCCTATCCTTTCAAACGTGTTTCGTCCCTTGGCTTTTTCCAGGAAAGGTGAACCGGTTTGCTTAGGTGGAATCGATTGATGATTGCTGCAAGGCGCTTTCATTCTAGCTATCTTGTAAGTGTGTTTTTATTGTTGCAATAAATTCAAATTTTTTTTTACGTACTTTACCATTTGGCGCATTTATTCCTCTTCTATATTGGATTTCTCCCCTGGCTGAGGTGAGCGGCACCTGCCGTGTAATACAAAAAGGAGGATTTGTTTAATCAGAAGAGTGATTATTCCATCCATGAAAGACACTCACAACAATTACGTTTATTGACCATTGAGATATATGGTCGTAGATCTCTGGTGAGTGTTCTCAGTTATCTTAACACATCGGGTGTCAGGAGCACTTTATTTCAGAGTATCATTGTCACACTGTGGATTTTGCACAAAAGCACTTTAAACGGATTTACTAAGGACTATTATTGAATAATGTCATATTAAATATTATTAATATGTTTGAAAATTTAGGTTTATGAAAATGTACACATTGTTTGGAAGTTTATGCAAGTTTTATGAGCAGTAGAGCAGTGCACACGAGTTATCAATTTATTTTATAGCACGGCAGTGGACACTGTTTAGTGTATTCAGTGGATTTACTTTAGGAAAATATTTAGCGCAGCACATTTCTATATACACATAACATCATGACTACAGGTGCACCAAAATGGAATTTTCACACAGAAAATCAAAAAATTGTCAGGCCGAAACAGGAACTTTTTTTTCTCTCCTTTTTTTAATGTTATTCTTTATTTTATTTAAATGTTTATTTTTATTTTTTTTTACTTTACTGTTGGGGGCTTTAGGGAAATAATCAAGAGTTTAAACAGACCCTTGATATTTCCCTTTTGAAATAGAGAATCTCTTTTTCTGCAGCCCCTGTTATAATTGAACAGAGAGCTGAGCGGGGTGGTGCGGGAGGAGTCCTCAACCTCCTGTGAGACCACTGACGGCGCTCTCCTCCCTGCCCAGCTCGGCCTCCCTGAAAGAGTTTGTCTCCTTGGTGGGCACTGCTTTGTGTCAGAGGACACAGAGCAGCGTCCAGCGGACCAAAAAATGGTACTTTAGGCACTTTTGGTGTCACCCCCTCTGAAAAGTCGGGCACTTGGGGAGGGCCCTGCAGCATACCTTATCCCGTCAGATCAATGTTCCGACCTCTCTTTGCTGGCGTCCATCACCAAGATGGCTGCCGGCAGTGAAGTGCATGTGGCGTCATTACGTATACACACACACAGGGTGACAGCCAGGCCTGGTGACACCGTTGGCACTACGTTTGCATTTATTCTAAAGTGGATGGGTGGGGTGACAGCGTTGGTTTTAATTTTTTTTTTCCAATTTTTAAATACTTTTTTTTTTTGTTTCACTTAACTTTATTGTTATCACACAGGGGATAACAAGCCCCTATGTGATAGCATTTGGAGGTGACAGGCTCTCTTTATGTAGACCCCCTATTAGACTTGAATACAGAAGATCTAGCACAGCATTTGCCTGTTGCAGGGCTAAATGTAGAAAAAAAACAATCTGCCCGGTGTCCGGAACTATATGTCCCGGCCCGTCAGGCGATAGGAGTCACGCATGCCTGAGTGTACCCCTTGTTTGCTAAAGGAAATCTATCATGAGAGGTATTGGGGCTGCCATTGCTGTTTGCTTTCTGCAGATGCTATTTCCTTGGCTGTGTCTGGCTTCAATCTCTTATGAGCCATTGGCCTAGCGCAAGCATGCTATAAACAAGTGTCAGAAAATATTGAAGCCAATGCATCAGTATGACAGCCAGGTGACCTAGCATATGAGTGGTGGGTTTCCTTACTAGTTTCCCTTTCAAGATGACATATGACTGGAGCAGCTTCAAATGCTAAAGAGTGGTATTTGAAAGGGGGGATGGGATTACATATGAATTTGTAAGTGACTTTGGTAGCTTGTGTATGAAGCAAACATTAAAAAGCATTTTTAAATAATGGTTTCTCCAAAAAAATATTGCTCATATTGTATTTTTCTGATTTTTAGGACAGTCTAGCAATTGTATATGATATGCACAATCCATTTCAGTACACAATTTACGAACCGGTAATCAGAATTAAAGGAAGTATGAAGCTTGCATCGTCTCAAAGACCGTTTAGTGCAAAGGAAGTGTCTAGTAAAACTCTGGATTCCCAGGCACTGAAAATGTTGCAACCATGCCTTGAGAAAAACATACACAGTATACTGCATGAGATTGGAGGAATTGGAGCCATGGTGTATTTGTTTGCACGGGTACATTTTACTGATCATTTTTATAATGGCTATATTTTTCTAATGAGGTTAAAATGCTTTGTGTGATGACATTGTGCATATAAAACTGTAAAATGAAAGATGAATGTTTTTTGTGAGAGTGAGATGCAGCTATCGCTGGATCATGTGGCTATGAACAGGAAGTGGCTGGCAAAGGCCTATAGGAGATCAGCAGCAGTGAGTGACAAAAAGTGAAAACTACAGTTGTTTGATACACACAGTTCTTTGGCAAACTAATATTCAGTTAGTGTTTTTATATCTACTTTATATTATCAGTATATACACAAAGACAGATTGATGCACTGTGCAAATGACTGGTGCATTTGAAAAACAGTACATAAGAATACAAGCATCAATAGAGCAATTTAAAACTTGTTATAAAATTTGCACTTATTTGTACATTATTGGGTATGTAGAGACAAGTCTGTGAGTATGGTTATCTGCTTTAAGAGCTAATTAGACTCTCAGCCCATTTGACCATGTACTGGGCAGTGGATATGCACATCGGGACACAAATACAGGTAAAATATCAGTTTACGTTGTGTATCTCTGAGATGCCTAATTTTATTGTTTATTAAATAAGTGTTTATTCATAATACTGTATTTTGACATTTACATTTTTTTAGACTGTGGAGATCAGCAGCTGTGAAAAGACTCAATCAATGGGGTTAGAGATAATATTGTCATTAACCAAATACAACCAGCAGAGAATTCAAGAGAGCAAAAACTGTGATCTTTATTCAGTGATTCACCAAGTCTTAGTACGTCCTAAATGTATTGTTGGATTCCATACATTAAAGGTAGGTGCTAATGGTAATCTTCTTTTATGGGTGCAAAGTTGTTATACTGTGAAAATATTGCTGTACATGAAAATCCTTTTATCAAAGGCAAGTCTTAACATTTTTCAAAATGCTGCAAGGAAGATTTAGGGAATGTATTAAAATATTTTGTTTAGCTTCCACATGAAAAATAGAGCACCTATTAACCACCAGCTTATTGCTCCTTCTTTTTATAATGTCTGCAACCTCCTCAGGGCAAAAAAAGACCAGAGAGCCAGCACTCACAGCAGTGATTATTAACACAAACTGTAGGACATGAAATCAGTAACCTAGTTTCTAGCTTGCTTGTTTTAGCCAGTACCAGGCCATAAGGCCCAACTTCAGGCTGGGCACCTCCCTCCTGCATCACATGACAGCACTAAGGGAGAAGGTGAGTTTTTTACAGTCAAAGCTGCTTTATTTTCCCAACAAGGCCTGGGCAATTTAACTTCCATTTTTTCATTTAAATCCTATAAATACATTCTTGGCTCATCAAAACAAAAGGGTTAACGTTTTTAAGTTCATTTTCTTTAGAAAAGAGTAGAAAAGCATGTCCTCTGCCAGCATGCTGAGAGAATGACTCTTGCTCTCTGTGTGGAAGCAGTGGTCTCTCTGCAGAGGACTGACCTTCCCCCATGCTGATTCAGATAAATATATATTCAATCAGCAAAGCTCACATCCCATGCTGATTGAAGAGCTCTATCTGGCTCACGGGGTATGCACCTGGAATGTGTTTAGCTCATTTAAACTTGTAGTTTAGTGCCGCTTTAAGCTGATTTTGGGCTTTAATCATAACTGAGTAAGCAACTTGATTGACCCACACTCAGAATTTAGAATTTCCTGTATACTATTTTTTTATTGAATTTTTAGCAAAGTAATGTTACTTTTAGTACTGAAGAATATCTCAGGCACAAGATTCATAAAAGGTCAATGTGGTGTATACTAGGGCTGCAGCTAACGATTATTTTCATAATCGATTAGTTAGCCGATTATTAAGTTCGATTAATCGGATAAAAAATGGCTCCAGTGATGGACTACTAGTTTGTATTGAGATTGTAGTCCATCACAGGAGCACGCTTGGAGCGGTGGAAGTAAAAAAAAGTGTGGTGTGTTATCTAGTACATTATACAGCGGCGCAATGCAGAATAACACCAGCTTTAGAGGAATACAGCAAATCGCAGCAATAGTACATTATAATGTACTATTGCTGGGATTTGTATTCCTCTGTAGCTGCTGGTAGTCTGCATTGCACTGTATACAATTTTTTATTGCTGGGATCTGATGTATTCCTCTATAGCTGGTGTTATTGGAGAGGACGGGTATGATGGTGGAATGGAGTGCAGGGATGGAGAGGATGGGTATGATGGTGGAATGGGTTGCAGAGGACGGGTATGGTGGTGGAATGGGTTGCAGAGGATGGGTATGATGGTGGAATGGCGTGCAGGGATGGAGAGGATGGGTATGATGGTGGAATGGAGTGCAGTGATGGAGAGGGCCGGTATGATGGTGGAATGGAGTGCAGGGATGGGGAGGACGGATATGATGGAGGAATGGGGTGCAGAGGACGGGTATGATGGTGGAATGGGGTGCAGAGGACGGGTATGATGGTAGAATGGGGTGCAGGGATGGAGAGGATGGGTATGATGATGGTGGGATGGGGTGCAGATGATGGGTATGATGGTGGAATGGGGTGCAGGGATGGAGAGGTTGGGTATGATGGTGGAATTGGGTGCAGACAATTGGTATGATGGTGGATTGGGGTGCACGGGGCACTTACTGTCGGAACATTCCCTCCATGTCTTCTGCTGACCGGTTCAGCCTGGATGCCAGCTCTTCCCCAGCCATAGTCTCCGTCCCCCCGACTGACACCTGTCGCACTCACATCCCCGGCACCCGTCATGTGATCGCACTGGCCTGGCTAGATGTAAGGAGCGCCGGGATTGGAGGCTGAACCGCGGTGTGCGCGTTCGGTGGGTGTCGCGTGCACGGCTTATGTGACTTGTGTGTGGAGCTGCGAGCAGGCAATGTAATAGATAGCCGACTAATCGACGATCGAAAACGTTTGCAACGTTTTCAATCGTCGATTTTAATCAACTAAATCGAATCGTTGTTGCAGCTCTAGTGTATACCATAGCACAGGGCTCAAAATTTCAGGCCCTGAGCTACTAGCCAGGCCTTAAGAGTTGCTCGCCACCAGTTGCCCCACCTAACCCCTGCCCCTCCAACAGCTCAGCAGTGTGATGCAGAGTGCAGAGGTCAATGGTGTAATGCACAGTGCAGAGGTCAGTAATGTGATGCACAGTGCAGAGGTCAGTAATGTGATGCAGAGGTCAGTAATGTGACGCGTAGATGAGGTGGGCGGAGGAAGCTGCAGGTGGCCGGAGTCAAGGAAAGACAGCCCAACTGATTCTTCTCCTGCTCGGCCGCTCTGTAGCTGCAACCGCTGCGGAAGAGAAGAATCAGTTTGGCTGTCTTCCCTTCACCCCTGCCAGAGAAGAGAGAGCGATCGCCACAGAAGCAGCGGTAGTTTCACCCCCCGCCGATTAATTTCCACTTGCCACCTTGCAATTTTCACTCAACAACTGCGAGGGGAGCGAGTGGAAATTTTGAGCCCTGCCATAGCATACAGTTAGAAGTAGTTGCAAAGAGTTAAAGAAATATTAAACATAACAAATACAGTAATTG
Organism: Nanorana parkeri; assembly: GCF_000935625.1. Lineage (NCBI taxonomy): Eukaryota > Metazoa > Chordata > Amphibia > Anura > Dicroglossidae > Nanorana > Nanorana parkeri. The sequence goes on from NW_017306564.1 coordinate 901,504, forward strand.
TTTTTTAAATCTTTGTGCAATTTGTGGCATTATTAGCTTCATGGTATGCATTGTTCCAGGCACTTGAAACATCGTCTCAAGGATGCTTTGGGCACCAGGTTTATGGAGGTTCTCATGAGCAAGAAGGGAGTGTGATGAAGTTAAATATGTAGAGATACTTTGCTAGGTTTAGCGTAAGGGATCCATGGAGACCAGTTTTTAGGAACCCTTTATGCATATCTAGGGTAATGGATAGGGGTGCACCCGTACTCGACCAAATGCCCCCGATACCTATTCTGATACAGGAAGTCGGCGGGGAGTCATAACAAGCCAGCTCCCTGGTCACCCTGGAGCTGGCTTCCCAACCTATCAGGAAGCCGGGTGGGGGGTAATGACTTGCCCCCTGGCTAATTCTAGGCTAATCGGGAAGCTGGGCGGCGAGTCATTACATGCCACCCGGCTTCCTTAATGGGGCTTCTTATATCGGTATTGGTGGGTACCGAAAAAAAATATTAGTACTTGATACCAAAAAAACGTTATCGGTGCATCCCTGGTAATAGATTTTTAATGTTTCATTTATCATGATACCATTAAATCTATTTTTGATTTCTAGAAAGTTTTTAGAGTTATTTCCACAAGTTTACAGTTGTTTGGCAGTGGTAAATGTTGACAATTAGTTTCGTCTTTTTGCAGTTTCAAGTATTAGGTGTTGGCCTGTTCGGCAGTGATTTGAATGGGTCTTTTTGTTTGTTATAATTTTGTAATGAATTGATTAAATTATAGGCTCTGATCCATAGCTGCTGTTGTTTAGTACAGGACTAGAAATGCTGCATCATGCTTTCTTGTCAACATTGTCTGAAACAGTATGGCAAGTAATCTGGGACATATTTAGCTATCCAGGAGGGGAAGGTAGCACCTAAAAAAAAGTTCATAAAAGTTTTCTATGTTTATTATATTGATGGAGCACTTGGCAGTGGAGTACCAGGTCTCATTGCATTCCTTTTTGTCAGTTGCTTTCCCCAGTTCCTTCTCCCCAAGGTAACATGTAGTTGGTTTAAGTGACAGATTTGGAGGCGCAAGTAAGTAATTTGTAGGTCATAAATTTGGTGGTAACAACATTAGTGAAGGGATTTCTACATTATCGCAGTCAGTACCAGGGCTGCAGCTAACTATTATTTTCATAATCTATTAGTTAGCTGACTATTAACTTTGATCGGATTAAAAAAAATACAAAATTACCGTTCTTTATTTAAAATAAAATACACAAATGCAGCGTTACAGACCTAGTTAATACGGGTTGCACATTTTCTGAAATCGCACTGCACTGGAACGCAGGGCATTGCAGTACTGCGCGTTCCAGTGCGGGTGATCACACTGAGAACAGGAGGTGCATTTGGGATCCATTGAAATTAATGGCACCGCAACGCACCTCCTACAGCAAAAATTGCCAGGCCGAAACTGAAAAGTACTCTTCCCTCCATAATATGTATGTGTATGTATGTATGTATATATATATATATATATTATGAGAGATAATATTTTTAGAGATGCCCTACTGAGAGGGCTACACCCATCAGTATCGGTGGGGATTATTCTTATGTATTTAAAAATACAGCTATTTGTCAGATTTCGCAAATACTCCCAATCATCGATTAAACTAGTGGCCCACACCTAAACCTAAAAAAAAGAAAAAAAACCCTAATGCTTTGTGTTCCCGATTTAAATTACCCTATCATAGATTAATTCCTTTTATTAACAAGGAAGTTATTTCCTTGTGACCTTCACCACGATTTTAACAATATATATATTGAAAATGTTATTAAAATTCCTTGTGACAAAAGTGTCTTTGTTAGCAAGTTGCATTTAAATTATGGGTCTTTATTAAAACTATAATATACCTTAGTGGCATTCATTCCCCAAATTAACACGTGAACCTTATCGTAGATCGTCTTATTATAGTGCCAGAATAATTAATTCCTTGTGACTGATCCATTAACCCTATATAATACACACAAATTATTTTTCAATGTTCATAATAAAAAAAAAAGTGCCTTCGTTTTACCTATTTCACATATACGATCCCTCTCCCCATTAAGCTAGTATCAAACCTTAGTAACTTTTAATATATAGTGTTTCCAAAATGAATTAATTCAGGGTCCTTTCATGAACTTTCTCATTACGGAATCGACGTACATCATTCCTTGTGACAGTGCCCCAGATACCTAGTGAGATAAACCGTGTGACTAAATCTATTTCTAGAGAAATTTCCTTGTGCTGTGACCCCGATTCCTCAAAAGATGATCAATTGAACAATAAAAGAAAGAAAAAAAAATTGCTGTTAAAGCTTTCTTATGTCTATAACCCAGCTACCTCGTGTAATAAACAATATGACAGGATGTATTGTATGACATTAATTGACAAGGGACCCCAACCTACTGACTGGTATCGAAACGTGTTCGAGTATCCATAGAAATATCCTAGTTTAGGTGGGTTACAATCCATGATTTTATAACCGAAGGTGGTTCATCTTACCCACTTTGATCCCTGTATTACCCCAAATGCTTAAGGTATTGTCTGGTGACACCAAGGAATTAATCACACAACACAGGACAAAAGAAAAAAAGGACGAGAGACAGAAAGAAAAGAGAGGGAAAAGGGGCCTTCCCTAAACACTTATCCCATTCCACATTGTAGTTATTTAAAACCTAGTCAAACCACAGCCGACACTGCCGTATAGCGAATCCATGGTAACCAGGTTAATTCAAAACTCTTTTCAGAGTCCATTAGGATGCTCTGCATCTTCTCATGTACCATTATCCATGATAGTTTTGCTTTAACCTGTTGACAAGGTTTCGTTGGTAGCCTCCAGGATTTTGCTATAGTCATTTTAGCTGCCAGAAAGAAAAAGGATATCAATTTATCTTGGGCTCTCGAGGTTCCTGGTATGGGGCAATTCAATAAAGCATATTGAGCCTCCTTTGGAACATGGACTCGAACAACTCTATATATAAGAGCAACGAGTCTGTTCCAAAAGGATCGCACCTTAGGACACTGCCACCATGTATGATAAATAGTACCTGGAACTGAGCAACCTCGGAAGCAGTCGGGAGATGTCCCTGGAAATATCCTAGCCATCCTGGAGGGGACCATATACCATCTAGATATTACTTTGTAATTCGCTTCAGCTAAGGAAGTGTTGAGCAGCCCCGAGAGACCTATCGGGTGATGGATTGCCATATCTATCTCCCACTCTGACATAAAAGGTGGTTTAGTCTTCGTATCTACCAGAAGAAGATATATTATTGAGATACCCCCCCCTGTCCACCATTCCCTAGGCACCACCTCTCATATGCAGTGCTAAATGGTTTATCCAGTGAAGGTAACCTCAACGATCCCAGAAAGTGGAGTATTTGTCGAAGAGGGAATAGTTCAGACACCGGCATGGTGAGAGTCTCCTGACAGTATTTCAAAGTTATGGGTTTCCGTGCCTGGAAGAACTGTGGTATACGATATAGCCCCTTGTCCTGCCACCAACAGAATGCTTTGGATTGTCTGCCTGGGGGGAAATTCGGGTTATTAAACATAGGTGCTAAAGGGGTATAAGATGATACCATACCCTCTTTCTGTCTGACCACATCCCATAGGGCCAAAGATTGAGATAATGTTGGAGCCAAAATGGGTGTTCTCTGTCTCGGGCTTAGCCACTTAAGTGTCTCAATGGGTGCACTCGACGCAGAGTGCCTCCATTGAGACGCAATCCGGCAAGTAGCCTTGACCATATACCGAAGACAGTTGTGCTATCCGCGCTGCCCTATGGATAGAAATTGGGCACGCCCAATCCACCCCATCTTTTAGATCGGTATAGGACCTTTTGAGCTAGCCTGGAGCGCCTATTATCCCAAATATATTTTACTACTGAAGATTGAAATTTTGCAACATCAGACTTGGATATTGCAATAGGTAATGTTCTAAAGTAGTACAGTATCTTAGGGAGGAGAGTCATCTTAATTGCATGTATGCGGCCAAACCAAGATAGTTTAAAGAATTTCCATCTAGACATATCCTCTAAAAGTTGGCGATATAGTGGGATGTAATTGGTTTTATATAACTGAGGGAAAGTAGAGGTTAACTTAATCCCCAAATATTGTATATAGTCAGTGGACCAAATAAAACTAAAATGGTTAGACAGCCTAAGCCTCAGTTCCTGGGGGAGATTTATATTAAGAGCTACCGATTTCGATGTATTGACCCGCAGTCCAGAGACTCTCGAGAATTGGTCCAATTGTTTCAAAGCATTTGGGAGTGTGATCAAAGGAGCTGTAATAAATAATAATCATCGGCAAACAGCGCACATTTGTGTTACTGGGCGCCACACCTCACCCCTTTTAATATCTACGTTTTCGCAAATGGCGATGGTCAACGGCTCAATCACCAGAGCGAAAAGTAGTGGGGAGAGCGGGCATCCCTGTCTAGTGCCCTGGAGAATGGGGATAGAATCTGATAAATGTCCCTGCATCTTTATTTGTGCCAAAGGGTTATTATACAATGCCTGAAGCACTCTCAAGAAGGATGGGCCGAAGCCCCACTTCTCTAAGAGAGAAACAAATAATGCCATAACATTGAATCGAACCCTTTCTGGAGGTCGATGGACATAAACATCCCAGACTGAGGGGCAGTCCCGTCCCAGCCTGAGTGTAGTATAGTCATAATATCAATCGCCCTCCGTATCTGACCAGCACCCTGGCGACCCCCCATAAAGCCGACTTGATCCCTATGTATGTAAGGGATCGGGAAGGAATTAAGCCTATTAGCTAATATTTTAGTCAATAGCTTTAGTTCGTTGTTGATTAGGGAAATTGGGCGATAGTTTGAGACTTCCCCTGGGTCTTTATTTGGTTTAGGAATAACGGTGATAAAAGCCCTGTTAAGATCCGCATCTAAGGCTCCCCCCTTTTGTAATTCATTAAAGAATGTCTCCAGATGTGGTGCCAGTACCTCTGAGAATTTCTGTTAGTATAGGGCCGTCAGCCCATCTGGGCCCGGAGCAGATGTAAGCTTCGCCTGTTTAATTGCTCTTTTAATTTCAAGCACCGTAATATTTAAGATCTAAGGATATATGCGGTATTACTATATCGTCCTGAAATGCCTTAACTGTGTCCAAGGAGACTGGAGTTTGGTCCTGATAGAGCTTAGTGTAGAATGATTGAAATTCATTCAACACATTTTTTGGGTTGAGCGAATACCCGCCCGACGCACAACGTATTTTGAATACATTCGAGACCTAGGAGCCAGTTTACGGGCCAGAAGAGTGCCAACTTTATCTCTATGGGCGTATAATTTATTGTCTGACCAGCGAATGCTTTTTTCTGCTCTGGTGGTCAATATTAAATTTAATTCTAGCCGAGTTTTAGCTATGGAGGTCAAGAGTTCTGGTAATGGGTTGTTTTTGTGAGCTTGAGTCAGCTGTTGAAGTTCCCGGTCTAGCTCGCTCTTCTTCTTTTTTTATATCTAGTAGCCAATTCAATAAACCGGCCCCGAATTGTAGCCTTGTGAGCTGCCCACAACATAATAGGTGACATATCAGTGGCTACATTCAGGTTAAAATAAGCTTGCAAATGTCAGCAGATCTCCTCGTATGCTTCCGGGTCACTTAAGAGGGACTCATTCAATCGCCAATAGCATGGTCTATTAACGTCTTCTATCTTTGACAAACCCATCACCAGTATTGAATGATCCGACCAGGCCGTCTCTCTAATAGTTGAAGACAGCACTAACGGTACTAGTGAAATCCCCACAAAAAAGTGATCTATCCTTGAATAACTAGAATGCACCTGTGAGAAATATGTATAATCTTTGGCTGAGGGATTCAACTCCCTCCAAATATCTACCAAAGAATACAAGTTCAATAACTTCGCCAGGGGCCTACTAGTCTTCAAAGGATGTTTAATTCTGCCCGAGCCCCTTTTGTCTAGAATACTATCCAAAGCAAGATTAGAGTCCCCCGCATATACAGTGGGGCAAAAAAGTATTTAGTCAGCCACCAATTGTGCAAGTTCTCCCACTTAAAAAGATGAGAGACGCCCCCTCGACATGCGGCGTCAAATTTTTCCACATACGAGCAAAGAAGGGCACCTGGGCCGAGTTCGGGGCATAGGAAATCAAAGTGACTAGTTTATCCTCTAAGTAACCCTATACCATAATGTAACGCCCCTCCGGATCATTTTCCTCTTTATAGGAGAGTTTAGACCTCGAACGTTATGAGAGGCGAATAGAATTGTTTTTATTGGAGGTCACCATAAACTCTTGTTTGGTTATAGCGTTTGATGTAACAGCACGGAACACATTCCCTATCCCCTTGATAACCTGACCTTTTCAGATCCACGGTAGATTGATACATTATATGGAGCTGGCCCCCAGGACATAGATAAGAACCTCTACTACTGATAAAAACCAATAAGGAAGCCCCGACATAGTAGAAAAAAAAAGAAAATGGAAAAGCTGACCCTCAGATAGGTGAGGCGGCCTACAAAAAAAATTAACAACACTAAAGACCGGGGAGTACATCCCAGGTCTGGTTCTATAAACAGTGTATCGACTAACGTCAATACTAGGCCTGACGACCCCAGAAATCTCGATCATCTCAGAGGTTCAGGTCAGGCCCAGACGCACAGCTACCCAGCACGGTCGGCTACCCCCCCCCCCCCAACATTATATGGAGCTGGCCCCCAGGACATAGATAAGAACCTCTACTACTGATAAAAACCAATAAGGAAGCCCCGACATAGTAGAAAAAAAAAGAAAATGGAAAAGCTGACCCTCAGATAGGTGAGGCGGCCTACAAAAAAAATTAACAACACTAAAGACCGGGGAGTACATCCCAGGTCTGGTTCTATAAACAGTGTATCGACTAACGTCAATACTAGGCCTGACGACCCACCCCCCTCCATTTATCGCGTTATACCACTGTTTATTGAGAATAATATACATATCTATACCTAACATACTATAACTTGCATCCACCATAGCATAAAAATCCCCCCTCAAGGAGGATTCGCCACATATAATAGGCCCGTCTAGCCCCCTCGGCCTAAGAGAGCAGAAGGAGGCAAAGCTCCTCTGCCAGTCCTATGCCAAGGGGGCAAGAGCGGGCCGGGCAACCTGCCCCCCGGGAGGCTGTTAGGGCCAGGGGGCCCAACTTTAGGAACATCCGATAACAATCCTAGCTGGTAAAACAGAGTTTCTCCTTCAGGATGTAGAGAAATTATATGATTGGTTCCTGAAAGAGAATAATAGGTGAAAAGGGAATGCCCATCTATATTTAATTACTTTAGCGGTTAACACCTGGAGCAAGGGCTTCAAGTTGCGCCTTTTTTGAATTGTAGTTGAAAAATGTCTGTAAAGATCTGGACAGAGTGGCCTAATATTGTAAGTCCCGACTGTTCCCTGGCGCATTGCATGACTTGCTCCTTGATATTGAAGAAGTGGGGCTTTACCAATACATCCCTAGGGTGGCCATCTGATCTCATAGCAGTAAGGGCCCTGTGTATCGGACCAAACTCGAGTTTCTGCTCCTCGACTTCAGGCAAAAGTTCCTTTTTATAAATGTTACCACAGCTCCTTTAAGATCTGTAACTGATTCGGGAAGCCCCCTTATGCGAAAGTTCTGACGCCGTGATCTATTTTCCATATCATCTACTTTAGAGAGCGCTTCATCTAGTTGCTGTTGGATATCTAGGCTACGCCTTGTATTTTGATTAGCACGGTCCACTGTCTTATGCAGTTTTAATTCTAGAGATTCTATGCGAGTGCCCAGCTCTCTAATATCTGTACATATATCAGACATATATCAGACGTAAACTGTCCATTTATTGGACACGTCACAAAGACACAACAGCTCTTGTGTCTTTGTGACGTTTGTGTCCAATAAATGGACATTTTGGATTATTTTGCTGAGTGCTGGTGATTTCACTTTCCACACTGTATGTGTATAGGCCAATGCCTTGGCTGGCGCTCGTGCAGAACAAGTTTCTTGAGCAAACCTCTAAGTTGTAACGAAACCGGGAGTCAGGCAGATCACCGGCCCAAGTGTAGAAGTGTCGACAGATCACCGGCCCAAGTGGCTCAGTCGGCTAACGAAGGGAACGGGGTAGGAGTCTGGTGAGGTCACAGACATCGGCGTCACCGAACTTCTCCCCCTTTCCCTTCGTTAGCCGACGGAGCCACTTGGGGAAAGGGGGAGGGGTCCGGTGACGTCTATGTCCGTGACGTCACCGGATCTCCGACGGGACTCCGTTAGATCCGGAAGTCGGCGGAGAGGTGAGTTTTCATTTTTGATCAAAAGAATTTTAATCGATCAAAAATTTTAACGATTAATCGAGAAATGAATCGTTAATTTCCGCAGCCCTTTATATATATGTGTGTGTGTGTGTGTGTGTGTATAATGGAAAATTGTGTACTTATCTGTAATTTTCCTTTCCTGACACCAATACATGACAGCATACCAATGGGTTTAGTTGCCCAATCACTGCGCCAATTATACTATAAATTAAAACACGCCTCCCAAGGCCACCATTCTCTTAACAAGTGAAAGCCATCGGTGGGTCCCGCATGCTGCCATGTATTGGCATCAGGAAAGAAAAAGTACTGATGGGTAAGTATACAGTTTTTCTGACACCAACATGGCAGCATACGAATGGGACATAGCAAGCAAAAACAAGGGAGGGCAAAGTTGAGATTTTATCTATTTACACAATTGTTAAACACATTCAGAACCAAACTTCACCATGGGCAATACTCCTGGATAGACCCTGTAATGGGACAGGAGCATATACCAGATTACTGCCTTCAAGTATAACTCTGGAGATACACCACTACATCTGTCCATAAGGATGAAATCCTTCAGTAGATTGAACCCAGAGATTGATCTGTGGCTCCATCTGCTTGACCAGCCATAATGCATGTGAACTAGTGAATGCAGAGAGCCCCTTTCTGATACCGCCGGAAAGATAAACAGATCAACCTAAAAGAACGTGACCCCAATGTACTTTCTCAGCACAGCAGCCACATTGAAGGCATGAGCTAAAACAAAACTTTATTCTTGAATATTGGCAACATTGATGTTCTATGTAGATTAAAGGATCTTCCATCCTTTGGATTATGCGGGGAGAGAGATGTAGGATTTCACAGTCTGTGAAATGGTAGCAATAAGGTGGTTTGCAGCCTAAGCTCGAATATCCAAGACCCTCCTCCCTGAGGGGATTGCTGTAAGAAAAACTATTTTACATGTTACTGTCCATCTGATTAAAGGTGCCCATACACCTTATGACCATCGCAAGACTTTTGTCTTGCGATGGTCGTATGCTTCTTGAAAGCCCGTACGATCTGCCCACCTTGGACGGGCAGATCGTACTTGCGATCATCGAAAGCCCTACCCGCTGAGGGGCGGGCTTCCGATGACGGCAATGCAGAACGGGCAGTGTGCGCGTGCGCACACCGGCCCGTTCCGCAGCTATCGGGCGAGCAGGCTAGAAACCCGCCGAGAATCGTACGATTCTCGGCGGGTTTTCAAACATGTTGGCTCGACAAGACGTGCGACCATACAGTAGAAACGGTCGCACGTCTTAGTTCACACTGCTCGATTCTTGTACGATCGCGGGATTTCGCCCGATTCTCGTATGAGAATCGAGCAGTGTATGGGCACCTTTACTGTGATCTAGACAAAGTCGAGAAGGAAGAACATATCCAACACTTTGTAAATCCTAAGGGAAAATGAAGTGACTTTCCTGTAGAGCAAATTCTTGAGCAAGCCCTTAAGAGCTAAAATCAGCGGGACAGTACTCTGTAGGAATGGCAGCTGGTCTGAGTTGGGTAGGTGTAGGTTCGCCAAAGTGACTATGGCGCCTCCAATCGTCCCCTTAACAAGGATGTACCTGCCCTCAGGGTCAAGGCGGAGATCACGAAAAGACCATGGAACCAATTTAGCCATAAGCACACTTACACCTTTGGATTTAGAGAGGGAAGACGTACAGTGATATGCAACCTGGAAGTCCCTACTACGAAAGGTCGGGAGGCTTCCTCTCTTAAAGTGGGTCTCCTGCATAATGGTTATTATCCCAATCTATGGACCCAATCGGGGTTCCAGGCGCACCACGCCCCATCAACCCTCCCTCCCCACCCCTGTATGGGGGAGTGAGGGGGGGGGGGGGCAAAAAACCCCCCCCCCCCCCCGGTGGGGGGGGGGGAGGGGGGGGGGGAGCCGCCACAGACAACATTTATTCAAAGGCTAGGTACTAATAACTGGGTAAGAGGAGGAGTGGGGTAACCTGGCTCCGAGCATACACTGGGTATTATATCTGTTTTGCAGGCCGTACTGAGACACCAACCACCATCGCATCCACCATGTCTCCGGACATCAAACCCAACACCCACATCAGAACTATCCCTAGTATTGTAAGACAGGTGAAGATATATTGCTATGTTAAGCCTATAACTGGAACTAAAATGAAGGCTAGCAAGGTCTGAGGCAGCTCACACTAATGTCCCGGATTTCTGGGAGGAGTATCCAAAATGGGTAGCCTTTGGTGTCAGGGGAATGTCAGAAGAATGTCCAAGAGTCTTCCGGGTGGTCCAGGACATGCGTAATGAAAAGTAGAAGGTAGAAAGGCCCCTAGGTGATGCAAATTGAGGGCGGTAAAACTTGCCTGAAAGCAAAGGGAATGCTTGATGAGGTCACTGCAGGCTCATATATCAGGGCCAGCCAGAGCAGGCATTGGAGCCTCAGGTGGACGGGGTCTCGATAGAGGGGGGGGGGGATACGGAGTGGGCTCCAGAGTGTCATCCGGAAAGTCCAGCCAGTTAGGAACTACAATGGGTTGCGATTCCAGGAAGCTGAACCAGGCAGGGAGCTGCGCTGGCGGGTGAACCTGGAAGGTGGAGTTGTTGCGTCTCACCACTAAGTGGAAGGGGTGGCCCCACCTGTAAGTCGCATTAGCTGCCCGGATCAGGTCTAGAAGAGGGTGAAGCATGTTTCTGAACAAGTCAGGGAGAAGCTCTACAGTGACGCCATCGAAGTCCAGGGGTCCCTTTCGCCAGGCTTGACGAACGATTTCTTCTTTGACATTGAAAAAATTTACTCTGTAAAGGACGTCACGGGGCAGAGAGGAGTTCGGCTGGCGGGGTCCTTGCACTTGGTGCACATGGTCAATCTCCAGTTCGGAGGAGCATGTTTCTGAACAAGTCAGGGAGAACCTCTACAGTGACGCCATCGAAGTCCAGGGGTCCCTTTCGCCAGGCTTGACGAACGATTTCTTCTTTGACATTGAAAAAATTTACTCTGTAAAGGACGTCACGGGGCAGAGAGGAGTTCGGCTGGCGGGGTCCTTGCACTTGGTGCACATGGTCAATCTCCAGTTCGGCCGTAGGCGGTTTACTCAAAAGTTTAAGGAGGGCGACAACTGTGTCGCAAAGATGGATTCCCGCCGAGGTAAAGTCAGAAGTAGTGTTTTCTATCACCGACACTCTCTGGTCCTCTGCAGTAACATGATGTTGAATATCCTGTATTTCTTTAAGAGCATCTACTATAGATGATGCCATGACCTCCAGGTCTTGTTTAGTGGAGAGGAGTCCCTGCATGGTGCCTGTACCCCCGGGCCCAGTGAGTTCAGGCGCACATGTGGAGGGCTGATATGACTGGGGGGCAGAGGCAGGGAGTTCTGGTGAGATGATCTGATAGTCTGCCGGCTCCCTGAAGGGGTAATCATCTTCCAAAACCGCAGTCCGGGCACAGGAAAGATTAAGACACCATTTGGATATGTGTACATAGAACCTAGAGCTTTGCTTACACCTAGGAATTCTGATGGGAATTAAACTGACTGGAAGTTGAAAAGAAAAACTTGACAGTGTCTTGAATTCTTAACCATACCCATGGATCCTGAACAGGATATGCTTAAACTTGCACAAGCTTCCACAACCTGGGACCTACTGGTCAATTTTGTAGTAATGTACTGATATGTCCTCTCAACTGTAGATGGCGCTGTAGTGCAATGCTAGTCTGTGTGCATGCTTATCTATGAAACACAGGAAGTTATTTTCCTTTCTGTTTTCTTCAAAATGCCATATTCGTATATGTAAAGTCATTCTAAGCAAGTAAACCTCAATTCTGCATTCCTCAAGATCGGAGTGCTTTATCTAAACATATAACCAACAAGAGGAACCCTCAAAAGGACTTTTGTTTCTTTTGCGAGGGAGTAATCTTGGTTTGTTCAAATGAAGAAAAGCTGTTCCTGGCCATATCCATAGTGAATTCTTCCATCCCCTGTGAATTAAATCAAATTGTGACCAGATCCTGAATATAAGGTACCACACCCCTAATATATATCAAATCAAACAGGAAAGAAAAAGTGGAGCTTTTTAGGTACCAAGTGACAGAACCAAGAAATTACAACATGATAAAACAGAAATTCTTTATTATACAAAGATTAAAAATATTTAAAAACATGATTAATATGTGCACATTTCAGAAAGAAAAAACAAGAAACAAAAACAATCTCCAAATAAACTATTCCAGAATTAGAGTATGAGGCTAGACAATTATAATAGACATAATTGATGTGACATGTTCTTATACTCATGCAGCACACAAATGCCTCTTCTTGTATCAGGAATAGTAATTCCTCAGGAGATGGAGGAGATCGTCTCCAGAGAGTAATCCGTGCGTACCCGACCAAGCCAGATGTTAGATGATATTCTTGGCTCTTGAGATGTGCTGGCTTGGGCTCGTGGAGATGTTAGAATGGAGTCTGACAAGTTCTGCAGGTCATCAACAGGCCAACGCTTTTCCTGGTAAAAACAGGCAAAGTGGTCTGGTACTGTACTGCTGGTCTTGGTGAGTAAGAATGAGGTTAAAGGAAAAGTCCTGGTGGCACCTTATGTCTTGCATCTGAAGAATCTGTAGATATGGCACGGGTAAATGGGCTCTACTATTAATTATCATGCTTTGAGCTAGGTCTGCAAATACCGGGTTACTGTGCATTGGAAACGAAAGCTGATTTTTTTGCCTTGACTGCTTGCAGGAGTTTTTCCTTCATTCAAAAGTTAGGGAATGTAACTATCATGTCTCCTGGGGGTCTGCTAGGCAGTTTATGGGCCAGTGCACAGTGAACTCTATCAATATCCAGTCTGTCCAATAGTATGCCAGAAAAGTATTCCTGGAATAAGGCAGTGATTGATCCCTGGAGGGCCACTGTGTTCTCTGGCTCACCACAAATACGTAGGTTGCTTCTGCAAGATCGATTCAACAGGCCTTTGTGTGTTTGCCTTTTAGTGCATATATTTGCTTACGCAGCTCTTCAATTCTTTAAAATTTTGCTTTGCTGGCCTATTTCTCTCTCTGATTTCCATGTAATCTCCCAAGTAATGCCATGGAAAGCTTTAATTAGACTTGGGTGATTTTGTCTCTAACTATTTGCCACATTATTTTGAGTGAAGTATGATCAGGTACATTCACACTGCAAAGAGCTCTGGAAAATTGGAAGCTTGTTCTGATGCCTTCTTCGCTGGACCTCTGTTGTGTAGGCTGCAGTCGGCATTCTGCTTTAGTTTGTGTTTTGCGGTTAAACCCATCTATCTGTTAGGCTGTGGGTGGTCTTGGATGTTGGGGAACTGATTTGAGTGTGCAATAAAGTTGTCAGACAGGAGATTTCTTTAATTTCCCTGGATAAAACCCCACCTTTTAAAGCTTTTAATTTTTCTATAACTGCACTAATAGAACTTTTAGAGGTGTTGGACCTTATAAAGCCCCATCCAGTTGATTTAGAGATGTGCCAAAATAAATCCAAGAATATTTTAAATAATTGTGAAATATTTTACCTGCATGTAAATTTATTTAATTATTCTTTTATTTTTACAGACCCTTCTGTATGGATGTACTGGTGATTGGTTGCTCAACATAAATGAAAACGGACAATTTAATCTCAAGTTTGATTCTACTGCTGTGATCAAAGACATTCAGTTATTAGAACATTTGCTGTTGGATTGGAAAATTTGGTCAAAAGCTGAGGTATGTAAGGTTTTTTTCTAAGAAGGCAAATTTTTATCCTTTTCAGTGTAAGGTACTTAAGTTCAATCGTTTTTATTAAGAATTTTCAGTCGTATAATAATACAACAGCAGGACATAATAAAAAAGAGGGCGTATAGATAATAAAAGAAAGAAGAAAACAAAACCAAGCATAGAAAACAAGGCTCTTTAGGTAGTCCACATTTTCCATGCATTGTCAAAACGTATGTTATTACCATCAGCAAAGGACAACATCTTTTCATATTGGTAGTGCAGATTAACAATAGACAAGGTTTCTGAGATATTGGGGGAATTGGTACTCTTTCAGTGGCGCATAATGGTCAAACGGGTAGCTAACAAAAGATGTGATACAATAGTGCGGGACTGAGGAGGGAATTTGTCAATAGGCAGTACGGCCAAAGCGGGTGATGGAAGTGTAAAAAAGCCTGTAACTGTAGAAATTCTCTGAAATACCTGGCACCAAAAGCTGCGGAGGCAGCGACAGAACCAGAGAACATGATACAGACTACCAATTTGGCCGCTCTGTCTCCAGCATACGGCAGAGGAGGACTGAAACATCTTACTGAGCCTAAGGGGGGTCGGATACCATTGAAGTGTAATTTTATGAGAGAGTTCCCACAGGTCAGCATTTTTAGTTGCCTTATGCGATGGCCCAAGTCCATTGCTGGTGGGTGAACGAAGCCTGTAGGTCATCCTCTCAGCGTAGAAAGGGACAAGATTTGGTGAAAACACATTTGTTTTGGAGGGTGGAATATAACCAAGTAATAGCCCTATGTTTCGTCGAAGTCGCTGAGAAAAAGAATTGCCAGATCAGGTGTGGAAGGTTATATAGGTGGATTGGAAAGGACTTGAGATAATGAACTATCCTCCTATACTGAAAAACATCTCGGTCAGTCAAACCATATTCCGCAGCTAGGGCTGGGAAGGGTTTTAAGTCAGAACCCTGGAAGAGAGACTGGACTGAGCTAAGCAAAATTGTAGAAATGACATCAGCACACCAGTCCTTTTAGTATAGCAAAAGCTTCATTTATTGGTATCTCTCAGAAGCACTATACAGGTGAAACTCGAATAATTAGAATATCGTGCAAAGTTCATTTATTTCACTAATGCAACTTAAAAGGTGAAACTAATATATGAGATAGCCTCGTTACATGCAAAGCAAGATAATTTGTCATAATTGTGATTGATTATGGCTTACAGCTCATGAAAACCCCAAGAACCCCAAATCCACAACCTCAAAAAAGTAGATTATTACATGCAATCAATAAAACAAGGATTGTACATAGAACAATATCGGACCTCTGAAAAGTACAAGCATGCATATGTACTCAGTACTTGGTTTGGGCCCCTTTTGCAGAACTTACTGCAATCACTTTTGCACGATATTCTAATTATTCAAGTTTCACCTGTACACTCTGATATGCAACATAAGACAATTTACAGCAGACATTCAGGAAGTGAGGGAGAGGGTCTCCCACATTGAGGAGAAGATGGGGGATTTCGCTTCAACAGTTAATGAACTGGTGGATGCCCACAATGAGAGAGACGAGGAAAAATTGTGGCTTAAAACTAAACTGACAGATCTGGAAGATCGCAACCGCCGCAACAACCTCAAAATCAAGGGGATCCCTGAGTCTATCATGCAATCGGATCTCACGGGATATGCACAGACTCTCTTTAAGCCACTCCTCCCTGGGGCTCCGGATACTGATCTCACCATCGATCGTATCCATAGACTGCCTAAACCATCCCACCTACCTGACAACCTGCCAAGAGACACTCTGATGCGCATCCACTTTTATCACGTCAAAGATCAGATCTTGAAGGCTGCCAGGCTCTCTCCTCTACCTGCGGACTATGCGAAACTCCAGTTGTATGCCGATCTCTCACAACACACTCTCTCATTCCGTAGGAAACTACTACCGATCACGAAAGCTCTTTTTTGCTTTTTTTGTTCCTCTACACCGCTGTTATAGTTATCCCTTCGCCTCCAGCACCTACCTTGAACTGCGAAGGAGAAGGGTGCATATAGCACACCCGCGTGCAAGGAGGTGCCTGACTCTAATATTCCTACTGCTACCCTGAAACATGAGTCTTACCTTGCTCTCTCTGAACGCCAAGGGCCTGGACCACCTGGCCAAACAGAGGTCGCTATGGAAAGAAGCCATATCCTTAGAGGCAGATGTCCTATGCATCCAGGAAACCCACTTCTGTTCCACTCAGCCCCCAAAATGCTCGCATAGACTATTTCCTACAATCTTCAACGGACCGCAGAAGAGTGCTGGGGTAATGATCGCGGTCAAGAACTCGGTCTCCTTCTCGTTGATTCCATTATCGATGAGTCGGGCAGATATATCATACTGATATGCTCCATTAACTCAGTTCCATACACGATTGTTAATATATACTCACCCAACACCCATCAGCTCTGATTCTTGAAAATAGTCCTCAAAAAGGCATCTTCCGAACAGAAGGGCTCTCTCCTTGTCGCCGGTGACGTCAACCTTGTGCCCGATCGCCAATTAGACTCCACATCGACTACCCACCACAGTTTGCCTTCGTTATAAACCTGGCTACATGCAGAGAACCTATTTGATGTGTGGCGTTGCCAACACGCCTCAGAAAAAGACTTCACCTTCCATTCGACGGCTCATAACTCCTATTCCAGGATCGACCTGTTCGCAGTGGACCGGGGAGTTCTCCCTAGGGTGCAACGCTCCTCCATGACATTACGTGGTCGGACCACGCCCCAATTACCATCCAAATCTCAGGAAACCTGCCCTCCAAGTCGACATATGTGTGGCGTAACAACATCTCTATTCTTCGAAGGCTCAAGAACGTCCTGAAGCTTACGAACAGTCTAAAATAATTTTTTTTACCCTTAATGCTCTGACCTCAACAGACCCGTTTACCCTGTGGAATGCCCACAAGGCCGTCATCCGGGGACTTCTCATACAGATGGGAGCCAGAGCAAAGAGACAAGGTAAGCAGAGGATCGACCACTTTCTAAATTGGATTCGATCTTTAGACACCCAACCTTGAAATAATTTATGCTGAAGGTGTTTGATGCTGCTGCTGCCTCTGAGGCTTTCCCTCCGGAGATGCTAAAGGCCCTCATTGTCACTATCCCCAAACCAGGTAAGACACCGGATTCACCCTAAAATTTTCGCCCTATCTCACTATTAAACTGCGACCTAAAGATGTATGCCAAACTCATAGCTCAACGGCTCACTGATGTGATTCTGACACTGGTCAACCCTGACCAGGGTTCACAGAAGGTTCGCGAAGCTCCGGATGCCACAAGACAAGTGATCAATATCATTCACCAGGCAAGGACTTCCGGGGCCTCTTCTCTGCTCCTGGCGTTAGATGCAGAGAAGGCGTTCGACCAGGTACACTGGTTCTACTTGCGCCAGGTGTTGGCTAAGTTCGGTTTTATGGGCCATATCTTTTCGTCCATCTTAGCTTTATACTCTTGCCCTTTCGCCCAAGTGTTTACATCCGGCACTCTGTCGGATCCATTTAACATCACCAATGGTACCCAACAGGGATGCCCCTTGTCACCACTAATCTTTAACTTGTCTATAGAGCCCTTTGCTGAAAAGATTAGAACTAATCCACAGATCTCGGGATTCACCATCTCACGCCACTCACACAAGATTAACTTATTTGCTGATGATGTTCTCCTCATGTTAACGAATCCGGTGTCCTCCCTGTTAGACGTATCTCGTGTTATTCAATCATATGCTTATGTATCCTACTACAAAGTGAATGCTACCAAATCTCAGATTCTGAGCCTGGACCCCAAGACCATAGATACTATAAAAACACATAGCGATTTACATTTGGCCAGTTTCAGGTATTATATACTTGGGAGTTACCCTGACTAGTTCTACTCCTGAGCTGTTTGACCGAAACTTCCCCCCCCCCCCCGTTCCTAGTAAGCACAAAAAGGGATTTGTCAACACTGACTAGTTCTACCCCCGAGCTGTTTGACCGCAACTTCCCCCCATTCCTAGAGAAGCTCAAAAAAGAATTGGCTAACCTCAGCAGGAAGGTTTTGTCGTGGTCTGCGAGATTGGCGTTGTTTAAGATGCTATTCTTGCTTCAAATTTTGTATCTCTTTCGCACGTTGCCTATTACCATCCCACGATGGTATTTTCGATCCCTACAATCCTGTCTTAAAGACTGTGGCAGGGCAAGAGAGCCAGGAGCGCCCACTCGCTCCTAATCAAACACAGGTCGGTGGGTGGTATGGGATACATAGATTTTGCAGATTACCACTTAGCTACTCTACTGACACACATCAGAAATTGGTTCACAGCACCCAGCAACAAACTTTGGCTAAACATAGAACAGGAAATGGTCCCTGGTAGAGACCTACTCGCATACCTACTATCCCGTCTCTGGGAATCCGCTCCCATGTTGGGGCTATCACCCCCCATCAGAGCATCGGTGGGGGCCTTTGGGAACACTAATAGGGTCAACATTCTCTCACGCTCCCTTGAAGCCTGTGCCAGTGCCGATGACCTCCCTGGAACTTCTGGTCCCGGACCTTTCTCTGCTGTCCTGGAGGAACAGTGGCATTGACACTGTCAGCCATTATGAAGGGAAGTGAGATAAAAAGATTCCAGGACATCTCCACTCAATTTGGACTTAGACAGAATATTACAGGTATCTTCAAATAATCAATTTTCTCCAACATAGGAAGAATCTAACCGTTAGACTTCCAGTTAAAGTAGTTTCCTTCTATGCCTCTAGGCCTCCCCAAGCCAGGGGCATCTCGTTCTACCTACTCTTCCACAATTAACTAAACTTGGAGAAAAGCTCTCCCCTCCTGGCTTGGGAACGGGATATGGCTGGCTCTATCCCCGAAGCCCAGTGGCTGACCTCCTTCAGGGAAACCTGGAGGGCCTCTAGATGTGTGGACATGTGGGAACTAGCTCAAAAGACATTGTTGCGATGGTATCTGACTCCTTTCCCGACTAGCCAAGATGTCCCCATCTTCCTCTGCGCTGTGCTGGAGGGGTTGTGGACATATGAGCACACTGCTCCACACCTATTGGTCCTGCAAATCCCTCACTAGCTTTTGGAAGCAGATCTTCCAGATAATGTCGGCCGTGACGGGCCTCTCTATAGCTCCCACGCCCAACTTAGCTCTTTGTGTTGGTATAGACCAATACCCCAATAACCTCAGGGCTATCATAATTCACACCCTCCTAGCAGCCAAACTCATAATAGCGAGACATTGGAAGGGTACACAGGCAGTTAACCCATCAGAAACACTACAGATACTACAACTACACCGCATACGAACGAGTGGTTGCAAGCCGCAATTACACCATAGCGAGCTTCCAAAGGAAATGGCAACCCTGGTATCTGCGGTCTCAGAAAAACACACCTACCCCATGAATCCTAAAGACGGAGATACATGGAATTTTCCGATAATATGTGTGTAGACCCTTTTGGACCTCACAATAGAACATGGCACATACTCAAATGTTACAGTGCATACACCATTACCCATTCATTGGGTTGGTAATTTGGTCCTGTTCGGACCTTCTGTGTTGTTTAATTTCTTTTCCTTTTTTTTCATTTATCTTGTCTTGTATAATTGAAAATGCCTCAATAAAAATCTATTGAAACTAAAAGGACTGGTGTGCTGGTGACATTTCTACAATTTTGCTGACATTCGTGGCGCCATCCGCAGTCACTGCGAGCACCCCCCACTACAAGGGATATATCGGTAAGGAGTGCGACAACGATAGTACTTATGGACTGAGCTAAGGCCCGACTCGCCCTAGAAAAAAGTGATTATATGCGGGGTTACTAATTCGAGTGCTATAATAGGAATAGGTATGATAGTTGACGGGTCTCGGGTTGGGTCGTTAAGCAAGAACAGAGACCACGCTAACGAGGAAGCATGAGTCATAGGAAAAAGGCCTTTATGTATGTCGGGGGAGAGTGCCTAGGAGATCAAGAAAATGTGAGGGTTGCTGTTAGGAAGTAATAATCTTTCAATATCACTCCATGGCTTAGTGAGCATTGGGTTGAACCATGATCTTAACTGATCCAGTAGTACAACCGTGTAGTAATCCCTCAAATCTGGACATCCCAGGCCCCCCGCCTGCTTGTGTTTGATCAATATAGCATGAGAGCATCTAGCGGGCTTACCACGCCATAGAAACCGTTTAAGACATTTGTGGAGAGCATCAAAGTATTTGGACGGGAGCGGTATAGGGAGTGTCCTGAATAAATACAGCAGCTGGGGTAGCACGAGCATCTTAAAGGAGGACAATCTAGCCGTCCAAGAAAGCATCTCCCTATGGATCTTACTTAGGGTACTCTTTAAAGTGGACAAAAAAGGGACGTGGTTACTGTGGTACATGTGGGAGATAGATTTAGTCAGCGTAACGCCCAGGTATGGTATGCTATTATCATTCCGCATATAGGGGAAGTCAGCCTGTAAGGAAAACCGAGTATGCGGGTCTAGCCCCAAGTCTAAGATTAGGGATTTTTAAGTATTAACCTTATAATAAGAGACATTACTTAAGGAGTCTAACACAGAGCTACCGCTGCCAGGGAGGACCTCGGGTTTGTGAGTAGTAGTACAACGTCATCTGCGAAGAGACTGATTACGTGGGAGCTGTGGCTAAAACTAAACCCCCGATTATAGATGGGTGCATTCTAATAGTTTCAGCCAATGGTTCAATGAGAAGGTTAAAAAGTAATGGGGAGTGAGGGCAACCCTGCCGTGTGCCATTAGAGATCGGGAAAGGTTTAGCCATTGCACCGGATGTAAACACTTGTGCCGAGGGGTGGGAATAGAGTGTCATGATAGCGGTAAGGATCCAGCCTGAGAAACCAAATTTGGATAGAGTGTGTTGTAAATAACCCCAATGCACTCTGTCGAAGGCCTTCTCCGCATCCAGCAGCAGAGAAGGCACCCCAGAGCGTTCCACATAGTGTATAATATTTAATACACGTCTAGTAGCGTCGGGGCTCCTCTTCCCTTGACAAACCCAGATTGATCAGGGTGAATCAAAGTTTGCATAATCAACGACATACGGAGAGCCAAAATCATTGCATATATCTTCAAATCAAAGAGGGCGAAAATTTTGGGGGTGGATCGGGTCCTACCCTGGCTTCGGTATCGTAATAATGGTAGCTTTGAGCATCTCTGGTGGGAAAGAGGCAGAGGTCGAGGCTTTGTCAAATACGGAAATAGTATGGAGGCAAATTGTTTGTAATATTCCCCAGAAAATCTGTCTGGGCCCGGTGCTTTACCAGAAGGCAAGGCCTTAATAGCAGTCTGAATTTCCTAGGATGAGATGGGTGCGTTTAGGTTATGAAGTTGATCGGACGTTAACTGTGGTAGCTGGAGAGGGTGTACAAAATCCGCAATGGCGGCATCAGTGGGTTTGGGGATAGAGGATTCCTCCTTGAGATTATAAAGAGCACTATAATGAGAGCTAAAAGCATCTGCGATATGTTGGGGGTGCCATATCTTGTGATTCTAGTTTTCTTCACCCGTCTAGCAAGGAGTTTACCAGCACTACTACCACTGGAATAAAAGTTTGCTCTAGTTGGAAAGGTTTGTTTATCAAATTGATTCAGTAGAACCAATCTAAGGTCTGTTCTTAATTTAGAAATTTTGGAGGAAATAGATAAGGTAGGGTGGGCTTTATTTTGGGACTCTAACGTTCTAATCTGAGCTAGTAGTTGGATAACTTACTGGGACCTCTGCCTCTTAGCTAGTGCCCCCAGCTTCAAATGGACGCCCCTTATATAGGCCCTATGTGCATTTCACAAACAAAAAACATCGGTAACCGAGGAGGAATTTAAAGCAAAATATTCCTTCGTTATCATTGACAATTTTCACATTATGAGGCTGGAGCAACAGGGATACATTATTGCGCCACACATAGACATCAGACGGAAGGACCCTCTGAAATAGTTAAAGTAACTGGAGTGTGGTCCGACCACGTGATGTCATGAATGGCAGAATCAGCTATCCTGGAAAGAAGACATTTATCAGCTATAAACAAGTAAATCCTAGAGTAAGGACTACTTATGAGGTGGTGAGAAATAAGTGTAATCCTTCTCAGAAGCATGTAAACATTGCCAAACATCGTAAACATCCTCCTCAGTGAGCAGAGCTTGAAAATTAGGGGAAGGTCTCTTGGAGGTGTTAGAGGAGTCCAAAGAGGCATCGGGGATCAAATTGAAATCGCCAGCAAGAAGGAGATAGCCTTGACGGATGGTGGAGAGTTTCTTAAGGACTTTACGCAGAAAGCGGATCTGGTGTGTATTAGGAGCATATAAGTAGGCGATGGTATAAATGGTTGAGTTAAGGGAGCACACGAATATGAGAACGGCCATTGGGTTAAAATAAGAATCCAGAAGCGAGAAACTAAGAGTCTCTGAACGCAATCAGGACCCGCGGGATTTCTTAGAGTAGTGGGCAGTAAATATATGAGGGAAACAGCTGTGCGACCATGATGGTGACTTTGAAGATTGGAGGTGTGTTTCTTGGATGCAAGGGACATCTACTGTCTGAGATTGAGCTTCTTTCCACATAAATCGCCTTTTAGTTGGGTGATTAAAGCCTTTAACGTTCAAGGATAGGATCTTCAAAGACATAGGAAAAGGGCTATTAGGGAGATGAACATATAGGCGTACTCACGGCGAGAAAGGACGAATATGGCGATGTTCTCAACAACGGTAGGCAACCATCTGAGACTTGGGATGTACACGAAGAACATGTAAGGAACCGTGCTTGGCTCATAATGTAAAAAGGAAAAAAAAAAACAAGTAAACTAACAATCGACTTTGTGTAAAAATAAAAATCCCTCGAAGGGAACAGTTCGCAGTGAGTGTTACTGCGCATAGCAACGGGGGGTATCACTGAGCAGTGGAGCTCCAGAGAGCCCTCTGGCCTGAAGGAAACAGATCGATTCAGTGAAGTACAGCAGGTCACTATTTCGTTTGTTTGGAGCTGCATTTACATGAAACAAGGCGCCTTTCAGAATCAGCCTCTGCAGGTGTGATATCAGCAGCGGGGAGACTGTTCCATACCTTTAGGAGAGATAGACCCTGTTTCAATGTGGATATAGTGTAAGATTCACCTTCCCTTGTTAAGATGAGCTTAGTAGGGTATCCCCAGCGATAGGCGATGCAGTGGTTTCTGTGAGCCTTGGTGATAGACAGGAGGCGTTGCCTAAGCAGCTTGGTGTGTTGGTATAGATCAGTAAAAAATTGTAGTTGGGCGTAGTTGGCGCATGGGATTTGAAGTATCCCGCACCATGCGTAGGAATTGACCTTTCACATGATAGAAGTAGACTTGCATCAAAACATCCCTATGTATTTTATCAGGCAAATATGTAGGTTTAGGGAGACAGTGGATGCGGTCAATTGTGATATCAACTTGTTGCGAGTGAGGAAGCACTGCTTTGAGGAGGGTGGCTGCATACTGCGGTAGATCGGACAAAGTGACAGATTCTGGTATGCCACGGATCTTAATGTTATTGCGTCTTGAGCGATCCTCAAGATCCGCAAGTTTAGATTTAACTCACTCCATCTCATCATCTCTATCATTGTGGTAGTCCACAAGGTCATTAAAGGTGTACACAAACTCCCCCATCTTATCTTCAATATGTGTGACCCTGTCTCCCAGCTGATTCAGATCCGTTGTAAATTGTGTTTATTAAGGATTGCATATCTGAATTCAAAGAACTTCTCAACGACATTACCATATCCTTAAGACATCCGACTGGATTAGAAATAGGGAAATCATCAATTGGGGCTACAAGTTCCCTGGTGTCGTCAAGGGATGCATTAAGCAAGCTCACCTCTACCTGGATTGCAGCCTGTGGTGACATTTGCGGCCTGGACTTCGCTGGGCTGCGCTCTGATAAGGACTTTGGATGTGGGTAGGATCCTGCAGTGAGAGAGGAGAGGCACTGGCAGGTTAGCATAAGGAGGCAGCTGAGGAAGCGCCAGACGAGCGCTTCTGAGAAGAGCCAGCGCCATCTTGGCCACGCTGTCTGCTCGAAGTAGTCAAGATATCTGATAGTTTCTTCGTGCAGCCGCCCGCCCTTTTCTTCCCCTTTAGACATCGCTGCAGAGTCGTGTAGCGTTTCCACCGGCTGGACAGCAGGATAAGTGACCTGCTGTGTCGCTTTGGGTTGCCTTAGGGCTCGATATTGAGCAGAGCTCCGAAGTAGCCGTCCATGCAGGACGCGCGCCGGCCACTCCCCCCTCTTTTTGGGGTTTTGAGCCAATACCAGATCACAAGGAAAAGAACAAAGCAGCTGTTTAAATATACACTGAGTGGCTAGATTATTATGGCCCATCAGTACTTCGTTGGGCCGCCTCGTGACTCTACGAGATGTTGAAAGTTGATGCTAGGAATCTGGCACTGCACTGTTGCCCTTCTGTTGTCTTGTACCAGTCTTGCCACTCTCCGTTCTGCCCTAACATTGACTAGTCGCTGACGGCCACAATTCACACGTTCAGACCCAGATTTTCGGCTGACAGTCCAGTCTTTAAACACTTTAACAACAGTTGCTCTTGAACATTTAACAAATTCTGCTGTTTTGCTGATACTCGCCCCATGGCTCCGAGCGCCAACAATCATCCCACGTTCAAAGGCTGTTAAATTGCGTTGTTTACCCATATCTTCAGAAAAAAATCACCTCTACTGTCGTGGTAAACAACCTGCTTCGCTATTTATAATGGTCTGGCCCTCTAGCAACTTCAGCGCGAAAATATAGCTAATTATAGCCAATTTGCCTACAAACGTCAGGTGGTCATAATAATCTGGCCACTCAGTATATAGTTGTCAAGGGGTTCTGGTGGACAACCCCAGGCTGCATTGGCCTATACATCAAGAGATTTTCTTAACTCTTTGTGTTCTATTTTCTTATATTTTATGAAGTTGGCCCTACTTCTGATCATATTAATTTGTGCTTGACTTTAACTTTAATAATTTAGAAGCTGTATAACTGTTACATGCATTTCTTTAAGTATTACACTGTCACAGTACCCATTTCATTTATGCATGTACTGTATATGTTTCTATGTATTTATACAGGGTTATTCACAAAAGGGTGAAGAGTTTGGAGAAGGCAGGAGAAGTGAACAATCTAGGACAACAAAGCTCAACTGGAAAGTGAGCTGAATTGGTCAATTTTTCCAATATCATGTATTTTAGCCTAGATTGTTTGTTTACTTCTCCAAACTCTTCACCCTTTTGTGAATAACCCCATAGTTTAGATTGTTTCTGTTTTGTGACTCCTAGAATGGGAAGCTTCTTTGCGGGCCCTGATAGCATGCCAATATTGCTAGTGATCACTTCCCCTTCCCCCCTATTGCACTTGATGTAATGCTTCTTTGTCTTGAAAAAACACAATTAAGCCTTCTTAAAACAGATGGTATTCACTGTCTCATTCCATCACATATGGAATATCCCAAAATGATAGCTCAGTTTTACTTCGGCATTGATGGATTGAGACACTTGGCCGCTTCCTTTCATCTCCTATAGTTTTCCCCATAAAGATTTCCCCACACTGGCTTATTTTACTGCCCCTTTTCCAAGTCCATAAAAAGGCATCACTTTCTTGCAGTGAAACTTCCGTTTCTTGTGTAGTCTGCATTCTGTCTTCTATATTACATAATTTGACTTTGTAATGTTTGTGACAGTTGAATGGAACAAAGGATTCTGGTGAGGATATCTCTAAACTACAATCTCTAGGAGTTGTAACATGATTCGGTAAAGTTAGTTATCGACCGCTGATGAAACATGTAATTTGTTATGGTTTATGGTACACAGTGGCATGATATAATCAAGGGTAATCATACAATATTCCTGTGGCTTTGTAACTAATTGCTGTTACTTGCTTATTTTTTTAGCTAACCTCAAATGTAACCAGTTGTTCCTAGATTAAAAAGTTAGTCTCTACTCTTCAGGATTAGTTACAGGGAACAATAATTACACTGTATAGAAGGTGTGCTGATGTAAAAATGAATATTTAAAGGTACCGTATCTTATCAAGAGCTGAACAAAAACGAAATAGAGAATACTGTTGCAGGCTTTTTAGGTACCCAAAAGATGTATCCATCTGTACACGTTTACATAAAATCATTTCATTTCGAAATCACTTTTAGTAAGATTCCAACACCATCAACATTTACTGTTGGCTCTATACAACACACATACAATTTTATTATGGATTAA
This sequence comes from Nanorana parkeri, assembly GCF_000935625.1. Classification (NCBI taxonomy): domain Eukaryota; kingdom Metazoa; phylum Chordata; class Amphibia; order Anura; family Dicroglossidae; genus Nanorana; species Nanorana parkeri. The sequence continues at coordinate 927,795 of NW_017306564.1, forward strand.
GCTAATATTATTATTACTGTTATGTTTAGCTTGGGTCTAAAGTTAAAATTTTCAATGAAATGTGCAAATCTTTGGTGTACAGCTTTTAATTTAAAATGTCCTCCTAGGCATTTGGCTTAGGTTTTATGTAATAAATTGTATTTAATTTCTATCATGAAGAGATTAAAAGTCAATTTACGTTTTTTTTTCTGTTTACTTTAGGCTGGTGTTTGGGAAACCTTACTAACCTCATTACAGATACTTATCAGAGATAACCATCCTCTCAAGGTGTTTAATATAAAGCAGTTTCTAAAAGCCAGAGTGGTACATCATTTCTTGCTTGCTTGTCAGATTCTTCAGGTAATTTGGACTTTTATCAATCTCAATGTTAGCCTGTCATTTTCATCCTGAGTGTTTAACAAGGTATTAGAACCCGTGCTAGCCTTACTATGCTCCCAGGGTATTCTTATTGTGGGGGTACCTAGACAATATCCTATTGAGGGAACAGTTGGCACTATTTCTGATTGACAATGTGATACGGACGGTCCAGTCCTTAAAAAGATTCAGCTGGATCAGGAACCTTCAGAATTCGGGGCTGGAACCAAAACATCTCTTGGAAAATCTGAATCTCATTGTAGCTACAACTTAAGCCAGAATTGTTTTTCCCACGGTAAATCTTCTGATGCCCTTCTTCCACAATCAGTCTCTACAGTTCAGGAGCCATCCTACTCTGCAATTCTGCATGGGAGTTTTGAACTTTATGGTAGTCTACTTCAAGACAATGCCATTTGCTCAGTCTTACTCCAGACATCTACAACACAAGATTCTGTCATTGTGGGACAAATCAGTTTAATCTCTAGACAAACCCCCTCACCGAAGACCAGGTTATCTCCTGTTTGGGGGTTCAGAAATAAGGCTCTGGTGTCGGGGAAATCCTTCCTCCCATGGTGTTTTAAGAGCCTAACAATGGATGCCAGCCTGCAGGGCTGAGGAGCAGTCCTAGATCCTTGTCAATGCAGGGAACTTGGATGACAGAGAAATCTGGTCTCCCATTCATTCTGGAGCTCGAAGCGATTAGGTTGCTCCTTCAACATTGGGCACCCCATCTGGAGTCATTAGGGAAAAGATAAAAGTCTTGCTGTGGCACAAGAAGTAGAAAGAATTCAAGCCTAGGCAGAACCCTAACTTCCAGGCTTGTCCACTGCTCACATTCCAAGCTTAGACAATTGGCAGGCAGACTGCCTGTAGCGTCTGGATCTGGAAGAGTGGTCTCTAAACCTTCAAGTATTTCCACACAGGATGTGGACCTCCTGGCCTCCATGTTTAACAACAAACTGGACACGTTTGTCTCCAGATGCAGAGATACTCTGAGGATTATCAGTATCTTAAAGATGAACTCCAGGAATAAAAAAAGTTAACCCTTGCGGTAGGGATACCCCCACGCTTCAAGGGTTAACTGCTCGTTTTGGTCTAGGGGCTAAAATAAAAAATGCACACCTGATCCTCAATTCTGCTTAGCTGCTAGATCAGTCCCCCAGCCCTCTCCTTCCCCGGGCTTGGGCGGTCTAAGCCCCACTGACGTTATCACTTCTTCTAATGCAGTCCATTCACCTGCATTAGACATGTGGACGCTGAGGAACATACCACAGCCAGAGCAGAGGAGGTGAGCACTCCCACTACAGGAATGATCATCAGGTGAATATTTATGTATTCCAGCCCACAGAGAAAAATGAGCAGTTACCTTTCTACATACCTCCTTTAAATTATAACAGAGGTGGCTTTATTAGAATGAATGAAAATTTTATTTGACATATAACACTGAGGTAGAACAGAAGTATATAGGCGAGCACCATGAATTCTGATCCAAAAGCAAGACGACTATAATGGATTGTTTTGATTGACAATATTGGGTAATTCCATGACTGTTACTGAGCCCATAGATAATATATTTCAAAGGGGACTTAACTACATATAAATGAAGCTTTTAAAGGTGTCATGATTTCTTTGGTGTGCGCCATTTGTTGTTCGTTCTCATCAGGGTTTACAATTATTACTTTAAAATCTTTTTATATTAGGAACACAGAGAAGAACATATTACATCTATTCCTCAAGATGTCTGTGTATCGTATATCAGGATCATTGAGGAAGTACTTGGATCTCCTCCAGAACTAGATCTTCTTCAGTTAATCTTCAGTTTCCTCTTGGCAGTTCACCCACCAACAAACACTTATGTTTGCCACAATCCTAACAATTTCTTCTTCTCTCTACACATTGGTAAGAGGTTTCCTTTTTATGTAATAAATATATTATTACAGTCCGTTATCTAGTTTAACTATTGCAATAAATGTTTAACATTTTAATGTTCTCAGTCACCATATTCTGTCTAAATGCAGTGCCTAATTAAAAATATTGCAAAGGTGGGTTTTTCTTTAATTGGTGGATGATTTGTAATGTACAACTAACGGCTCCTGTATAGCAGTCTAAACAGGAACCAAATCCGGTTACTTTTAAAAATGCCCAAGCCTCCTCAACTGAGGCTTCTCTGGCTAAGCCTAATCCACCTTTGTGTCTTACATGTTCCCCTCCTCCCAGACACTGCAGCCCACAGTGAGAAGCTTTCAGCAAGAGAGGCAGTGCTGTCAATCCACAAAGCTGTGGGCAGGACTAGGTGTGACCAGATCCTGACTGACCAGCTACAGTCGATGCTGACAGCTACGCCCCTAAAACATTTTTTCTTCTCACTGTAGTGCATGCAGGCAAAGTCTTTGAGAAATGCAGCTTGGCTCTGAACCCGGCTTCAGAATGAAGAGAAAACTGTAACCATGGGTTCACACGGTGCGTTTGACGAATGTGCATCGATAGTCGTCAACATGTGTTGTGTTAGGACAGCCCATTTATTTGAACACACCAAAAACGGTGCATGCATATTTATTTTTTTGTAACCGTGCACCAAAACACGTGGTAGTGCACTGTTATGCATTGTGGTGCATGACTGTGTAATGCGGTCCTATTGTTGTTGGCACTGCAGCACATCAATACACAATGCATGTTACCACAGTGCAACAGTCTGAACCCAGCCCATGAACCTATAATTAAATGCACCAGCACATATCTTTTGGGAGGCCATAGTTCTACTTTAAACATATTTTTTTTCTGGCACAGGTATTATATCCACATAGTTTTCTGTTTCCAAAGTCGTTTCATACTGTACATTACACTAATAAGAGAAGTGTGATGTCACTAGCATTCAAGCTAGTCTTTGAGCTGGAGGCACTTACCTTTTGTAGTAGGTTCCTCTTTGAGGTTAACTGCTCATTTTATCTAGGGGAAGATGAGTGAGGTGAAATATTTAAATATTTCTTCAATCATCTGGGGCTTTCTTCCACTGTCTGATTATGTGATGTTGTCCTGCATTGCATGTAATGATGTCAGAGTGTCTGACCGCTCAGTTCCCGCATTGAAGAGAAATAGCTTCAGGGGACTGGTTGTGCAGCACAGAAGAAGCCTGTTGGAGTGAGGAATAACATTTAGTATTTGACCTTCTACCAATCCCTTTAGACAAAACTAGCAGTCAACTTTTGCAGTGTGACAGGGGACCCATTTACAATGGTAGCCTTTTCTTCAGCCCGGACTTAACCTTTAGCACCGTGGATTTTTAAAAAAAAATTCTGAATCCCTCTTGTAAAATAGTTATTACATGTTGATCCTGCAAGTATATCTGTTATTTTTCCATTTCCTGCAGCAGATTGACAATGCTATTCACTCTGCTGTGCAACTCCCTGCAACATTGTTACCCTGTGGACAGGGTAGTTTTGGATGGACATGTCATTTTTGAGATTGACTTTAAAGAGTCCACCAATTTACTGTCTCCCAAAACAGTTACTTTAAAAGCATTCAAACTGTCAAGGTTGTCCAGTGTGCTTATTTCAGCTTTCAACTTTCAAGCCTTCAAATATCTGGTGTCATAGCTGAATGAAACTTGGAAGCAGAGAAAGAGGACTTTTTTCCTCTTTCATGGAGGATGTGTTCTGTTGTCTACAGAAATTAACAGGGCAGGGCTAAACACTGCAGCAGAAGCAGAGGCCATTGGATATTTTATTCATGGATATTTGTTTTGCACTTGTCAAACGTATAACAAAACACTTTCAATAGCATATTTAACAGAACGTGAGCAAGCAAAAAGGAGACTTTCATTGTTAGAGTTTACATGCACTTTTAAATAAACCTTAAAACTTTATGGCTGTTGGCCCTGGTTCACACCCAGGCGTTTTTAAACAATAGAAAATGCGCTTCCAAACACCCAACATAAGAAATCCCATGATTTTCAATAGCCTGTGTTTACACCTGAGCAGCAAAAAACCAGCAGCAAAATGCCAAACACAGAAATAAAGTACATGAGCGTTTGGCAGTTTTTTAGCTGTTTTTTAACCCATAGACTTCAGTAGAAACACCAGGAAACATGCGGCAGAAGCATGTTGCACGTTTGTACGCTGAGCGCAATGTTTCTTAGGCAGCCAATCAAAACGTGCGTCTTCATGTGCGTGCGTGCATACAAAAGCGCAAAAAGGATGACGCGTTGGTGTGAACGGGGCCTTACAGTGGTGCAGGATATCATTAGTAGCCCATGGAATGCTTTCACATGTGCTTTCATATGATGTATGTGATAGTAGGACAGAAGTCAAAAGTAATTGTTATGGCAATAGATGTTGGATCTGTTTAACACTCAAAAAAAGGAGGAAAAAAAAAAAAAAGATTGGTCATCCCTACAATTATTCCTTACCTTTATTTTGTTATCCAATTCTACAACTGTATTTTGACTGCATCTGTATATAGAAATTGCTACTGTAAATATGAAAATATTAATACACTTTTTAATGTAGGCATAACGTTTTGTATTTTTACATCAAATTGTTCCCACTTTATTATTATCATTAATGTTCCACTTTGTTTCACAATAGACGACAAGATATTTCAAGAAAAACTAAAATCATTTATAAATCAGAGACATTCTAGCCTTGGAGGACAATCTGCTGTAGGTCATGTGTTTTCAAGCAAAAGCCCCTCAGAGTTTTCAGACTCACTGGAGAAAGGTAATGCAAAAGTTTGCATCCAATAATAAAAATGGGGTACAGTATTTTGTTAATCATACACTATGGTACACAGAATCTTAACCGTAGGCTATATGCAGCTACTTCAGGTGATTGGACACTGGCAAAAAGAAAAAGCTGCAAGGACAGCCCCTATATAATGGCAAGTCTCAGTTTTTTGCTAGTGTCCATAGGTGATGGGTATTTTTGCTCTACTGAGAGAAGAATACTTCTTTCCTTGTTTGTTTTGCATTTTTTCCAAGATAATTCTATCATGTTCTAGTTGTACCATAGCTAGTGTGCTTCCTTTCTTGCAGCTTTCTGGATTGGTTGACTCCTCAGCTAAACCTTGGGGGGACCTTTCCCTCACCTCACCTCACTTGGAAGAAGATGCAAGGCCAGCACTTGCCTGAACGATTACATCTGTGGCATGCAGGTCATGACACTTTTACTATGTGTTGCTGCCTTAAGGAGCAGGCCGGAGACACTTTAAATTTTACCTTGCAGCCCTAAAGTACAGGCTGTGATTCTTTGTTTGTTCTTTGCAGTGATGAAGTAAGGGCTTCAACACTTCCTCATTTTCTCACAGCCCCTAGGGAAAGAGCCAGCCATTTTGTGTATTTGGTACCCTTAGTCTCCCCATTTTGTTAAAGCCCTGGTCCTAGAGGATGGGGGCCTGTCAAACCCAGTCATTCTACACTCCTGAAAGCTAGGAAGTTGACTTATGGCAAAATGTACCATTGCACCAAGAAGGCTTGCTTTGCGTGGTGCAAGGATTGGAAGTTCCACTCTAGAAAGTTCTCCATGGGACAGTTTCTATCCTTCCTCCAGTCTGGTTTGGATCAGTGTGTAGCTTTGAGTACAATCGGGGGACAAATCCCATCCCTAGTTATCCTTTTTCAAAGGTCCCTTGCCTCTCACTCCTTGGTGAAGGCTTTTGGACAGGGTGTCACTCGCATTGCTCCACCTGTAAACTCACTGGTGACAAAGTTGGATCTCTGCCTGGTTGTTTTGGCCCTTCTAAGGCTTCCCTTTGAAGCAATAGGCAATATTCTCTTATTTGACCTCACTCGCAAGGTGGCCTTTCTTGTTGCGATCACCTCTGCAAGGCGGTTCTCAGAGTTAGTGACCTAATCCTGTAAAGAGCCTTTCTAGTATTACACATAGACAAGTTTGCGATGAGGCTTAAGGCCTCCTTTCTCCCGACAGTTTTATACTCCTGCTTTAACCAGGACATTGTCCTTCCATTCTTGTTCTGCTCTGAACATACCAAGGAAATTTCCCTCCACTGTCAATGCATGGCATATGCTGTTGAGACTCTCTGCTACAGTTTCCTTCTGGCAATAGGATTGCCTCTTTGTTCTCCCTGTGAGTTCACGTAAGGCGCTCTAGCGAGCCCTTCTCTTGCAATAATCTGCCAGTAATACAAGAGCTGAAGTAAAAAGTGAATATATATGGTAGTTGCTGTCATACATGCCTTTGAAGAAAAATGGTCAAACTGATTATAAACCTCTGCAGTACATTTATGTGTATTGGTATGGCAAAAACTTCTGGGTAGTGCTAAAAGATGCTCTTTCTGCCCTCTGCGCATTTTATAGGTTAATGAGGCAGGCTATAATAGTGATGGGTTAATAGGTATGTGCTGGGGAATTGGTAAGCATGCTGCGATAGAAGTGTTGAAGCTTTGGCTGCAAAAAAAGCCTGATATTGAAGTGAAGCAGGAGGCACTGATAGCTGCTGCAGGTATATGCAGACAGTTATGGGAGCCTGCACTTCACACCTATCATTAGCTTTTAGGTTTGGTAAAGTGACAGTCTCCTTATATTGATCAACACTTGGGCAGAGAAAGGATATTGTAAGTAACGCAATTAGTTATTATTTTACCAATTTCTATTATCTTTTACTTTAAAAGAGGAACTTCTTGGGCATGTTAACTTATAGTTTTTGGCAATTTCATTAGTTTATGCTTTACAAGTGAAAAACTTGTGTTTTTCAGAAGCACTTGTTTCAGAGTTTTTAAAAATAAAGAATAATTATACTACCCAAATTCCAAAAAAGTTGGGATGCTGTGTAAAATGTACATAAAACCAGAATGCCGTGATTTGCAAATCTCATAAGCCCATATTTTATTCACAATAGGAAATAGAAAACATATCATCATATCATTTTAATTGCGCAATAGTCCTGGGTCTTCTTGTATTTTCGTTTAAAGATGCACCAAATATTTTTAATTGGTGCACTGCAGGCAGGCCAGCTAAGCGCCCGGACTTTTCTACTGTGAAGCCATTCTGTTGTCATAGATGCAGTATGCGGTTTAGCATTGTCCTGCTGAAATATGCAAGACCTTCCTTGAAAAAGACATTGTCTGGATGGGAGCATACACTGCTCTAAAACCTGGATATATCTTTCAGCATAGATGTTACCTTTCCAGATATGCAAGCTGCCCATTCCATATGCACTAATGCACCCCCGTAAGCCAGAAGATCCCTGTCCTCTTTAGCCCGGAGGACGCGGAGCCCGTTGTTTTCAAAAGGAATGTAAAATTTGGATTGGTCTGACCACAGAATAGTTTTCCACTTTGCAAAAGACCATTTTAAGTGAAATTTGGCCAGGAGAAGATGGAGTCGTTTCTGGATCATGTTCAGATATGGCTTCTTCTTTGCATGATAGAGCTTTAACTTGCTCGTTTTGGATGGCATGGCAAATTGTGTGAATGAGAAAACTTCATCTGCCCATCTTTACTTCTGAGACACTCTGACTCTCTAAAGCTGCCCACACTTCTTACAATTTATCTGCAGATTTTTTGTGGTCAGATGGAAAAGGTGCAACAGATTCCTCCATCTACATTTAACTGTGTGGATGGAGTAATCTCCACCTGGGCCAATCTGTTGCACTTTTTCCATCTGACCACAGAAAATCTGCAGATAAATTGTAAGGTGTGTGGGCACCTTAAGATGCTCTTTTTATACCGAATCATCATGTTACTGACCTGTTGCCAAATAACCTAATTAGTTGCAAAATGTTCTTCCAGCTCCTCCTTGTTAGTACCACTTAAGTGCCAGCTTTTTGTTGCCCTGTCCTAACTTTTTTGAGACATGTTACTGCCATCAATTTCAAAATTAGCTTATTTTTTTCTTCAAATGGTACATTTTCTCTATTTAACCCTTTAATGGCTAAGCCCTCCGGAACGTTTTGCACCTCAGCTGGCCACACCATTTTTGCCATTTTTTTGTTTATCTACTGCTGCATTGCTAGCGTTTGTAAAAGGCCACCCAAACCATATATTTTCTGAAAGCACATGCCCGGTAGAATAAAAAGATAGTTCTACTAATTTTGTAGGTCCTGCAATAATTATGCAAATGTTTGTCAAATCAATATTAAACCAATAAAAATACACAATTCAATTGATAAAAGCACACTAAAATCAGAATCGGTGCACACAAAAAAAACTTCTGACTAAATCTAAAACCATAAAACTGTATTGAGTTAATAAATAACAAATATATGTAAATTTTAAATTGGGCCTTTTTGCGAAACGGTAAAAAAATTAATGCAAAACTGTAAATAGGCGACTTATGGTAATCGTTTGTGTGTTGTGTTGTCATAAAATTACACAGGTGTACATTTAAACGCTTTACCATGTACTGCCACAGTTAAATTAATGTTATTTTGAAAAGAGAACAAAAATCAAGCACTGTGATGCATTATAACAGCGCATCGCTGTGCATGGTGTACACCAGGCCTCAAAATTTCCACTTGCCCCATCGCAATTTGTGAGTGAAAATTGCGTGGGGGCGAGTGGAATGCCATGGAGGGGGTGCGCTGCCGGCAGATCCTGAGATCGAACACTACTGCCGCTTCCGAGCGTTGATTGCTGGCTTTGTGTTCACTCCTCCTGGAGGAGGAGAATCAGATTCGGCTGTCTTCGGCTCTTTCAGGCACCTGCAGACTTCCTCCGCCCAGCTCAGCTGCCATAACCTGGAAGGAAGCCTGCAGAGTTACTATTGGACAGACAGAAACTAATGCCGCGCGGGATGTGAAAAGAAAGGAGAAAGAAGAGGGCACCTGAATACCACCTAAATGAACTGTAAGTCCCTTTTCTTTCTTCCTTATACTGCTGACCTCTGCATTGTGTGTTGCAGCGCTGACCTCTGCATTGTGTGTTGCAGCGCTGACCTCTGCATTGTGTGTTGCAGCGCTGACCTGTGCGATGCAGCGCTGACCTGTGCGTTGCAGCGCTGACCTGTGCGTTGCAGCGCTGACCTGTGCGTTGCAGCGCTGACCTGTGCGTTGCAGCGCTGACCTGTGCGTTGCAGCGCTGACCTGTGCGTTGCAGCGCTGACCTGTGCGTTGCAGCGCTGACCTGTGCGTTGCAGCGCTGACCTGTGCGTTGCAGCGCTGACCTGTGCGTTGCAGCGCTGACCTGTGCGTTGCAGCGCTGACCTGTGCGTTGCAGCGCTGACCTGTGCGTTGCAGCGCTGACCTGTGCGTTGCAGCGCTGACCTGTGCGTTGCAGCGCTGACCTGTGCGTTGCAGCGCTGACCTGTGCGTTGCAGCGCTGACCTGTGCGTTGCAGCGCTGACCTGTGCGTTGCAGCGCTGACCTCTGCATTGTGCGTTGCAGCGCTGACCTCTGCAACGTGCGTTGCAGCGCTGATCTCTGCAACGTGTGTTACAGAGCTGACCTCTGCATTGTGCGTTGCAGCACTGACCTCTGCATTGTGCGTTGCAGCACTGACCTCTGCATTGTGCGTTGCAGCGCTGACCTCTGCATTGTGCGTTGCAGCGCTGACCTCTGCACTGTGCGTTGCAGCGCTGACCTCTGTAATGTGTGTTACAGCGCTGATCTCTGCAACGTGTGTTACAGCGCTGACTTTTACAGAGCTGACCTCTGTAATGTGCATTACTGACCTCTGTAATGTGCGTCACAGCACTGAGCTCTGTAATGGGCGTTACAGTGCTGACTTCTGCAACGTGCGTTACATCGCTGACCTCTGCAACGTGTGTTACAGCGCTGGTGTGTTTAGGGGCGGAGTTAGGGCTAGGGAAGGGTAGGGATTAGGTGGGGCAACTGGTGGCGAGTAACTCTTAGGGCCTGGCTAGTAGCTCAGGATGTGAAATTTTGAGCCCCCCCTGTTGCACGTGTATAATATGTGTGTGTGTGTGGGGGGGTGTTTTATTTAATTTTAAAAAAAAATTAGTTACTTATTTTGTTTTTATTTATTTTTTACTGTTGGGGAGCGGGCGTCAGGGAAATATCAGGGGTCAATACAGATCCCTTACAGTCACTTTTTGAAAGCGAAATTGAGGACACAGAGTCCTCGATTTTCTTTTTCTGCAGCCTCAGCACTCAATGAATGGGAAGCACTCAGTACAGAGGCTTCCCATTCATTCAGAAACTGTTGATAGTAAAATATTTACTATAACCAGTTTCTGAATGGGGAGAAGTCTCTACAGTGAGTGCTACTCCCCATTTAGAAATTCATGAATGAACAGGAAGTGATATAAATCACATCCTGTTCATTCATAACTGGGGACACATGGTACTCTGTGTCCCCAGTTATTTACAAACATTGGAATGATCAAACGATCACTCCATAGTTTTTCCTTCACACTGAGGATTGGTAAATGTCACAGATATTTACCGATCCTGCCCTTGGCCACGCACATAGCCGCTGTCATCCGGAAACTGACAGGATGACAGCGGCTGCTCTTTCCTCCCCACTGGGCTGCTCTCATGCCGCTCGATCACCGTGATCAAGCGGCTCGCTCCGCCGCCCCCCCCCCGCCGCCCATTTATCTTCAGATCCCCGCTGCCTCAGCCCATACAGGCGTGGGAGAGCAGCGGGGATCAGAGGAGAAGCATGGAGCGACTCCAGGCGGGGGGGAGAAGGCGACAGGTGCCGGCGGGGGGAATTTAGGTTAATAGCTGTCATCAGCGGCTTCTCAGTCGCTGATGACAGGTATTATTTCAAAGGGGACCGTCGGGGGAACCGTTGGTCAGTCAGTAAAGCGGCCATGAGCTTATAGCAGAAGGGAGAAAGTCACCAACGTAAGGCTTACTGAGCAGGCCAGCTGGAAACAGTTTTGTACCGCCGTAAGCCTTACGCCGGTGGTAGCGAAAGGTTTAAACATTTGATGTGTGTTCCATTTTCTATTGTGAATAAAATATGGTTTTATGAGATTTGCAAATCATTGCATTCTGTTTTTATGTAGATTTTACAGTGTCCCAATTTTTGGGGAATTGTGGTTGTACAAATACTGTATAATTTACACATAATAACACTGTAGAAAATGTAATGGAATTTAAGAGTATAATAATTATTGAAACTAATTTACTGGTACATTATTTGTTCCAATATGTTACTATTATGTAATTGCTACTGTTTTAGTATTGGCCTAGGCAGGACTTCTGCCATTTCCAAGTATAGGTTACAGCGACCATTTTTTCAACAGATTCTTTGCCCATCTTATTAATAGCGTAAGAAACTATAAACTAAATCCTATGTAGCATTGTGTTTGAGGGGAAAAAATGACAGTACAGCAGTATAGCAGATATGTCCATTAATCCAGAGTCAAATCTATTGTGTCAGCATTGCTGCAAAACTACATCACATATTTGCCCAAATATTTTTCCCCAAATATCATATATATGATATAACGCCATATAATATACGGTAGGTAGATTGTGTCTTGTGTGTCCATGTCTAGCAAACTTGTAAAAATATATATGTATATATAAATTAATTAAAAGAAATAATATCTTGCTTATATATTTTCTCCTAAAGGTACTGATGTCGCAATGTTTTCATCACAACAGCATATACATCTCTCTGTGTCAGAAAGGTCACGTTCCAAGAGTTTGCCTGCGTCACCTTCATGCGTACCTAAAGTATATCCAAAGACATTAGAAGGGAGCCTCTTTAAAGGTGGAGTTGACTTAGCACAGTCTATGGAGAATGACAAAACCAATGAAGACATAATCTGCAGTTCTGAGAACAGATTGGATGTGCTGAAAAGACAGGAAGAACAGTACATCAGCAGCTGCGAGTCAGCACAGACAGTATGTGATTCCTTGATGCCTCCTGATTGTATCAGGGTTACGGAGCCTTCTAAGGAGGAATTTGGTCAGTCAGACATAAGTTTGGAGATTACAACTGATGATTCTGGCAAAGTAACACCATGTGAAAGTGCTGGAGAGGTATTTTTGCAGCGTCCTCGTATTCTTAAAGGAATTTCCTCTTCTAGGAAAGGACAGAGTAATATTGCCAGCTTCGGTTTAGCTTTTCCTTCTAGTGGATCTCTATCTAGTACAAGCTGGACAGATGTTTCTGAGAAGAAAAACTCTGAAGAATGGGGTAGTTTTCCTTTCTCCCCAGTATTTGATCTTACGTGTAGAGATTCAGTCCAAGTGGATGGAAGGTAACGTTTTCTTTTTCTACTTCTGTAATGTAATAGTAGAATATCAATTTCCCCAATTGAGCAGGCCTCATCAAATACATTTTCAAGTATAAATTGTTATTGGAGGTGATGAAAACATTGGCACATGCTGAAGCTGAAGTACAGCAAAAAATTACAAGAAAAATATTTATTTGCCATCACAAGGAGTTGCAAGAACAGAGCTGCATGGCTACAGGAATGACATAGGTGATGAGTAATGTGGTGACTTCTTCATTTGTACCTCTGTGCACCTACTTAGTGGGGGGACCAGTTTTTTCCAGGTTCAGAGGTTATCTTTAGTTTTGTATATATGAAAATTAATATGCTGCTTACTATTCACACCTTGAAGATACTAACCTAGATGTGCCCTTCTAGCTCGTTTTTCAGTTCTTACATTCAGCTGCCCTGAATGCAAAGTACTTTCTAAAAATGAAAGATCTGCTTATTTACTGAGGCCTCCCTTTCCCCTTGTATCCATTCCAAATTGCTAAGTTTGGAGAGAAAAAAATGTGCTTAAAAGGTTTTTTCCTTTTTTTGGAGGCAAAGGTGACATCACCATCCTTCTAGTGAGGTTTCATGGAATGATTAGTAGCCCTAATCTCGCAAGAAGGCGCTCCTGAATTGTGCTGGAGCATCATTTTTTCCCCCAGTGTTTTGACATGGAATAAGCAGACCTTGCTTGTAGTGCAAAGTCCACTTTAAGGTCTCCCTATCCCCTGAAAGAAAGGAATCAAGGCTCTTTTTTTTTGTGGCGGTGAAGGTTTTTGCTTAGGGTATTTCTACAGCTTTCCTCTCCAGTTATTAGGGGTTAACCTAAAACTAGGTTGTTTTTGTTTTTTTTTAGAATTGGTCTGGATTTGGGCTAAGTCTTGGCACATTCTTGCTAAAGCGTTTGTATTCAGGGACATTGTAGGCAACGTATCGAGGGCCTCAAGTGCAGCCATGGACACTTTCACTGCAATAGCAGTTGGAGAGCAACTCAACAGCGAAAAAAGTTTGGTCCTGATGCATTTTTTATCGCAATGAACACTGAAGAGAGAATGGTTATAAAATAAGCCCCATGCTTGGTATTAGTGACCACAATATTAACCCTCATTATTGGTGTCAGTGACCACAATAATAACCCCCAGCCTTGGGGTCACTGAGTAGAAAAATAACACCAAGCATGTCAGGGCCCGCAATACTAACCCCTAACCCTGGTGTCAGTGGCCACAATAATAACCTCCAGCATTGGTGTCATTGGCTGCAATAATACCCCTGGCATCGGTTTCATTGGCCACAATAATAACCTCAAGGATTGGTGTCTGTGACCACAATAACCCCCAGCATTGGTGTCTGTGACTGCATTAATAATGCCCTTCATTGGTGTCGGGGGCTACAATAAATATCCTGCAACATTGGTGTCATTGGCTGCAATAATAACCCGCAGATGTTCAGTGGCAGTATTATTTTATACATTTAATACTTTGGTAGTTAGTGGTTTCTCACCTGACTGCAAGCTCCCATGTACTTTTTTGTACTGTTGGGTAGTGATCACTCCACCAGTACCAGCTGTATTTACACACTGGGTGCTGAAACAGAGAGCATTCCTGCACCTGGGGCTCTTCGAAATTCCCTCAGGTGCCTAAAAGCATGCAGACCCAGTGTAGGACGCAGCGTGCCAAACACAGAGAATTGGCAGGCTGTATGTTGGGCACCAGGGTTCTAGGATATAGGCATTAAAATTATTTCTGGCAGCGTTGTGAGTGTGACATACACTGCTAAAGGCCTTAGCGCTCTCCCTATTAACGTAAAACACTGTTTTAGAGATGGAGAAACTTTGTTTACAAAAGGAACAGTGATAATGCTGCTCATCATTCACATATTGCTAATATCACATGTTTAAGTAAATCTGATATTACTGCACACCTGGGATCTAGAGGCTTCCCTTGCTCTAATTGTCGGAGGAGGGCATATTGCGCACCTCATGAATATCTGTATAGGAAAATTAAACATGCAATATAACAGGATACATATATTTTATACATCCTTTTATTGAAAAGATTTATTATGAATATGACTTACTCCATTTTTATAGCACATTGAATGATATAGATATTTGACATTAATATTGAAAAGACTTATTATGAATATTTTATATTCCATTTTTTTTTTAATAGAACAATGGATGATTGCATTCATCTTGTGTGCTGTGGTCTTTATGATCTTTTGTGTGGTGTTGTTCTCACCATGCCCGATGTCATGGTCCTAGATGTTTTCAATGAAATTATTCAACCAGATGTACTTATTGTATTGGTCAATCATCCATCTCCTCTCATTCAACAAGGCGTCTTAAAAGTAAGTGTAAATGGCTTTAAAATGTATCCTTTTTTTAAAAAACAAAGTTAGAGCATGCTTATATCTACAGACTATGATGGAACAGTTTTGTCAGATGTTTTAAGTAGTGGATCTTGGGCAGGATAAATCTTAGGAACCAGGTAAATAGTTAATCCAGAAAATGAGTTTGAGTACCTTACCTTGAGATTTTTTTGTGCTATAATCAGTAAAACATGCATCATGAATAGTGCTGTTATCCACTGCACCAATTTCAGGAATGCTTTACGTAAATCTGTTGGCAAGGCATTTCATCTTAGTACATTTGCGCCTTGTGTGGTGGATTTGCTAGTGCACCAATTAACATTACATGTTGCTATTTGATCCTTTTTAAGGCTCAGGCCTAGGTTTGTTAATGTCATCCTAACATATTGTATGGCTCAACGGTACAATAACAAACATTTAACACATTGCCATTTACTAGTCTTCAGTTGTAGTGGCTGTATCTTTTCTTTTTTTTTTCAGTTTGGGGGATTTACCTCTCCCCTTCTATGACGTTGACAGCAATGTTCTCAGAGCCGCCTGTGTATTCCACATTTAAAGAGTATTCTCATATTACAATCTAGGGATTCCCCTTCCCCTGTGAAAACATAGTTCAAGTCCATGAGGTACTTAATGTGGATTGGCAACATTTGGACAAAAAATGTCCCTCCAAAATACTTTGCACAGCAATGTTCCCTTGAAGAAATTATCCTTGAAAAATAGGTGGTGCTAGAGGTAAACGTGGCTTTCTTTTGCTTTAAAAGAGAATTAAAGCCAAGCTTTTTTTTGTTTTTAGTCTTCTTTTGGGTCACAGGAGTACATTTAGTAATGTACTCCTGTGACCCAAAGTCAGCATCTAGCGGGACACTGCCCGCTATTTGCTGATGGCACAAAACCATGCTGCAGCTGAGAAAGATCCCGACTGTATTGTTAGAAGCCACCCCGCTGCCTGAATGACAACGCTCTAGAGCGGGAGAGGGTAATCCCAACAGGGAGCGGTGACTGACAGTCACCGCTTCCTGCAGGGAGAAGAACGTGAGCAGACGAATCAGCTGTGTTGCACGCTGGCTCTTCAGTATTGGGAAGAGTACGTTTTACTCTCTAAATACTTCTCCGTTAATAAATCCTTGACCGATCCAGTGGCAAATGTCCTGGTCATTAGAGATAAGGTAGATAAGCCCCTGCAAACCTTGTTCAAGGCCTCCTTTGCCCTTATTGGACCTACCCTGCAACCAGCAGTTGCTTCTATGGAAGCATGTCAGACTCTGGACTGGACTAAATGCATGGCTCTGCAATCCAAGTTTTATTATTGTGGACTCTGCGGCCCTCAGGTGCTTGGATCGTCTGCCGGTGGCTTTTCACCTCTGTGTGGACAAATTGGCTAATGCCTTGCGTAAGCTTTCTAGGCTGGGTCTGCTGCCTGTGCAGATGTGCATAGGCTGCTGTCGTTTTGTATTAATCGGCAGAACCGGCTTGCAAGAAAAGCCTGGAGAGGATACCTTTCACTGGAGGATTTGGACACCTTTAAGAAAAAGATTATGTTGGGGGGGGGGGGGTTAAGTGCACTCAATTAAATAGCAAGGGGAAACGTGAGGTTTCTCCTGATAAGTCTTCCTTGACTTTGGCTAGTAAGGGTTCTTTTCATCCCTTCCAGGCTTCCGAAGCAAAATCTGGCTCCTTGTTTAAACATAAGCCCTCAAACCTTAAGCCTTCCAAACCTTCCAATGTGTAATCCTCACAATGAAGGGATGCCCCCACTTTCTCCATTGGGGGGACGTCTGTTGGCCTGTGCGTCTGTCTGGAGTTGAGATAACCAGCATATGTGGGTACACTTAATAGTCTCCCAGGGTTACAAGCTGAAGCTTTTATCCTACCCCCCTTCTTGATTTATGCACCCTTTCCCCCCCAAAGCCTATCTAGGCTCTGCAGTTGGCTTTGCAGCAATTGCTGACATCAGAAGTCATCATTCCTGTCCAACAGAAGAGTTCTGAAGAATTTTACTCCAATTTGTTAATTGTTCTAAAAGCGAAAGAAAGCGTTTGTCCCTAAAGTCTCCGAAGTTTATGTGGAACCGCATTGAATTGGCACGATCAGTCATCGCTTCTCTTCAGCAGGAAGACTTTCTTGCTTTGGTGGACTTCAAGGATGGCTACCTACATGTGCCAATCTTCCCTCCACATCACCACTTGTGCATTTTGCCTTCGGGAAAGTGCACTTTCAATTCATGGTACTTATCTTTGGCCTTTCTATGGCCCTATGGGTGTTAACAATTGTGTTATCCCCTGTTCTTGCACTTTTGTGCTCTCAGGTTGTCCATGTTGTGGTATACTTGGATGGCCTGTTGCTGAAGGCCCACTCTAAACAGACTCTGAGGTTAGATATCCACAGGACACTTCAAACACTGCAGTGTTTTAGGTGGAAAATCAACCCCCAGAAGTCAAATCTGGATCCCACTTACCATCTAGAATACTTCGGTCTTCTCCTGAACATGAACCATGCCCTGGTGTTTCTGTCTCAGGTGAAAGTTCTATCTCAGCGTTTTCAGGTGTGGACTCTACAGGCCAGGAACTAGCCATGGGTGAGGTTCTACATGGGAGTCCTGAGTCTGATGATGGCCATCTTTGAGGCAGTATTGGACGCTTAGTTCCACTCCAGATCGATGCCACTAAGCATTCTAGTTACATGGGACAAACCGATTTACTCTCTGGATTGCCCCATGGGTTTGTTGACCAAGGCAAGGATCTCGCCAACTTGGTGGATCTCCGACCCTGCACTGAAGGTAGGGCAGTCTTTGTACTGCAGTGGATGGTACGGATGACAGCTATCAGCCTGTTGGGCTGGGAAGGTGATTTCGGGACCTGGACTGTACAGCTGACTGTACGGTGACAGAATACAGACTATCCATCTGGAGCTGAGAGTGATTTAACTCACCATGCAGCACTGGACCTGTCACCTTCAAGGGCAACTCACAAGGGTCTAATCAACAACACCATGGCCGTAGTGTATCATCAAAAGTCAACGAGGAGCTAGAAGTCACTTGGCACAAAGAGAAAGGGTCCTGATCATGATCTGGACAGAACTTCGTATTTCAGCCCTGACCACTATTCACATTCCAGGAGTGGAAAATCGGCAGGCCGACTTTTTTACTCGTGAGCGGGGAATGGCCTCCCACCCAGAAGTGTTTCTGAAACGTTGCTGCCACTGAGGAATGTGTATCTCCTGGTGTCCAGACTCAACAACAAACTGTACAGGTTTGTTTCCCCACCCAGGGATTAACGTGCATTCATGGTTGATGCACGGATGGCTCCGGGGGATCATTCCTCTCATTTATGCCTTTCCTCGACTACTTTGCAAGATTAAGGCAGAGAGCTTTCCAGTGATCCTTGTGGATCCCAACTAGACCAATAGAGTATGGTACTCTTCCTTTGGATGCTGGCAGACTCCGCATGGTTGCTTGCTGACTGTCTGGACCTTCTGGCTCAAGGCTCGGCACTCAGTCCTGCTTCTCGGTCGATGGCTTTGATGGTTTGGCTGTTGAAGTCCAGGTCCTGAGGGATGGAGCTCTGCCTGAGTTTTTCCTACACTCTCGCATGGTGTACCATCACACCTGGAGGGCTTACTTTGCCAGGGTTATGTGAACACTTGGCCACCAGTAAGTACAAAATATCGGTGTTGGCCATCCTTTTTCAACAGCCACGGGCCTCTCTCCTTGGTAAGGGTCTCTCTCCTTGGTAAGGGTCTTTATACAGAGTGTCACTCATATGGCTCTTCCTAGATGTCCTACGGTGATGCTGTGGGATCTCGGTCTGATAATTTTACTCCTCGAGGAGAGTCTTGGAGCTGGCTACACTATCATGCAAGTAACTGTTCCTTGTTCTTTACAAGTACAAGGTCTTTTAAGGCTTAAGGATTCCCTTTTGCCTAAGGTGGGGTCCTCATTTCATCTTAATCAGGACATCATCACCTTCTTTTTGTCCTGCTCTGAAACATCACAGGGAGGTTTCCATACAACTGCATGGATGTGCTTCAAACCATCCGAATTTATGTATCAGCTACAGGTTCATTCCGAAAATCTAATTGTCTGTCTTTTTTTCATTCCTGAAGCATCAAGCAGGAGGCTCCCTGCATCTTGTTCCATCATTTTGTGGTGCATTAGACAGGTCATTGTGCATGCATGCAGTGGAAATGTGGAAAAGGAGAGGGGGAGCTGTATGTTCAAATAAGTATATCAGTAAACAAATATCAAAACTGTGCTCGCATGTATTGACGTACAGCTGCAGCTCATCCACCCACTCCTGGGTTATCAAATAGCAGTAATAGCACACCTAGAGGTGTGCTTTTAATTACAAAATTATATCCATACAATTCAGCACTCATTGGAAATATCAGACCTGCATTTCTTAATGTCTATCAATGCTTGTTTTACAGGCCCCCATCCATTAGTTCCTAAGGTAATCACCACCAGTAACAACGGTCTTGTGCTGATCTTCCTCCTCCTAGCTGTTTGATCACTCCCAATCTATACATCAGCACAAGCATATGGAAAAGCAACCTCATTTTACCTGGAACTTTCCACTCCCTTCTTATCCCCACTCCCTTCTTAAAGCCACCTCCACCACCTCAGATTTGATACACAGTCACGGAGTAAAAAATAAAACTGTTGTCATGCAAACTCCTGTTTATTAAGACAATGTAAAAACCAATGACAAACACCAGCTTCAGCGTGACTGATGAGTTTTGTCAATTTATCAGTGGTAAAAATCAGAACAGCCTAGAGTGACAACACTGCCTCTTCATAGATACAGTACAGTGAGTGAGTGCTGCCATCCTAGGACAGAATGTGCGTTACTGGCATGTAAATACAAACAAAAAAGAAGCCTTAAAAAGAAAACTAATGCAGCTACCATATCTAAGGATTGGTCAACTACAATATTTAACATTTTTGATTAGTTTAAGTTGAAATTTCTGATCATGTGTAGGGAATGGAATTTAGCAAGATGGCCACAAGCGCCCATACAGTGACATCAACCATTTCAGCAATTCCTTATCTCAACATACTTGATTAATTTAAATGAATCTACTTCCTTCTGACCCTGGGCCCCACTCCTCCAGATGTTTGTCTGCACTTTTAACTATGGCTAAGAATCCTTAAGTGGTGCTTCCCCTTTGGCTTTGGGCCCCATCTTTATGGTTGGAGGATTGCACACTGACTAAGACCAGACTATGTGGAAGCCTCCTTTGCTCCCCTATTGCCTCCGGCATAGACGATATATGGCACCAGGCTATTGAATGGAGGTGACAACACTATATACTTTATGCTCCTCCTGAAGACACTATAGAGATCTACTAAGCTTTAAAAAGTCTGATGAAGCAGATTGAAATCTGTGAACCCATCATTTATCTGTATAGTGCCACAATAAGCCTCCTTTGTATATTAAATACTCACGTGCATGGCTGGAGGATCACCCCCAGTACCTCGGTCTCTGACACTCTGTAAAACCAAGTGGGCGGCGGTGCCTATTGCTTGTTTATTTCTTTGAAATGTCTGGAGTGCAGTTTTTAACAGTTCCATTGTATTGGATATTTTTACATCCTTTGTTGTGTAATAAAATTTGGATATTTTTTAGGGCTGTGGAAATTAAAGATTAATTTCTCGATTAATCGTTAAACTTTTATGATCGATTAAAATTATTTTGATCGCTAATGAAAACACTCACCTCTCCGTCGGCTTCCGGGAGTCCAGTTGACGATCCGGTGACGTCACGGACGTCGACGTCACCGGTCTCCTCCCCCCTTCCCCATGTGGCTCCGTCGGCTAATGAAGGGAAGGGGGGGAGGAGTCCGGTGACGTCTATGTCCGTGACGGCTAACGAATGGAAGGGGGAGGAGTCCGGTGACATCTTGTCCGTGACGTCACCGGACTCCTCCCCCCTTCGTTAGCTGACGGAGCCACTTTGGCCGGTGAGTTTGCCCAAGAGACTTTCTGCACGAGCGCCAGCCAAGGCATTGGTCTATACACATACAGCACAGCAATGAAGTAATAAAATGAACTAGGATCACACTAATCCAGCATGTTATTATTCTGAGTTGCCCCACTCAAACGGCAGCCATATTGAGTGGGGCACGTGAGATTAATAACGTGCTGGATTAGTGTGATCCTAGTTCATTTTATTACTTCATTGCTGTGCTGTATGTGTATAGGCCAATGTAGTTGGATCTGTATGTGCGTTAGAATTAATCGATTTAAAAAAATTTCTATTAATCGAAAAACACGAAAATTTTAATCATCACCAGCCCTAATATTTTTGTATATTTGCTATTTTTATGAATATTTATGTCCTACACCTTAAAAGTCCATTATGGTTACTTACTCTAGTAGGTTGGTACAATTGATTTCAAATTTAATCTATTTTTAATCTGTAGCCTGTTAGTTGCTATTTTAGGTGTACAGCAATATAAGTGAATCGCCTGATTCAGAATCAGGTGGTAGAATAATATTTTAATATAAAAAATATATTGAGTTCTCCACTGTAACAATTTGTAGACCATTCTATGATTTCGAGCTATGAAACTATTAGGGATGCATAATACTGTTTTCCTGTATAGAGTACCGATAAGAACACCAGCTTCACTTGCCGAGGCAGAAAGCCAGGAGGCAGGTCATTACATGCCGCCCGGTTTCCTAATTGGTTAGAAAGCCAGGCTGCCTACCAGCAAGTGAAGCTAGCATCCTAGCCAATCAGGAAGCCGGGGTGACACGTCATGACCAGCCCTCCGGCTTCCTGATAGGCTAGGATGCTAGCTTCACTTGTTCCTATGCATCCTTCACTTGTTCCTATGCAGCCGAGAGATGGGTCATTAGGTGCTACCCGGCTTCCTGATTGGTTAGGAAGCCAAGCTACCTAGAAACAAGTGAAGCTGGCTTCCTAGCTTTAAGGAAGCCAGGAGGTGGGCCATAACCCACTGCCTGGCTTCCTGATTGGAAAGGAAGCCGGCTCCATGCTCTCTCTGCACTGCCGGTCAGAGGGAGATCTCCCCCTAACCGGAAAGTTCCAGTATCTAGGTAAGTATCAGAGCATTTGGGGAAGTATGAGTACTCGCCCAAATACTCAGTATCTACACCGCTACTAGTATCGGCATTGGTGCATCCCTAGGAACTATATACAGTAAATGCCTGCATGGTCTTATGTTGATGGTTTATAGCGGAAAACCTAAGGGATGCTGTTTTACGAATGTAGTTAAACACATTTTTTTACTTGGCACAGTGGACAATTACACAGGAGCAACTTTTGTGCAATGTAAATGTTGGTTAATTCTCAAATCAGTCAGCAACAGTACTTCAGTTTACTGCCCATGATTCACATACATTTTCTAAACCTAATGTTTAAATATTTTAGGTAATTTAACTAAAGCTCCTTTTTTTTCTGGACTACATTTAGACCTTTTTTATAATGAAAAAAAAAAAAATATTAGTGATGCACCGAAATGAAATCTTTAGACCAACATTTTTAAAAAAATGTCCGGCTGAAACTGAAAATGGCTTTTTTTTCCCTCGACCTTTTTAACATTTTTAAAATATTTTTTAACTTTACTTTTGGGGGAGTATCAAGGGTCTAAACAGACCACTGATATTTCCCTTTTAAAATAGAAAAAGCGATTAGGTCCTAAATTTCTTTTTCTACAGCCCGTTATGAATAAACAGGAACTCTATACTGAGTGCTCCTGTCCATTCCTAAACTGTGGAGATAGTACCCTTACGATATCCACAATCATGAATGGACATGACGTGACATAGAGCACTTTCTATTCATTCATAACTGGGGACATAGCATACTATGTTCTTAGGTATTTACAAACACTTCTTGTAACCCCATCTCCATCCTGACTGCTCTGCCTATCACAGGAGGCCGAGTGGGGCGTTATGGAAGGAGAGCTTAACTTCCTATGACAGTTGACTGCTCACTCCTCCCCGCTCTCCATTCTGACTCGCCTGCCACAGAAGGTCACCTGTGACAGCTTCTCTTCTCCCCGCTGGGTGCCGGTCTGTGTCCCCTGGAGGAGAGAGGCTAGGGATGCACTGAATTTTCAGCCACATTTTCGGACGTTTTGGTACCATCTGCATTTTGCCCATAGCACCATTTTCGGCCGAAATTTCCGTGCATCCCTAATATATACTATATATAAATATATATATATATATATATAGCAATAATGTGTATTTGTTTCAAACCTTCCTTTTACATTTATCTAGCTTTTGAATTCATATTTTCATCGAGTATCCAAGGAGTACAAAGAGGCATTTTTAAAGAAAAGTGGTTTTACATTGCTAGCCAACCAGCTCTATTTGCACCAGGGGAGTCAAAGGGTAATAGAGTGCCTCTTGGAGATGTTCTTCGGACGACACATCCGGCTTGATGAGGAGTACGTTTTTCTATTTATTTATTTTGCTTGTTTAGAGATCTATGGCTTAATAGTATTGGCAACATGGTGCCTTTAACACCTTCCTGCTATATTGGCTAGAAATGTCCTGTTTCTCCTATAGATAGTCTTGTGGATTCCCACAAGAGCCAGGCTGGTCACAGATCAGCACTTATCCCTCAGAAGCATTTAAAGAATGTAGGTCAAGAGATAGATCTGCATTTTGGATACATTAACATTTAACTGATCTTGTACGCTTCAAGTGTTACTGATGCACTACATTTGCCTCCCTTATATACAGATGAACACATACATTTTGATATTTATCTTAAAACAAAGTCTGAATTATAATATTCTTTCATTATAGTGGGTTTTAAGATGTAGTTGTATGTGGGGCTATATCCCTGTTTAGGGCAGTTTCTATCCAGAATGTATCTACTTGAAATTGTATTCTCTCATATTAGTGTATGTTCTCTCCTATAGACTTGCATTTTGAGGGAGAAGCAGTAAAACACAGTCACTGTGTACCTCTACTAAGCAGGAAGCTGCAGGTGTAATAAGCTGTATGACTGCCCTCACATACAGAGTACATTTTTACAAACTTTCCTTAGAAGCAGGTTTTTGAAACATCAACATGCTTTG
This sequence comes from Nanorana parkeri, assembly GCF_000935625.1. Lineage (NCBI taxonomy): Eukaryota > Metazoa > Chordata > Amphibia > Anura > Dicroglossidae > Nanorana > Nanorana parkeri. Next base: position 951,715 of record NW_017306564.1, read on the forward strand.
AAAAGACGATTTACATAAAGCCATTTGCTTTTTCACATATGGCTAAAATCATCCCCTAGAATGTTTATTTGTATATTCTTTTAGAGCCATTAAGTTATGGACCCTGTCACCTAAAGTAAATAATATTGTTTCATATGCTAATGTAAAGGCTTGTTTACACCATGTCTGGACCAGAATGTTTTTTTGTCTGCAACTGAAATGCTTCCCAGTCTATTCCTGTGGTATTTCTAGGCTCTGTTCACACCTGTGCAGAAAATACTGCATGCACTATTTTTTTCTGGTCTGGAATGCATCTAAAACACATGCAAGTGCACTGCAACGTGTTTGCAGAAACGCATCCAATTCTGGTACAGACATGGTGTGAACAAGCCATAATAGTTCTTTTTGTAATTATTATTGCCCCTTCTGGGCAATGATTTTATTCACAAACTGCAGTGCTACAAGCAGGGGGAAACTCGAAGAATCTAACACTGTGGATGTTTTGGATTTTTCATTTTTCCAGATGCCTACTGCTGATCATCTCCCTACCACTATGTCATTGGCAGCTGCTCCCAAAGACAGCCTCAGAATATGTAAACAAACAGTGTTAAAGTTGTGAACGTCAACATTGTTTGTTTACATTCCCTAAAGCTAGGTACTCACTAGCTACAGATAGGTGTTCAGTTTTCAGGGTGAACAAAAAAAATCTAATGGGTTCCCACATCCATGGTAAACAGCATGGATGGAGGATTCTTCCACTGCAGCTATTGTATTTTGACAGTTTGCCCCACCGGCTGTCAAAATAGTTGAACAGTGCCGGCATCTGATATGATGCAGGTGCGGTTTGGCTGACCGTTTTCTACCCAGCTCCTTAAATTTTCCAATCAATCAGTCATGTGGCGGCAGACAGGTTCACCCACTGAGCAAAATCTCATCCAGTTCATCAAAAACCAGCTGAAATTTTCTCAGTGTGTAGCCAGCTTTGAACTGTATTCGAGATCTGTTCTCCTGCACACAGCTCTGAAAATGAGGTGACTCAAAAAGAGATTTTGAATATTTTAATACACTATATGTGTACTTTATCCCATATATTAGTTATTGTATAATGTATTACAAACCAAAACCTAGCAAATGAAAATTAGAAGTAAGTCAACCAACAAACCCGACTTGATACACATGTTAACAAAGTTTAGTGTTAACAGGGTTAACATTGGGTGGGGCATGGAATTTATGGTACAGGGAGATGGGGGGGGCGCTGTCATATCATGAAGATGCCCAGAAGTGTTTTCTTCTCATCTTTCCCCTGCTTACAATTCTGAAGTCTGTAAATAAAATAATGCAACAAAATTATAGATCAAGCAAATATAGAAGCTCATACTATGCCTTGAAAATGTACTTGTCCTCTAAAATATTATCCTATATTTAGAAGCAGTATCTATTTAACTACTAGAGACAGGATACTTTTTTATATATTCTTTTATATACTTTAGTTAATGTAGCCTTTTTTCAAACTGTATTTTATTTCCCATTCTATGTTACCTGTTTAATTCTGAATAGATTTGAAGTAGAAGACATACGAAATGTGGGCGTTTTCCAAAAGTGGTGCATCATCCCTATTCTTGGATTGATTGAGAATTCCTTACACAATGCCACCTTGTTGCACAACTCATTTTGCATTTTGCTTCAGATCCTTCACTCCTGTTCAAAAGTAGCTGATATGCTTCTTGACAGTGGTCTTCTGTATGCTTTGTGCAACACACTGGTAACGTTATGTGCTATCGAAACAAGGTATGTTTAAACTGTGTTCTGCATGTGTGTGTATAATGATGCCTAAAAGTATAATAAATACAAATGGGAGGTTTGAAAATAAAACTGATGTATGTATAGCCAAAAGCAGTTTTGGAAAGAGTAAGGAAGGGTTAAATCCTGTCAATTTTTCTGTAGGCTATGTCTTGTTAGGGAGATTTCCCTTTACTTGCTGTCCTGTAGATGCAACAAGAAGTAATAGGACAGCTCTGAATTTCTGATGTGATTAGCAGGTATTTCTGCACCTATTAGGCCTGATTTGCACCTATGCGATTTATCGTGCAGATTTAGCCACAGAAAATTGGGAGAACACAGATTCACGTTCAAGTCAACGGAGGCTGATCATACCTTTGCATTGCATTGGCGGGCGATTTCGCTTGTCACGCAAAAAGGTGCAGGAGCAATTTTCGACACTTCTCTGCAGATGGAACCGTGCAATTTTGATCTCGCAAAAAAAAAAAAACATAGTGGAAAAGAGCACAAAAATGCAATAACTTGGGTGTCGGCAGATTTAACAAAACATTTCCAAGGGTATTTTTTTTTGTTTAACCACTTGCTGACCTGGTGTTTAGACCCCCCCCCCCTTCCTGGCCAGGCAATTTTTCAGTATTCAGAGCTGCGGTACTTTTACTGACGTTTATTCCGTCACGCAACGCTGTACTGAAATGAATTTTATACAATTTTTTGGGGACAGATAGAGCTTTCTTTTGGTGGTATTTAATCACCACTTTATTTTTTACTATATTTCGGGAAAATTCCTGAAAATTTTAGTTTTTTTACATTATGTTAGGAAACATTTATTATCAGGGCCGGCCTTAGGTCTTTAGGCGCCCTGTGCGAGAAAGCTTTACAGCGCCCCTCAGTGACCACACCCCTCAGTGGCCACACCCTTTAGTGACCACACCCCTAGTAACCACACCCATTTATTACCCATATTTTTGGTAAAATATAAAAAGCGGGGTCACGTCGGGTAAATAGACACCAAACATGTCATGCTTTAAAATTGCGCGCACCCGCGAAATCGAAAAAACCTACCATGCCCAAAATTGACCATAGGTGACGCTTTAAAAGCTTTTACCGCTCATCAGTTTATTGTTATCAGTGATTGATAGCCCTACAATTATTGCTCTCATTCCGACGGTGATATGTAACTTGTGCGGCGTAATGGGCGAAATCGT
>NW_017306564.1:955415-957114 GCF_000935625.1 Nanorana parkeri
AGGACGAGCTGTGTCGGCCGCACGGCGCCCTTGTTGCCATGGCGCCCTGTGCGGCCGCACTGCTCGCACACCCCTAAGGCCGGCCCTGTTTATTATTACCCAATTATTTTGGTAAAATATAAAAGATGGGGTGACGTCGGGTAAATAGACACCAAACGTGTCATGCTTAAAAATTGCGCGCACCCGCGAAATCGCAAAAAACTACCATACTCAAAATTGACCATAGGCAACGCTTTAAAAGCTTTTACCGTTCATCAGTTTAGTGTTATCAGTGATCGATGGCCCTAGAATTATTGCTTTCACTGCGATGTTCGTGGCGATATGTAACATGTACGGCGTAATGGCCGCAATCGTCGTTTTCGCAGGCATGCGCCCCTGGCGTGTATAGGTGGGAACTTTAAAAAAAAAAAATTTTAATTCTTTTTTATGTGTAACTTAACATTTTTGGAGGAAACTTTAATTTTTTTCACTTTTTTTTCACTTAACTTTATTGCTATCAGTGGGCTAAGAAACCCCCTTATGTGATAGCAAAAGAAGTAACAGATCCTCTTTAAGGAGACATCAGGGGTCTCCAAGACCCCTAATGTCACCTAGGACCCCCATGAAGAAGCTGATGAAGCAGAGATCTGCTTCATCAGCTTCTCTCCAGCGTCTGAAGCCGGAGAGTGACACGAGAATGCGGAAGTGATGTAATATACATCACTTCTGCATTCCGACACCGGAGAGGGGACCGGAGGGAGTTCGTGTACCGACCTCCCTCTGATCAAGTGTCAGAGAAGCACTATGCTGGTCCCGGGACCAGTGTGACAACGGGAGGGGGGCCGCGGAGGGAGGGGGGCACGTGCCGGCAGCATATGCAAGCGATCCGCCGGCTCTATAGCCGGTGGATTGCTTGTATGTTAATGTGCATCGCTGCCTGTTTTTAAATTGACGCCGTTTCCTGCTCGCGCGCGCCACACGGCCTGTTACATCCAGGAAAATCCCGGCCGGCCGTATATGTATATATACGGCCGGCTGGGAAGCAGGTAAACATACGCAGGTTTTTTTTATCACTTCCTGTTTCCTAAATGGGGAGGTAGGCCTATTAAAATCAAATGATAGTAGTTGTTTTAAGATAAAAACTGCTGTGAAAAAGTAGAGAGCTCATCACACGAGCCTGAAATAACATTTCTGTTGGAGCTAGGCACACAATGTACCATAGAGGTGTCCCAAGTTTTGTAACAGTTACACACACCCCTCCCAATTTTCTGAGATGAGAAAGAGGGACACTTGTTATCCATTAAGAATTCAGACAGGAGGAAAAAGCGACAGAGGGATTTGGTTCCAAGTGAGGGACAGTTGGGAGCTATGGTTGCAAAAATGAGTTTACTGTACACAATTTCACAGGTGCTAAATAAATGAAATGCTATTTAAACAAAAATATTTGTGTTTTTATTAATGGACTATGAATTTTTCTTATGATAGATTGGTCTTGCTCTAAATCCTAGCCCTTTGGTAGATGGTGTATGTTACAAATATTATTTGCATAGTCATCATTAGTTCTCTGTGTGGTCCCTGTTTGACGCGTGTCCAGGCCCGGATTTCCCACAAGGCCACCGTGGCCTGGCCTCGGGGCGGCAGCGGTGACCTTGTGGGGAAGTTGCGGGCGCCGGTGTAAGGTGTCTGGCGGCCGCATACTACGGTCCGCCGCCGTTCATTC
>NW_017306564.1:957405-974286 GCF_000935625.1 Nanorana parkeri
GGGAGTAAATCCTGCCCTGCGCGTGTCCTTCTTTCCCCACCATATTTAATTTTCAGTAAAAGATTTCTCTCCTTTGCAAAACCTAATTCATAACTAGAGATGTGTATTTATGTGCAACATGCACAGGATCATACCTTTTTCTTTTTTAACCTAATTGTCTTGCTAAAACGAAGTGAAAAATGAATGCCTGAAAAGCCACATTTGTTTAGCTCATAGGCCATTATCTGTTGGCTCATAGGCCATTATCTTTACACCATGTACAAGGAAATATAAATGGTTTTGGGTCATCCCAGAGCCATATACATTATACAATCTGATCAACTACAGGTGAAACTCGAATAATTAGAATATCATGCAAAAGTAATTGCAGTAAGTGCTACAAAAGGGGCCCAAACCAAGTACTGAGTACATATGCATGCTTGTACTTTTCAGAGGTCCGATATTGTTCTATGTACAATCCTTGTTTTATTGATTGCATGTAATAATCTACTTTTTTGAGGTTGTGGATTTGGGGTTCTTGGGGTTTTCATGAGCTGTAAGCCATAATCATCACAATTATGACAAATCACGGCTTGAATTATCTTGCTTTGCATGTAATGAGTCTATCTCATATATTAGTTTCACCTTTTAAGTTGCATTAGTGAAATAAATGAACTTTGCACGATATTCTAATTATTCGAGTTTCACCTGTATGTAGTGCCTCATCCAATACAAATCCAATGGATTGTTTAAGTTTGTCTTCATATCTATTTTTTTGTAAATTGAAAGGATATTGTACAGAGATTATACATTCAGACTGTGCAGTGTCTGGCTAGCTGTAGTCTGATATAAACTTTGGCTTTAGCCCTCTGATCAGGGATGAGTGACTTGTCCGATGACTTGTACAGGATTCTATACACAGGGGGGGGGACTTTATCAAAATCTCCAGCAGATGTGCATGGCAACCAATCAGATTCTCTGTCTCATTTCCAAATCTTACTTGATTGGTTACCATAGGCAACTGCTGCAGATGTTGTCTGCTCCAATTTTGATAAATTCCCCTCAATGGGCTTCTTTCAGCACAGCTCAAAAATAATCATGCTAACGATGTAAAAATGAAACTAGAACTCCACCTGTTGTCTGGATATAAAACTACATAATATTGATATAAACAAATGTATATTTCAGTAAGAACAAATATTTTTTTGAATTTTATTTTATAGTCCTAAACATAAAATACATGTACAAAGCCAATGTTCATTCCCTTTAAAGTCTAACTCTGGGGGAGAAGAGAAAAAAAAACAAACCTTTGCAGTTGATCCCCATGTGCTGTAAGATTTAAATGCTTGTTAATTCTGAGGTGAGATGAAGAGGCTGTATTACTTAATGTAACCCCTGATCTGGTGGTGTGATCTTCTGCCTGGGCCTCCAGGCTGTGGGCCATCCCTCAGGTCTCGTTCACACCTAGGCGTATTGCATATGTGCGTCTGTCGCGCGTTTTTTACCGCGATTTGCGGTAAAAAAGTTGCGCGACAAACGCGCGTTTCCGAAGGCTACTTGACTGTAACCCAATGGAAACGCGCAACAAAACGGCCCAAAGTAATACATGTACCTTGTCAGGCGTGGACCGTTTTGTAGCGCGTTAGGGACGGGCGGAAATACGCCAAGGTGGGAGCGCGCTACAAAACGTTCAGGTGTGAACGAGGGCTTAGTGTCATTGCATGGAGGAGGCAGGCTTGTGACCATGACCGAGAGCCCATTAGAGAGGAGGCTTAGCAGGACCAGTTGCACTGATGAAGAGAACGTGCTGGAGGAGTGAGTTAATTATTACTCCTTATTCCTCTACACCTAGGTAAAAGTGCGCATTTACACTTGCAGTGTAGGGTTTTTCTTTGCCCAGAGTTGGGGTTTGACTGTACATGTGTAGATTTTACATTATTTGTGTATACAAACCTAATTTTGGAGGTTTTTTGTAGATTGGTCCTGCTTAGACATGGTGTAAAACTTGTATTTTGCTTTTTCTTTTGAATTAATAATGCTTTAAATGTGTAGGTTTATGTGCATGTTTTATGATCATTACTGTAACAGAAAAGTTTAGTTATTAATACAGCTTTTTTTCTGATTGTTTTTTAGTATTTCCCTGGATGAATACATTTTACTTGCTTGTGATTTACAGCAGCTACTGATAGCTGTCACAATACATGCCTGCAGCTCATCTGGATCTCAGTATTTTCGTATTGTTGAAGATTTAATTATACTACTTGGATATTTAAATGAAAGCAAAAATGAAATATTGCAAAGTACGTCTTTTGGTGTATTTATATTTTGACACAAAATGAGAAATTTAGAACGCCATTGTAGTCGCATTTTGGTGGGGAAATAGAAACCTAAAAACACAGTTAAGAGGGTGTCTTCTGAGTGTGGAACTCCACTTTCAAGCTCTGGTGTCCCATACCACTGCAATCTCAAATTATGACCATTTATACCCACCTTTCTCACCAAACAACGAAATTTCCAATTGGGGAAAGAAGCGCAGAAGCCACAGAGCATCACTGGAGGTGGACTTGCACAAATCATTCACTTTGTCATGTTTTCCCCAGTTGTTTTTTTTCCAGTAGGCTCAGATGTCTATGAATTGCTTGTGCCTTGTGCTGTACGATCAAGAAAATAGAATATTTGACTTACCAGCAAAATCCATTTCGTGGAGTACAGGACACAGCACCCTCACTATTATGTCCTCTATTGCTTGCTAAAAAAACTGAGGATTTACTGGAGTGGGAGGGGTTATATGAGGGTCCTCACAGATCTGGTCAGTGTCCAATCACCTGATGATACCTGCATATTACCCAGTCGTCTATGAATTGCGTGTGTCCTGTACTGTACTACAAGAAACGGATTTTACTGGCAAGTCAAAAATTCTCTTTTTAAAAACACACTTTTTCACTTCTGAACTGCGTTTAATGTAAATGTATTTTGATCTGATGAGCTTCAGAAGCATTTAGGTAGTTTGTTATAAATTGTATTACAAAATACAACCTAAATTGTAATTCAGATTTCCTGTTCCTTTAGAGATATTGTACGCTTTTAATTTTATTAATCATTATATTAATATACTATTGCAAGATGGTATGCTTTATCCGTGTTATTACTTATTTTTCTGTATAGACATGGCAGTTTTAATGCAGTTCAAAATTTTGCATTCAGCTATTGAGTTTATAAAAACAACTTCACATCAAGACTCCCAACCTGTGTCCAGCTTCAGCCATTCCTCTCATATGAAGCATCTGAAAACAAAAAGTATATCTGGTAAGTGGGGAAATGATTTTATAAACTTAGTTTACTTCATTATATAGTGTAAAAGTAATTAACTTATTTTCATCCACCATTACACCTTCACATCACCAACCAAGGCCATTCTGCCCAACCTGAAGGGAATGGAGAAAGAAAGTAATGAAAACTTATTCTAATTCGTACCCAAGCTGAGGAACCTGTTAAACAATATAATGAGAATAATACCAGGGGAAGTTAATCAAACTTCAATAAACATAAACTTTGTTAAACAAAATTCAAACACAACGCTTTACGCTTCAGATAACAGGTCGATCTATTCAAAGATGGATGGTATTAGTTTCTTGGTATTGCGTGCTTTAGAGTTTCTTTTTAACTTGAGAAAAAAAATTTCTTCTATTCCAAAATAATATATTTTTGTTCTCATAACTTTGGAGATAAAATTGTGGATGACGAAGCAAAAGCTGAGATCTTAAATCCAGTTTTTGTATCTGTCTTCACAAAGGAGTTGTTAATAGTGCATAATATGGTGGAAATAGATAAGCAGTACTCTTGATTTAACATTAATTTTTAATGCAGGAAGAGGTGTATTTACTAGGGATTCACCGATATATCGGCCACCGAAACATATCGGCCGGAAATGGCACTTTTGGCATAATGCCGAAAGAGCCATGTTTCGGCCGATACATCGGGGCATCCCTGCTTTCTTTCCTCCCCGCTGGGCGCTGCTCTGTGTTCCAGCGGGGAGAAAAGAAAGTGACAGCCGGCCGAGCGCTGCAGGCCGAGTGCACTGTGAGCGGCCGGCGTCTCTCTCCTCCCACACCACTTGGCCGCCTATCACAGTCCGGCAGAGCGGATGCTGGGCTCACCTCCCTGCTCCTCTCGATCAGCCTCCTGTGACAGCGTGTCAGAGAGGAGAGCGAGCACAAACACTCAGCGATCGGTGATCGCTGAGTGTTTGTAGATAATTGAGGATAGGGTATGTTCACTATATCCTCAATTATGAATGAATGGGAGTGATCTGCATCACCTCATGTTCATTCATAGTTGTAGGTATAGTAAACATACCATGTCTTCATGTTATCAATGAACAGGAACACTCATTCCTGTTAATTGATAACAGGGGATACAGAAAAAGAGATAGAGGACTATCTTTCTATTTTAAATGGGAAACATCAGGGGTCTGTTTAGACCCCCAATATTTCCCCGAAGCCCCTAAAAGCAATGTAAACAATTAAAATATTTAATAAAAAATATCAAAAAATTAAAAAGATTTTAAAAAAATTAGAATAAAACATTTTCGGTTTCGGCCTGACAATTTTTTTTATTTCGGTTTCGGTTTTAAAATTCCCATTTCGGTGTACCTCTAGTATTTAACCATTAGCAAAATGGCCCAGATGGCATCAATGCCCAGATTCTAAAGGAATAAAAGATAAATATATGAAGCAGACAGCTAAATACATTATTTACTGTTTTTCCTGCCAGAGGTTTTGTAATTCAGTCTGGTGATGCAGACACACCAACCAGCTGGCACAGCCAGCTTGATGTGCTTTTTGGCAGCCTTTTGTAAAGTAATTTTAATTCATACATAACTGGATTAAATTATGTTTCATGTCTTCTCGGAGTTAAGGAAGTACCTTGGACAGTTCCAAAAGGTTGGAATTCAGATGATATTTTACTGTTAGACTAAAAAGTTAGAACTGGGAGACAGTATGACTTCTGTTTTAATAAATTAAACGTAATCCAAATAATGATATAGAACAATATGTATTGAAACATCGTCTAATAGAGGATCAGTGTGGTTTTATGAAGAAAAGGTCCTGTCCGTATGGTTAGCAGTTAAGTATTTATTAGTAAGGTAATCACCCATGCCATGGGAATACCAGTACCTGTAATTCAACGTATGAAATACAATTGAGCAAAACAAGCTGAGAAGTATTCAGGAATACTGGTCAACTCATAGGTTTTGGGCTGTATACATTTTTTTTTTTTTTTAAGAAAAATGGCACAGCTAAAAAAAAATGCATTCAAATAAATTCATTTATTTGTCCTTTTATTTGGAAACACCTCACATCTCTAGGATTTCAGAAATGTTTTTGTTACCCTTAAACCCTTAAACTAGAAGCTAACATTAAAAAAAAAAATTCTCACAGCTAATATTGGTCACCAGGTTAGACAGGTGGCATACAATGTCACTGTCACTAAGTGTCACACCTGGTGACATCGACATACTTTGAACATCCCCGTCATGAGGGGGTTAAATTTAAAAAAACGTAACCCCTCAGGGTGAAAAACAAATCTTCAGCTCAGCTGCAGATTTTCATTGTAAGGGGTTAATATTTATAATAATGATAGTGTGTATGTATGTGTGTATGTGTATATATATATATGTGTATGTATGTGTGTATGTGTATATATATATATGTATGTATGTAGTTAATTTGTGGTTGTTATTATTAGGCTGTTCCAACCAGGGGCGGATCCAGAGTCCAATCTGGCTCTTCCACTGCTACTGTGCCACCCTTTTCCTCTCTCACTGCCTATGTGTCCACTGCCCCCCGCCTCTTCCCCGGGGTACAACGCACTCACCTGGCCTCTCCTTCTGGGATATTTCCGCCGCTGCCAGCCTTGGGTGGTCTGTACTCACACAAATTAGGCAGCTGCAAAGCCCCTGTGTGGGCCGAGACGGCCGCCTAATTTGCCTGACTAAAGTGCAGCCTCTGCTTTTGGTCCCGAATGTTCAGGGCGGCCGGCCGGGCCAAGCAGAGGGGCGGAGGAGGGAGCGATAATAATGCAGAGTGCTGAGGTCAGTAATGTGACGCAGTGCGGAGGTCAGGAATGTGACGCAGTGCGGAGGTCAGGAATGTGACGCAGTGCGGAGGTCAGGAATGTGACGCAGTGCGGAGGTCAGGAATGTGACGCAGTGCGGAGGTCAGGAATGTGACGCAGTGCGGAGGTCAGGAATGTGACGCAGTGCGGAGGTCAGGAATGTGACGCAGTGCGGAGGTCAGGAATGTGACGCAGTGCGGAGGTCAGGAATGTGACGCAGTGCGGAGGTCAGGAATGTGACGCAGTGCGGAGGTCAGGAATGTGACGCAGTGCGGAGGTCAGGAATGTGACGCAGTGCGGAGGTCAGGAATGTGACGCAGTGCGGAGGTCAGTAATGTGACGCAGTGCGGAGGTCACCGTTGTAAGATATAAAAGGGACTTACAGTGGTGATGTGCTCTGTCCTCATGCCCTCTTCTTCCTCTCTTGGGTGGTGGGGGGGGGCAAGCATCAATGTCTGCGAAGCTTCTCCTTGTCACTTGCAATAGCAGAGCTTCTCAGGGGAATGGGGGGTGGGCTGGATATGACCGGACTATAGCCTTGCAATTTACGTTAACATTTTTTGGGGACAGACATAGCTTTCTTTTGGAGGTATATAATCACCACGGGGGGGTGATTTATTTTCTTTTACTATATAATAAAAAAAGTACCATAAATGTAAAAAAAAAAAAAAAGTTTCCCTACGTTATGTTATAAAACATTTATTCTTACCCATATTTTTAGTAAAACATAAAAGTCTGGTAAATAGACACCAAACATGTCAAGCCTTAAAATTGTGTGCGCCCGCAAAATCGCAAAAAACGCCCATAGGCGACGATTAAAACGATTTTACTGCTCATCAGTTTAGTGTTATCAGTGATTAATGGCTCTAGATAGGCAGAGCCAGCTGTCATTCATGCAGCTGGGTGGATCTAGACATAATTGTCGGGATCCGTTTCAGCTGCGGTGTCTTGGTATACCGCAAGATACTGAGCTTTATTGCTATTACATGGGGGGCTAAGAAGCCCCCTATGTGATAGCCAAATTACATTACAGGTCCTCTTTATGGAGACATCAGGGGTCTCCAAGACCCTTAATGTCACCTAGGGACCCCTAGAGAAGCTGATGAAGCAGATCTCTTCTGTAGCTGGAGAGTGACACTGAATGCAGGAAGTGATGTAATATACATCACTTCCTGCATTCGGGGACTGAGAGGAGATCAAAGGGAGTTTGTATACTGAACTTCCTTTGATATTCTTTCACAGAGCCGTGGATCTCGGGGACCGGCAACGGCAGTGACAGATGCTAATACAAGCGATCGAGCGTCAATTGCCCCCCCTGGATCCGCCACTGGTTCCAACCTTGGGAACAGCCAATAATAACCTTAGTGACACTGAGACTGACATGCACTGCAGCATGTCAGCAACAGATGTCACAAAATACTTTTTTGATCATTGTGGCTACTTTCTAGTTTCTATGCTGAAACATTTAGCAAAAAGCCGGCACAGATCGAAATTTGCTAATCCTGATCTTTACAGCTGCACCGCACTCCTATCACGGTCAGAAACCCGATCCCTGAACGTGACCTGGTGTCTGAAAAAGGTTAAAACTTTCATTAATGGATGCCTCCTTAGTGAGGCATCCATTAATGAGTGGTAACTGGCATTCTGGGATTACCAGCATTCTGGAGTCCCGAAAAGCTGCTTATGTACAGTGTATGTGAACCGTCATTTGGGCCCTTATTAACGGGGATGTACAGTTAAACTCTCTGGTTGCAATGCAAATCTGCTCCATATTTTGATAAACTCCCCGAATCAGCTTCTATCTCTCATTTTCAAAGCTTATCGGAACAAACTGAAAAGAGAAGCTCATTGGTTGCCATGGGCTACTGCCCCAGATTCTATCTACTCCAGTTTTGAGAAATTCCCCCTTAGGTATGTTCATTTTGGTAATGACACTTCTAAAGATGGCCACTGACGGTCAGATTTCCTTAGTTTTATTTTGTTGGATCAGCAAAATTTACCAACAAGTATAGAGTGCAAGAGTCTTGGTTGGTTGTATAAAATTTAATGGATTGTTTAGACAGGCCCTATGGTTGTTGGTAAATCTTTAAGTATATCTAAAGCAACACAATAATAAGACATAGGAGGCATCATTATTAAACTGGTTTATTTTTATATTTCCTGGAGTTTGGTTTAAATAAAAATGGGACTTGTGTTAATGTTTCAAACAACTTGATGTCTTTTAGGGACTCCTAGATTATCCTTTGCCCAGTCTGACCCACTACTGATGACCATGCGCTCAGTTGCCAGCAGTGAGCTTACAGAACTGATGCACAGAAGAATGAGTCAGGAAAATCCAATAAGGGCTTCTGAATCGGAGTTTGTGCAACGATTACAAAGATTGACTGTCCTTTCTGTCAATAGGTTAATTTACCAAGGTATGTCTTATTCAGAAACAATAAATAGCAATACATTTCACAATAATTTATAGTACATGTGTATGCATCTGACATAAAATTTAAGCACTGTACAGTGTTATGTTGCCATCATTTTCTTGTAGAACTTTTTAAGAGAGATTATATGTGTGTGTGTGTGTGTGTGTGTCATTTATTCTTCTCTTGTAGTTACTGCAATTTATAGTTTGTCTTGTATTAGTCTATTGTATTATAAACCTTAGCACATAATGTATACAAACCTTGACTCCCTCCCCCCTGCCATTTTGTTGGACAACCTGGATGCATATTTACTACTTTCTGAGGCATCGGCCTTACTGAATTCCTAAAGTGAGAAGGTTAGCTTAAGAGAACTCTCCAAATAACCTACTCTCCAAGAACCTACTTGTCTGACCACTGTCAGCACATACCATGGATCTATGGGAATCCTGGTTACTTATATAAAAAAATATTCTGATGTGCAGGTACTCAGAAGGTGTTGGCAGTGCTGGATTGGGTATTTTCTACTTCAGAAACTGAGGGCTATGTTTACAGGGTGCCAAGTTTTCACACTCGGGTGCCCAGAAGACAGTACCTTGAGAGCTGCAAAAATGTGCAGGCATCTGCAGTGCCTGTTCTAAGAGGATCATGATATAGTAATATTTTTTCCCTCACTGCACAGGAAAAAAAATATTTGCAGCCCATGGGGCTTAATCATTTAAAAATCTGTGGTTCTCTACAGGTAGCTTTCGGCATCACCGTTGCTTATGGAGTGTTTGTTTTTTTTTTTTTTTATTGAAGTGTGATTGCATATTTTTTTTTTTCAGATGAAAATATTTAGATTGTTACTACAGTATTGCTTTCTTTCAGAATGATGAGATGTAAATTCCTGTCAAATTGTTTGTTTTAGAATTATCAGAGAAAAAGACATACCCAGCTGAATTTTCTGAAGATGAGATGCAGTTGGATGTATGGTGTGCTAAAAAGACATTTCAAAGCGACCTGCTAAAAATCATGATCGAAGGAATCAAGCTTTCATTGGTATGCGTCTTTATTTTGCTTACTTTAGCTGGCACATTAACGTATTGTGTTTGATCTTTCTACCATGCTGTCAATTTTAATAAAAAACAAGTTTACTGTGTTTGTTCTTAGATAGGTCTTGTATACTGTCAGCAACAATAAGCCAAATTGATTTAAAGTGTCATCCCACTAAAATAATGATAGGTCACTTCTACACAAGTGCAGAAGAACTGAATCACCCGTCAGCCTCACATATTTCCCCAGAGATTTTAGTCCACCTGAAGCAGCAATTTTTGGGGCATTCTCCTTTGCCAGTCTATTTTTTAATGTAACATTTAGGGGGATTATAAAACTTGTCTTATTGCTATAACCAAAATCAGCAACCTTAAGTCTATTAGTTTTGAGTGTACCAACCCTTAAAATATTAGTGTATGTCATCATCTGCAGTGACAGACCCTGGTAATCTTTATGCCGCCCATTTGTGATATACATGTTACCTAATATTGGCTAGATTCTCTATAAGAGTCTGTAGCAGATGAAGGGCTAATGATGTAGCTAAGATTTTAGTTGCAAGACGTCTTTTGGGATCCCTAAAACTTGTGAGCAACCTGGACGGAAGGGTGTTGAACGTAGCTAGAGTACATGTCAAACTTCGTTACCAGATTTTCATAGACTGACCCTTAATAAAATGAGACATTTTCATGATGTATGTACCTCTGTATACTTGTTTTTAATTGTTCCATGCAACTTTACAATAATTGTGGTCAATTGAATGAGCTTAAGCACTATAGACCAGTGATTAATCCTTTTAGGAGAAACTTCTTAACATGTGAAAACAGGTGACATAGCACATCTCTTTTTTTATTAGTTAATATATTTTTCTTTTTAAATATGTAAAAACTTGCGTTTTTGTTTTGTTAAATTTTTGCAGGGTTCAGGTAGAACCAGCTCTCCTAAGAACCAGTGGAAAACAATTCTTTTGCAATGTAATGACACTTTCCGTGTTCAGCTTGGAAGACTCTTAGTGCATCTTTTGTCTCCATCTCTACACACTGAAGAACGAAAAGAAATCCTTGCATTAGCCAATGAACCTAAACTTGAAGATATGTTAAAGGAATGCTTATGTCCAGGTTTGCAAGTAAGTGCTGCTTAAAGGAGAACTATGAGATGAGTGATTTCCACTCACCTCATAGTTCTAGGCGACCTGTGACAATCAGACTGTCACAGGTTGGCTCAGTAGATCGGGAGGTGAGCGAACACATACCGGGTTCGCTCACCTCTCGATCCTGTCACGGCTCTCTGCCGTGACAGGGGGAGGGGCTGGATTCCCCTCTCCCCGCTCCGATCTGCCAGCGCTGACTGGCAGATCGGATGGGGGAGGGGGCGGGTACAGCTGGCTCTGCCTCTAGAGAGGCAGAGACAGCTGTCACTCACGCAGCTGGGCGGATCCCGTCATCTACGTCATGCGCTCCGGCCGCGGCGTCTCGTGGTATACTGAGCTTAGGGTAACGGGAGGACGCTAGTTTGTGTCCTCCCGTTACCCTAAGGAGAACTATGGGGAAAAACACTGACCCCATAGTTCTCCTTTAATAGTCAATAGAATCACAACTTGAGTCTATATAATCATCGTATAGGCATCACAGTAAGTGTAATTGCTTTGTTTCTACTACTCATGTTTAAGTGATACTAAACTCAGGAGTTAAACTTTTAAAATGCATTCAAGTACCCTAACTAATAACAAAACTATACCTTATCTGTGTGTCACTCGTTTGTAGATCCTCAAATCATCTCTGAATTCATGCTGACACTGTCCTTCATTCTGGCAGGTGGCTACATTTTTTCCCCCTGCTCCCTGCCTGTGTTGTAAAGTAGTCACCACTCCAAGCTCGGTCACGTAATGGACTATAATCTCAATACAAATTAATAAACTAAACGTGAGGTTATACACAGGGACCATGGGGAACAAAAGCAGTCACCCTCCAGAAGGAAGGATCGAGTCAGCACCTATTTCAGAGATGATCTGCAAAGTGATACACAAATAATACATTTTTGTTATTAGTTATGGTACTTAAATGCGTTTCAAATTTTAACTCATAAGCATAGTGTCACTTTAAGACCTAAAGGCCAACACAAGACAAAGCATTTTATTTTGGATAGAGAAGGATGTTTGTCTTTTTTATGGAAATTTACCATCACTTCCTGGCAAGATAGAAAGTGATAGAAAATCTATTTTATACATGCAAAACACATATTACGTAGAGTGAGGAAGTGTTAGAAATGCTAAAGTCCAAGTATCCCATCGCACTCCTGACCGGAAAATGCCCATGCAGCAGGGCGGGTACAGCAGCAACAACGGATGCCTCCGTCAAAAACGTACAAAATAATAAAGTCACCGGCACTCCAAGTATTCAAGTCAATAAGTTTATTGACCTAAGTGAAAACACCTTTAGCAACGTTTCTGGGCCATGCGGCCCCTTCCTCAGGCAAACAGAGAGTCGCATGGTCCCGAAACGTTGCTAGAGGTGTTTTCACTTGGGTCAATAAACTTATTGACTTGAATACTTGGAGTTGTTAGAAATGCTGACAGTGTTTTAATTGCTGGCCAAGCCTCCCTGTCCTGGTGATGCCCACGCCACTCATTTCTTGTACCGATGTTAGAGGGATAGGAAGTGAAGAAAAATCTCCAAATGTGTTCAGAATTAAAAACAAAAAAAATGTCTGGACTGGAGTTGGACTAGTTTACACTAGTCAGTTAGACATTGCCAAATTTTTTGTAATCCATAAAAGTGATGAGTTAAATATAATGTTGTGTTTTAAATAGACCCTGTCACGAGATCAAATTTTGTAGCATTTGAGCAAAATTAAATGCAATATTTTTTTTCCCATTTTGCTCTTCCTTTTTAAAAAAAAAGTAAATTAATGTTTTGTAGGAATCCCTCACTTCCAGGAGAATGGAATTCCTGTGTGTGCTGGGCACATGATGCTGCACAGCCTACCACCAAGACAGAGTGCATACAGACCAGCCAGCAGCTGCAAATGTATCTATAGTCTGTTCTCCCCTCCTGCAGTTGGTGCCAGAGTAGAAATAGCAGTGGCTGATTGCAGCATTCTAAGAGGCAGCTCAACCCTTAGCAGCAGCGGGTTGTATACCAACAGCTGTCACAGTGTGGATGACTTAGGGAGGAGCTGCCAGTGCAGGTGCAGAAACAGCAGTCCCTGCTGAGATGGCAATAAGAAGTAGAAACGTGAACAATTTTTCTAATTTAGGGCGGAGTATGGAGGATATGATCGAAACAGCAAGCCCTGCTGTTGGCTGATCTGCGTGCTAACTCTCGGACTCTGCCTCTGTAGTAGGCTGTATTAGTGATGTAGTGCCAGTGATAGAAGAGAAAGCAGCAGTGGGGAGGCCAGTATAGAAAGGGACCCAACACTCTGACACTGAAGGTGCCGGATAACTGAAACTTTCTTTCAATAAAACCTACTTAAGTCAAAAAAATATATAAAGAGCTAGAAGGGATTACTGTGCTACTAATCTTGCATTACTTATGCAAAGTTTTGGAAAATAAAATAGATCTTGGCAATCTCTTTAGGAATACCTCCAAATCAAAATAATATGTTACCTATGCAAAGCTAAAAATTGCATGGCAAATGTTTATTTTCAGTTAAGACAGCAAAGAGAAAATGTTGCCTTCTAAGTTCAACACTCAAACATTTTCAGAGAGAAAACTTTATACATATAAGTTTCAGTAGTGGACTTTCTTTCAGCGCTGAAAGGGAAATAAACAATTTTATTGAAATAATTGTTGATACAACCTACACATTCATATTTGGGGACACAGGATATGTCTTGCTGACTTTGTATTAAAAATATACATTTGCTGCAGAGGGGAAAATTTAAATGGAATATTTTTTTTTTTTAAACATTGGCACACGTCTGGCTATACCAGAATGTCCAGAATTTGCTAGAGACCTGTCTGCATTACACTGTCAGACGCTGGAAGTGTGGATCTCAGAGGAGGCATTTTTTCCCTGCTATATTCAATCCTTGTAGCCAAATCCACCAGCAGGGAAAGTAAATAGTAATTAGCTTTTTTAGAAGTGATAGAAATGTTTACTGATGTAACTTATTTATTTTTAAAAGCGCTTTAGGTTAGTTCTTCACCAGTTTTCTAATTACAGCATGGACCCAAGTTGGCTCTTTATGTCTTTGAGCTTTTGCACAATCATAAAGACAGTTTGACAAAAGAGGATGAAGCTGCTGGTGTCTTATTCATGAATGCCCTAAAGCACGCTGGGTACAAATGTATTCCTCCAAGTGCACCAATAAAGTCAGACCTGGTGAAAGCTGCTAAAGAGGTATGTTTGTGGTAATTTATTCAATGATGTCATATAAATACAGTTCTTATTTATGGCGTTTTAAAGTACATAAGTTAGTAATTATACCTGTTCACTCAGGTCCTTGTTTTCCATTATTTACAGTAGTTCTAAGACCAGGGGAATCCGATTCTGGGGAGCACCTGCTCACCGAATACCCATTTTCTCCTGTTGAAATGAACACGTAACTACAGGAGTAGAAGCTTTTAGTAATTTGATTTTCTTCATCGTATGTTAAGTAACACAGGATAGTAATTCAGTAGATCCACATAGATTTTTTGGGGGGACAGGGAGACAGATTGGGAAAGGTAAGGAAACTTTCACATGATACTCTTTGAAAGCTTTTGAATACTTGGGGCGGGGGTGCCCATAGTAACCAATCAGCTTCTCTCTTCAGTTTGATCAGTTAAGATTTGAAAATGAAAGAGAGAAGCTGATTGGTTGCCATGCACAGCTGCTCCAGATTTTGTCTGCTCCAGTTCTCATAAATCCCCATCAATATGTTTTTTTTATGTACACTTTATAGGTCATATGGTCAACATCAACGTTGCTCTACAAGTGCCAGTCAAAGTATTTTGTTTTCAGAGAGACATTAACCCAGAATGTCTCTTAAAAAAAAAAAAAACTTTTCAAAAATCTGCAATATGCTCTTTTTGATTGCTACCAAACCGTTTATTTACGTACCATATTTAATCTTTTTTTTCATAATCCTCTTCTATCAATTACAGGACTAGTTATAAAGATCAACAATTTATTTTCTCATAATCATATAATAGACTTGCACTTTTTTTTTTAATTATTCTTGTGGGTGCAGCTGGGTTGATTTACTAAAAGCAAATAGACTGTTTGCAAAGGAATTTTCTTTGGCTTAGTGAATGAGGCAAAGCTCATCATCCAATCATGTGCAAGCAAAAATATTTATTTTCAGTTTGCTCAGTTAGGATTTGAAAATAAAAAAAGAGAAGCTGATTGGTTGCCATGCACAGCTGTTCCAGTTTTTGTCTGCACCAGTTTTGATAGATTCCCCCCACTGTGTTTTTGTTTTCCTTGCATATGATTGGGTATTCTTTGCAACGTGCATTTTTGCCACATTCTCTAAGCTAATGGAAAATGACCTTGCAAAGTAAATCAACCCCAGTGTGTTCATGAATTTTATTTCTTTTCATCGTGCATTAGTTCAACAGTTTGTGTGCACTTGTTCAGTGTTTTCAAACACGCCATGAAATATTATATGAAACATGCACTCAGCAATTTAATATATTGAAAGCAACAATTGTATAGCCAGGAATGGTACACAACAATCTGCCTGTAGTTTCATGTTTTGTTTTTAAAACAAATGATCCAAACTATGCTGCAAACTAGTATTTTGGTAATTTGTGGTTAATCTGTAATACAGTTTGATCTTTTGGTCACTATAAGCTGGGAAACGAATGAAACTGTAAATGGCAGTTTGCTCTGAAATTGCAATGATCTTTTATTTGATTGAAATACAAATTACTAAATATGTGGTTAGTATTAGAATAAAGGTGCCCAAACACCTTAGAATTATCTGGAGATTTTTGTCTATCGTGTTTTCTTTTGAAAATCTGCCAGTTGATGGGAAGTGCACAACCTCAATTACTGTGCAACTGGCAGATTTTTGTCTTTCAAGCAGGCTAGACAATTTTTGTCTGGTTGGACGAAAAGACGGGTTAGTGGCGTTGTACAATAAAAAATTTCAAGATGAAAACTGCACATGCGCAAACGAAAATCTGTTCTTTCGATCGTTGAGAATCATGTGTCGAACGTTAAGTGCGAACTACATTGGTTTGTGCCTGATGGGCCAGTTGAATGAAAAGTGGATGAGGGTGTGATGTCTCGACAAAAAAAGTTTTACAATGGTTGTAAGGTGTATAACCTCCTTAAGAAAGACAGATATGACCATATGTCTAACAGATTTTCTTTGGTGTCAATTGTGTCTACACTTAAATCCAAAGCCAAAAAAAAATGCCATTGATTATTTATTGCAGGCAGATGTTTGTAAAGGGATGTTGTAGTTAGAAAAAAAAATTGTATTGTTAAGGTTTATATTGGTTGAAATTGCATTTATGCCTGAAAATAAGTGTGTTGCCTTTAGAGAAGGGGTTAGGAAGATCTGACTGCTGAACAATTGTTTTTCACAAATGTGACACAAATGTGGATGTTTGTATTGGCCAAGATGCTTAGAGATCCAAGAGAGATTTTACATTAAAAACACTAAAAAGCACTTGGCATGTGCTTGTGCCTCAAGCACATGCCAAGTGCTTAGTACATGCTTGGTAAATTTGAGAAGCGATGCCGCCTGTCAAACTCAACATGCCAAGGTAAAATTGTCGCACTGCATAGCAAAGCATCATAGCTGCGTCAGTTGTATGGTCCTATGCCATCACATTGTCATTGTGTGGATGGGCGGTCGAGGGGCAATAACAATTAGTGTTTTTACTGCCGCCCCCTTTCCTGACTGCCCATGTAAACTTAACCTTATAGCAGATATGTAATTTCTGACACCAATGTGTCTATATCATATTTCAGTGTAGTTATTATCTGTCATAATTTTTTTTCTAAATTATTGCTCTAATGAATTGTTTTTAGGAGCAAGGAAAATATGAAAATGAAGAAAAAGCAAACAAAGCAGCTTGGAAAAAAACTATTTTGAATAATCAACAAAAGTAAGATACAGTATATTATACATCTTTGTAGATTGATTTTAACTGCTTTCTTGTGACTGTGAAATACCAAATGGATTTATCTTACATATTTAGTAAAATATAGTAGGAGGCAGGAATGCAGCTGTAGATGCACTATAATTGCAAAATGTATTGGCTGTCCTGTGTCAGATTGGATGTTCATAATACAATTAAAGGATAACCATTAGCTTTGTTGGTTGGAGATCAATAATGTTGTTTTTAGGTAAAAACTTTAGAACTGGTAATTTAAAAAAAAAAAAAATGTGTGTGTATAT